>NC_087350.1:97684301-98018051 GCF_030014295.1 Loxodonta africana
CCAGGTCTTTCTCCCTCAGAGCCTCTAGGTAGCTTCAAACCGCAAATGTTCTCTTTCGTAACAATCACTTAACCGTTGCATCACCAGGGAAAGGGGAGCTGTGGAAATAGCCTCTACTCCAGGGCCAGGCTCAGGAAAACATGGCTCCTGCAGAGGGAGTGGGCAGTGCCAGATGGGGAGAAAAGCAAGGGTGCCATCTTGGGCTTGGTAACACCCCTGCCCCCTTCCAAGTAGGACCCCAACTTCTTAGTCACCGTTCCTGACCCCAGCCTTGAAGAAGGCTCAGCCAAAAGCTCCCAAGGATTGAGATAACCAGTTATAGCCCCAGAAAGAATTTGAATTCTTGTTAAAAATCTCCTGTCACCCAGGGGTTCTATTCCTGGGTGGGCTTCTAGGGACTTCTGAACTCCCAGAGAATTAAGTGTACAGGCATTTTTCTAGGGAGAAAATCCACTGCTTTCATCACATTTTCAAAGAACTCTGTGACAGCCCTGTGCTCCCCCAACCCTGGCCAAAACAAAGTCTTAAAAAAAAACATTGTAATAATACTGATTACCCTTTCCCAATCTGTTTTCTTCATCTTTTCTGATCTTGTCCTATTATTTACTTACACCTGACTGCCTGTGAATCCTTTTATAAAAAACTTTCACAGACAATTAAGAAAAGTAAATATGTAAATACAGGATTTTCCTGGTAAAGTCATTTACTATTTTGAAATGTCACATGACCTTCCTTCCAGTGATTGGGTAATTTGACCAGTGGACCATTCTCTAATTTGAGATTTTGTATCCAGATAATTATAGAACTTTTAATAAAAATAAACTTCTTGGAGATACTTTCCACTGAATATATTTAGGTGTATTAATTCCCAACTCTAAGACTAACAATTCACTAATTTTAAGCATGTTTAATAATGATGGTAACAGTGAGCCCTGGTAGCGCAGTAGTTTAAGAACACGACTGCTAACCAAAACGTTGGCAATTTGAATCCACCAGCGGCTCCTTGGAAACCCTATGGGGTAGTTCTACTGTATCTTATAGGGTCACTAGGATTGGAGTCAGCTTGATGGCAAAAGGCTTGGTTTGGTTTTTAATAACAATGATACTCATTAACAAATTAATCTGGGCAAATAGACATTGCTCTATAATCTCTTAAATGCATTTACTGCAGATATTTTTTTAAAAATCATTGACCTTGGAAATAGACACATACACCATCGATTGTTCATATGCAAGTTCAAGTTGAACCTGAAGAAAATTAAAACCCACAAGAGCCAAAGTACAACTTTGAGTATATACCACCTGAATTTAGAGACCATCTCAAGAATAGATTTGACACATTGAACACAAATAACCGAAGACCAGACAAGTTGTGGGATAACATCAAGGACATCAGACATGAAGAAAGCAAAAGGTCATTAAAAAGAAAGAAAATACCAGAATGGTTATCAGAAGAGACTCTGAAACTTGCTCTTGGACATAAAGTAGCTGAAGCAAAAGGAAGAAATGATGAAGTAAAAGAGTTGAACAGAAAATTTCAAAGGGCGGCTCTAGAAGACAAAGTATTATAATGAAGTGCTCAAAGACCTGGTGTCAGAAAACCAAAAGGGAAGAACACGCTTGGCATTTCTCAAGCTGAACGAGCTGAAGAAAAAATTCAAGCCTCGAGTTGCAATATTGAAGGATTCCATGGGCAAAATGGAAACCCTAGTGGCGTAGTGGTTAAGTGCTACAGCTGCTAACCAAGAGGTCGGCAGTTCAGATCCACCAGGCAATCCTGGGAAACTCTATCAGGCAGTTCTACTCTGTCCTATAGGGTCGCTATGAGTCGGAATTGACTCGACAGCAGTGAGTTTGGTCTTTGGTTTATGGGCAAAATATTGAACGATGCAAAAAGCATCAAAAGAAGATGGAAGGAATACAGAGTCAAAGTACCAAAAAGAATTGGCCGATGTTAAACCATTTCAGGAGGTAGCATATGAGGAAGAACCAGTGATACTGAAGGAAGAAGTCCAAGAGGCACTGAAGGCATTGGCAAGAAACAAGCCTCCAGGAATTGATATAAGACCAATTGAGATGTTTCCACAGATACAGTGCTGGAGATGTTCACTCATTTATGCCCAGAAAACTGGAAGACAGCTACCTGGCCATGTGACTAGAATAGATCCATATATGTGCCAATTCAAAGAAAGGTGATCCAACAAAATGTGGAAATTATCAAACAGTATCATTAACATCACACACAAGTAAAATTATACTGATGATAACTCAAAAATGGTTACAGCAATATATCAACAGGGAACTGCCAGGAAGTCAAGCCAGATTCAGAAGAGGATGTAGAATGGGGGATATCACTGTTGATGTCAGACAGATCTTGGCTGAAAGCAGAGAATACGGGAAAGATGTTTACCTGTATTTTATTGACTACCCGAAGACATTCCACTGTGTGGATCATAACAAATCATAGATAACTTTGCAAAGAATGGGAGTTCCAGAACACTTCATTGTGCTTATGCAGAACCTGTACATAGATCAGGAAGCAGTTGTTCGAACAGAATGAGGGGATACTGCACGGTTTAAAATCAAAAAAGGTATGTGTCGGGGTTGTATCCTTTCACCATACTTATTCAATCTGTATGCTCAGCAAATGACCCAAGAAGCTGGACTATATGAAGAAGAATGTGGCATCAGAATTGAAGGAAGACTCATTAACAACCTGTGTCATGCAGATGACACAACTTGCTTGCTGAAAGTGAAGAGGACTTGAAGCACTTACTGATAAAGATCAAACACCATAGCCTTCAGTATGGATTACACCTCAACAATAAGAAAAAAAAATCCTCACAACTGGACCAATATGCAACATCATGATAAATGGAGAAAAGATTGAAATTATCAAGGATTTCATTTTACTTGGATCCACAATCAACGTCCATAAAAGCAGCAGCCAAGATATCAAAAGACTCATTGCATTGGGCAAATCGGCTGCAAAGGACCTCTTTAAAGTGCTGAAAAGCAAAGATGTCACCTTGAAGACTAAGGTGCTCCTGACCCAAGCCATGGTATTTTCAATCATATCATATGCATGTGAAAGCTGGACAATGAATAAGGAAGACTGAAGAATTGATGCCTTTGAATTATGGTGGTGGTGAAGAATATTGAATATACCATGGACTTCCAGAAGAATGAACACACCTGTCTTGGAAGAAGTACAACCAGAATGCTTATTAGAAGCAAAGATGGCAAGACTTTGTCTCACATACTTTGGACGTGTTATCAGGAGGGACATTGTGCTTGGTAAAGGAGAGGGTCAGCAAAAGAGAGGAAGACTCTCAATGAGATGGACCGACACAGTGGCTGCAACAAAGGGCTCAAACATAGGTGACTGTGAGGACGGTGCAGGACCAGGCAGTGTTCCATCTGTTGTACACAGGGTCGTTATGAGTTGGAACCGAGTCAACGGCACCTAACAACAGTAACGATATACACATATTCATTCTGACACAGAAAATGCCACTTGAGGCTTTAATATCAAACATGGCTGTCACAGTTCACAAAAAAGAGAATAAAGTGCAAAAGCTCCATTACAAAAGGCCTTAAATTATCCCCACAGCAACAGTGATTAGATGCTACCACAGCCAGTGGGCATGCTGCTCCTTGTCCGTCACACCTTGGTAGAAAAGAAGGTATACATCTGAAAACACTGCGTTTGTTCTGATTATATACTGTGGTTATAAAACAGTCTTAAATATGGTGCAACATATAGGGAAGGGTACAATTCAAACAATGAGTTCCTTGCAGAAGGGGCAGTTTTTAAAAAAAAGTCTATACCACAATGAGGTCTAGAAAATCCAGAGAGAATCCCAACCTAGCCCCAGACTCCTCTTGGATCAGCTGGAACAGCACCCAGGCAAAAAGCCCTTGCTATGAAAGGTCCCCAAGCTCATTTCAGGGAAAAGGAGCTAGGCCCCAGCCCTCACCTGGCCCTCAGTGATCATTCTACGTCAGCCCCAAGAGTTAAAGAGCCAGGCAAGGCACAAGCCCCAGCTTGGTGCCCTCACCGCTCCACTCCAGGTTCACGTAAACGTGATCAACTGGCAAAAGAAGGTATTATACAGATGAGAAATCCAATGAAGTGAGTAGGGGATAGTTTTTACAAAACCAGTGTTTGATGGCCATCAAGTTTTGTCCCCAGACAGAACATCTTCAATCCATAATCAATGTTTTAGGCACTTTTTGAAGGGACAGGCAGAGTTCCCCCAAAAATGTAGCCTAATAAATGGATTCAGATAGCTCATCACCACCACACTCCTTAAATAAGTTCACCAAAGTGCTTGTTTTTTAACAATGTAATCTAAAGGAGAGAAAAGACTACTTTTTCTAAAAATAAACAATAAATCAAACACTTAGTAAAATAAGAATCATTGACTTAAATTACTAGTAGACATCATTAACGTTTTTCATATCCTAAATCCAGTTCCTGCTGGGGATTGAGCTTGTAAAATCATAATCAGAACAAAAATCTAATAGCCATGCCGACAACCCACACGACGTAACTCTTAAGGGTCAAATCTCCCCATCCCTGCATTATCAAAAATACAAAAAATTCTTGATTGTACAACATTTAAATGGAATAAGGTATTCATTCTTTACAAATCTGAAAATATCAAACTTGAGAGTCACATATTAAACGGCTATTTCCTATGACTCATCAACCTAACTTGAGAAGCACATCAGAAAGTAGAACTCAGTTCATTACTTATTAGGGCCCATTCATGTCAGGCTCCGTAAAAACAAAAAAACTCAGTGTTTCACTCTCAGAATCCAGTGATTAGAACTCAACTGTACGGCTAACTTGAGTGTATTCCAAAACACAACTGGCATTTATGTTCCAGCCAAGCTACGGGATAAACTGTCAACGCTAAAAGTTATCTATTTACAAGTATATTAAAAAATAAAAGAAGGAAATATATCAAAACGCCAAGATATTAGCAGTGGTTGTGCTTGGGCAATAGGAATACAAGCAGCTTTTCTTCTTCTTTAACTTTCTGAAGTGTCCAAATTTTCTTTCAAGAGTATTGATTTTATGTATATATGAGTGATAGCATAAATCCAACTTAAAATAAGATGGGTATAGTCCTATTTTCTTGGCTTACTACTGCAGGCTGGCACACTACAGTGATTTCTGTTCAAAAGTAGAATTATGTTTGGTCCTCCCCTGTATCCCCCATTCCACATTTCCTTCTCAGCCCTCCTCTCATTAGAACCAGTCTCTAGAAGGGCATTCTGCTTTTCATATCATAAGCATACATTCTGACATCTTGAATGAGTCATTTGTCTCACAGAAGAGAAGGAGAGGCAGCCCTCTAAGTCAAGGTACTCACTTCCAAGCCTACTCAAATATGCCCAGTGAGTCACATTTATCCCCATTTCCAAAGGGAACTCGGAACCTGCCTGAAGGGCAGGGAGGCTGGAGGTGGGGGTGTCACCAGGCTCCCAGGGAATAAGCCCTTCACGTTTACAGGGAAAAATGATCCCTCCTTGACTGTGGAGACAAAGCTCCCAACACCAAGAAGTCTCCAGGCAGAAATAAACCTCACACAAAAAAACATTTCCTACACCTTCCATTTCCCCATATCTCTGCTTCCACAATGGAGACAGCTAGGCTTAAAATGCACCACCCCCCCCCCCAAACTTCCCATTTAGGGGCATTTTTATATAGCAGAATTGGATGAGGCCAGAATCCACACCAAGTAAGGTCAACCTGAAGTAATGATGTCTGATATTTCTCTTTTGGAAGAGTCTTGACTTGGAATCCAAGGGACTTAACAGCAATCTTTAAATTCTGTTCCACGAGCCACCCAGGTCTCATAGAGGTGCATCAGAGGTTCCACAAATATTTGATTCAAATATTACTTTTAAAATATTTTTAAACTGTAATAAAGCAACATATACATGCATCAATACTAAATTTTTCTACCTTGGAAACCATCAATTTGTTCATTTGCATTTTCACTCCCTGATGTATCAGTTACGTAGATGCTATAAATTAACCTTAAAATAAACTTAAATAAAACACAATCTACATTGGAGTTCCATGAAAATTTCTTACTGCAAACAGAGTTCTGCTGCTAAAGGAAGTTGAAAATCACTGCAGTAGACGCTGTCATTAATTTTTCAATTCTAAACTCAGTCCCTCATTGGGCTTTTAGCCTTGGATCCTGTGCAAGTTCTAACCAGAATAAGAATTCCTGGACCTGTCAAAAACTGTGACTGCCCAACTCTTAGATATAGGCAGTGCCCAGGTTATGAAAGAGATCCATCCCTAAGTTTGTCCTTAGCTAGAATTTGGAGGTAAGTCAGAACTAGTCAAATGTTTGTCTTAGAATATAGTACATATTTTACCTGTCTATTTTATCCATATAATAAAACACTTAAGAAACACTTCCAAATACACTAAAACATAATACAGTAATAATGAAACTACATATGGTACTGTACTGAAGACAGAGTAGTGCAAGAGTTTGTTATTACAAACCATTGTATTTAACTCAAAGTCTTAATACAGTAGACTTTACGGCAGTCTGTTCTTAAGTATGAGTTTTCGGTAAGTCGAATCCAAGGACTGCCTGTACTTAAGACAGATGACTTGACTCCCATCCACACAGGAAAAACACATCTGTCTTGCCCTTTCCCCACAATGGAATGTTACAAAAGCAGGATGCCTGAGTTAAAATGGGTATCCCTGAGGTCCATAATTTCCACCTTAAACCTTGCAGACAGTTTTGGAGTCTTCCATTCAGCCCAGTGGAGGTTAGTTGTAGCCAGTGTCAATTTAGGTTAGAAAACCTCAGAAGGCAACAGATTTTTCCCTGCTGCATAAGCAACTCAAATCAGCGAGTCTATAGGTCGTTGCCAGCACTTGAAGAAAGCCAATAGCCAAATGCTGTGAGAAATCACAGGAAGCACCTTGAATGAACATTGAGAATGTGGAACCTGATTCCCACAGTAAATATTAAAGAAGAGCTGAGCTTCTTGAAGGTAATTTTCAGAATAGTGTAACACACTGGAGGCTTCAAATGAGAAAAAGTCTCAAAAAAATTTCATGTTTGCTCCAAGTTTTGAGCCAGAAATCCCACCATGATTGTAACTAGCCCTTTGGCGATCTTAATAGAGGTCAAGCTTGCTGGAGAGTTGGGTCGGTGTGTGGAATGTTCACGTTGTAACTACTCTTCTCTGTATTTTTTAGGCTACAGAGCTGGAAATGGGGTGCGGAAAGGGAGATGTCAACATTTAGAAATTGTGCTTATCTTCCGGAATGGCTTAAAGTGGAGGGTGGTTTTTGGTATAGAGGGTTTTTCTCATTAGCTTCACCCTCCTCTGAAGTCAAGTCTCCATCTCTCAGCAGAGGTAGTTTGGATTCACAAAGGCATGTAAAACTTGGGTGAGTTGAGGAGCAAGTGGAAAATTGGCTTCCTTGGTCACAAGCCCTGCATGTGTTTCATTTGCTCCATTTTGTTTAAGGATAGGTTCCCCAGATGAAAATCTCTGGTGTCTTTATCAGATAGTCAGAAGGTCTTGTTTGTTGGAGGGTCTGTCCATCAACAGTAGAGTCCAGCCATGAGTGCCTGGGAATGGCAGGGTCTGGAGTGGGAAGCTCTCCAGAAAGCAAAGCACTGGGCAGTGCTGGGTCACCCAGAGGGACTGCTCTGCCACCATCCGAAAGGACACGGTAGGACAAGCCCCTGCATCTGAGAGGGATGCTGGGAAAGATACCACGTGTGCCCCATCCAGAAGTAAGAAGGGAATTACTTCTCCCCGTGCCCAGTGGAATCCTGGCCACCCACAGACACACCCAGGACAGGCGAATTTAAAATGACACACTCCTTCCACCCTGCTCTGGCTGTCTTTGCTAGCGAATGAAGCCCAATGCATGAGGGAAAAGAAGCCGGGAGCACAGCCACACCTGGCCGTCACGTGATCTTGACAGGCGATTTCTTGCTGGCACACAGGAGGGACACATAGGGGACCCCAATGAAGGCCCACTTCTCGCTGGGCCAGAACTTGATGACGGGGCCTTGCTCAGGGATCTCCGAGGCAGCGTCAAAGTAAGCGAAGCACACGCAGCCCAGGTAGGCGGCCAGGCAGATGAGGATGTGCCTACAAAAGGAGCCAAGTGTGAGAACCCGACACAGACACACAGACACACACACACACACAAAGGCCCAGCCGGGTTCGTTGGTCCTGCTCCTCTCCAGGGAACCTGCCTCTGGTGGCTGTAATTACAGTCTAGGGGCCTCTTATAAGTAGGAAGGGATAAAGTGACCAACGATGCCCGGGATAGCAGGAGGAGAATAAATCTTGAGCAGTTCAGGACATGGCTTAGAAAAGAATGTTCTAAGATATTCATACTTGACAACAGGAACGAAGATGCAAATGCCTTTGGCCTCTCTCTTTTTATATTTCTATGCTGTTTAAATTTGTTATAAATAATATATGCCATTTTATAACTACAAAGAAAAGGTGGTTCAAATGTTGGGGAAAAAAATAAAAAGCACACCAAATTTAGAAATCAATTAAGTTTGAGCCAAAGATATCATATAGTCGAACTTTTGAATTTTACTTAAATCACTAGTGTGACAAGTGAACAGTCTGGGTTGATAGAAATGTACTATATCTTCATGGAAGTATTTACACAGGTATATACATTTGTCAATCCTAGTCAAATTGCACACTTAAAGTCTGTGCATTTACCATCTATAAATTATACCTTAATAAATATATAAAGTATGTATAAATTCAGTAGTGTGAGTCGAGTTTGAGCCCAAAAGCTGTCAGGCAATGGATCCCAAGAGATACTGGAAACCTCAGCTTCTGACGTTGTATTTTGTTTTGAGTTTTGCAAACAGTTCTTAAATTTAGAGAAGGTTGGGTCTCATGGTAGATACATACAAGGTCATAGGCGTAAGGGAAGTTAGATGAATTTACTCTTCCAAACTGTGTATTTCTAGGCTGTCTCCTTATACAAGCCAGGCTTCTTCTGAATTTGGAGCCAACAAAGCTTTCCCAGCTCTTTACCTCTAGGATTCCTCCCTGGGACCTCTCTATCTATAAGGAACACACAGAGCACATTTCTTTTGATCCTTGTGATCCTTTGCAATCAGAAGGACAGAGGACAGAGAAGGAAAGGTCACTCTAGGTTTGAAGCTGAAAGCCGCTCCTATCTCCTCCTCAGCTTTCTGGGTACAGGATTCTGCCTGCTGTTTTGTAAACCACTTTACTCTTACTTAACTGTGTGTCCTGAATATGGCAAAGGACAGATGTTCCACCCTATCACTGAACTCCTAGGTTGTTTGTATATAACCAGGTAAGTGATATTGGACAATTCACTTTATGTCTCTGGGCTTCTGTCCCCACCTGTATAATGTGTGGGTGTGACTGTCCCTAGATGACCTATAAGGCTCATGCTTGCACCTGGCCACAAAGGCCCAGAAGGCATATTCCTTTTCAGGACTGTCTCCGTCCCTGTATCACACCTGTCCCAAGCCATCCCCCCACTCCCCGCCAAAGGTTGGCTCTAGCTCATCTAGCTCAGGTTACAGATGTGGTTTTCCAGCTCCTTTATGCTTTAATAATGGAGCTGGAGCTAAGAGACCACTGACTTTAACCATAAACAATTAGGTCTTTTTGTTCTGGCTAAGCCTGCTCCCTGAAGCTGATTCTGCTTTTTACAGTACTTACTGTTGCTTCTGGAACATCTGACAGTCTAGGCGAGGAGAGAGGCCCATGTGGGCTCCCCCTATCCCCACTGCACACCTGTCACCTGGCAGCATGTGCAGACACGTGCCTGGTAGCCAATTCCCCATTAGCAGGGGCTGCTTACCACACGCAGTGCAGGTAGGGAAAGTGGAAGGACGACAGCAGCTCGCAGAAGGCTCGGTCACTGATCCAGCAGAAGAGGGCGAGAGTCCACCAGAGGCCGGAGAAGAGGCCCAACTTAAATACACGCACATTGTCACACCTGCACAGGATAAAGACAGCACCCACCGTCAGCCCTGGTACCCACCTACAGCCGGCCACTTTTCCTCTGTCTCCTTTGCTGGTTCCTTCTGCTACCCAGCCTCTAAGCACTGGAGGCCCCCAGGGCTGCTTCTCCTCGCAACGTATAGTCACTCCCTCGGTCCCGTGGATTTTAACACCGTATACACACAGATGACTCACCAAGCCATACTTCCCACCCAGGCCTCTCCCCTAACTCCAGACTCATATACCCCGCTACCTTCTTGACATGTCCCCCAGATGTCTGACATGGATTGAAATCTAACATGGTGACACAGTGGGTAAGCACTCAGCTCCAGAGAGGTCAGCAGTTCGAACCCACCAGCCGCTCCTCAGAAGAAAGATGTGGCAGTCTGCTTTTGTAAAGATTACAGCCTTGGGAACTCTATGGGGCAATTCTACTCTGTCCTACAGGGTCACTGAGTCGAAAACAACTTGACAGCAATGGGTGTAATGAGCTCCTAATCTGTCCCCTTGCCCAAAGCCCATTCTTCTCCCAGTCTTCCCCATCGCAGAAAAAGGCAATTCTATTCTTTCAGATGCTCAGGCTAAAACCCATAAAGTCGTTCTTCTCTTCCTCTCATGCGCCAGTCTCATCCATTAGCTCATCCTTCAAAATATATCCAGAATCTGATCTCTTCTCACCGCCTCCACCACCAACTACCTTGGTCCAAGCCACCATTAGCTCTTCCTGGATTATGGCAATAGCCTCCTAACTGGTCTTCCTCTTTGTCCATACAGTCAATTCTCAACACTGCTCAAAGGCTCCCTATCGTTTCCCCCTTAACCAGAGCGAGAGCCATAGTACTTACAGAGGCCACAAGGTTCCCCCCTCCACCCCACCTTTTCTCTTTCATATTCTCCCTCTGCTCAGGCCACTGTGGGACCCTTGCTGTTCCTCAAACATTCCACGCATGTTCCTACAGGGCCTTAGCACTTGCTGTTCCCTCTGGCTAGAATGTTCTTTCCCCAGATATCCTCATGGCTCCTCTTCTTCAAGTCTTTGCTCAAATGTCACCCAGGAAGGCCAATTTTAACAACTGCAACACATTCCAGCACCCCCCAAGCGGCCCTCCTTATCTCCTCCTTCCCTCCTTTAATTTTCACTGAGGCAGTTATAACCCCTCTGATGTACTCTATGTTTTACTTATTTATTTGCTTACAGTCTGTCTCCCCCACTAACATGTACACTGTTCACTACTGTATCCCCAGCACCTAGGAACAGTGCCAGACACATACAAGGCTCTCAATGTTCACTGAATGAAGGAATGAGTCCTTACACACTGGGACACAACATTTTTCTAAAATAAATCCTAACAGCTCAAAGGAAATTTCAATGGCAGTTTTCCTTCCTTGTCACTGAGTTGCTCATAAAAGTAGATGATTTTTAGGCTGGGGTGGAGGGAGAGGGTTGGAAGGGTCCTTCTCAACCCTTCCTTCATGGTTCCTTCCCTTCCTTGGATGGCTCCTCAGTCAGTCAATATCTCTCATGGGACCCAGAATCTAACACAAGATCTGCAACCAAGGAGGAGCTTAATACAGATTTGTACAACAGATAAACAAATATCCAGAGCCTGACTTTCTGGTGCCTTTTTCAGCTGCCTGGTAGAGACCTCAGCAAAAGCATCAATATAGATGGACCTTCATTCATTGTTGGTGGGAATGCAAAGTGGTACAGCCACTGCAGAGAACAGTTTGATGGTTCCTCAAAAAGTTAAACATAGAATTACCACATGACTGAGCAATTCCACTCCTAGCTATTATAGCATGTGGTAGAACATTTCTTTTTATGGCTGCCTCCAATATGGCGGCAGCGGTGGTTCAGTGGTGACACGGTTAAAACACTCAGCTACGGAAAGGTTGGCGGTTGCAATACACCCAGAGGCACCTTGGAAGAAAGATCTAGCGATCTACTTCCAAAAAATCACAGCAGTTGAAAATCCTATGGAACACGGCTCTACTCTGCAACACACAGGTGGCCATAAGTCACAATCGACTTAATGGCAACTGGTTTGATTGTTTTTTTGGTGGTTCAGTGGTAGAATTCTCGCCTACCATACAGGAGATTCTTGCCGAATGCATCTCATATGCAGTTACCACCTGTCTATCGGTGGAGGCGTAAAGGTTTCAGCAGAGCTTCCAGACTAAGATGGACTAGGAAGGAAGGCCTGGCAATCTACTTTCAAAAATCTGCCAGTGGAAACCCTATGGATCTCAACGGTCTGATCCTCTTGAGGCTGCCATTAGTTGGGGGCCGACTCAGTGGCAGCTAACAATACCATGGTTCCCAAATAGGTTAGCATCAGACAGAATCACCTGGGCAGCTTCTTGAGAGTTTTTGTTTTGTCTTATAACTTTATTGAGGTATGTCACGTGCCCTAACATGCACCCATGCAAAACGTACGTTCAGTGGTTTTTCAGTATACTCAGAGCTGTTCAACCGGCGCTACAACCTGATTTCGTTTTCAACATTCCAGAACAAAACCCCATACCCGCTAGCGGTCATTCCCCTTTCCCACTGTCTCCCCACAACCCCACTCTCATTTGCTGTACTCCAGCCCCAGGGAACGAGGTTCTAAAAGTTTCTAAAACTACAAATGCGCAGGCCCCCATCCTAGACCTCCAGAATAAAATTTTCTGCAGATGCAGAGCTAAACCTCTGTACTTGCAAATAGCTTCCTATGTGACTCTGACATATCCCCATTAAGATTACGGCACAGACAGTGATAAGAACTCAGCAAAGACTTGTTGAGTAAGTGAGTGAGCAAGGGAGTGAATAGACTTAGAGTTGCTAAGAACGTTTCTGGTTCTAACAAGCAATACAACAAGTGATGAAGTAGAAAGTTGAGATTTTTAATTCAGGGCATAAAAGAGTAGAGACTGTACCCTTTATTACGTATTCGATTATCTGTTTTTCTTCTGGAAAGGACTTCATGCCATAGTTAATCTTCTAATGCTGACATCAGCCTGTGTCTGAAACCGTCTCTTTCTTCTCTGGTCCTTGAAGGCTGCTCAAAGAAGCCAACTAAAAAAGAACTGACAGTAGCCTGCTTTCAACCAGCAAGTGCACACACCTTTTCCTCCACCCAGTGCAGGTCTTTAGTCCTGCCTGTTACTGTTGACAAGCAAAGCAACTCCCAGAGGCAAAGAGTTAGAAAGAAATGTTTGTCTCCTCTCAAAACAAAGCAGAGTGAAATATGAGTAAACACATTACAAGAGCAAGAATCACACAAAGGGAGATAGATGCCAGGCCTCAGTTAAGACGCTCCTTGTCAATAACAATGAGAAAGTCATGGATTTAAGATGCACTTCGAAAAGTGAGTGCAAAGAAAGAGATGTGTTTTCAAAGAGAATTCAAATAAGGGCAGCAGTTTAGTGTTTCTTGGTTTGCTAGAGGAAGACAGTAGCGTATCCAAGAGTACTAAAATCAAATGTTTCTGGATTTCAACTTGAACTCTAAGTATACAACTTTCAAAAAGAAAATGCTCATGCAATTCACCTTTTAACCAAACAGTAGGTAGGCCTATAAAACAAACATTAACACACCTGAGGAACATGCTTCTTAGATCACTCAAGTATATGAGACCAAATGGGCAACACCTGTCCAAAAGCAATGACAAGAAGGCAGGAAGACACAGGAAAACTGGACAAATGGAAATGGGGAACCCAGGGTGGAAAAGGGGAGAGTGCTGACACATTACAGGGATTGCAACCAATGTCATGAAACAATTTGTGTATAAATTTTTGATTGAGAAACTAATTTGCTTTGTAAACTTCACCTAAAGCATGATAAAATAAACTAAAAGCTTATGCAAATAGCAGAGGCCTTAGTTGATAGATTGTAAATGAGAAATTAAGCCTCAGAGAATGTATCTATAATAGTCAAAAGCACTGCACTTGAAGTTCAGGTTTCCTCGTACACAGAAGTTCCTTCCCCTGCCTCCTTCCTCTTTTTCCTTCTGTGTGTCTGAATGCCACAAGCTCTTTAACGCCACTTGCTTTCAAGTCCATGCCAACTCATGGCAACCCTGCGTACGTCTGAGTAGAACTGTGCTCCACAGGGTTTTCAACGGCTGTGACTTTTTGGAAAGAGATTGCCAGAGCTTTTGTCTGAGGCACCTCTGGGTAAACTCAAACCTCCTCAGTTAACAGCCGAGTGTGTTAACTGTTTGCTGTATCCAGGGACTCCATAACCTCCTTAAGACTTTTCTCCTTATTCTCATCATATGAATGAATCTATTCTCCTTTCTACAGAATTAAGTCTGGGCAGCTTAGCTTAGGTGCTCAGCAGGTTCTTGAGATGTTCCTGCTGAGCTAGCTCTAGACCACTAGGATGCATTGCACCCACTGAACGTTAGCTGCTCCCCCTTTCTCAAAATGAGAACCAAACCCTCCAACCTGCTTCCAATCCAACAGTCAGGAACTAACTCTTCATGAAGTGTAAAATTTCTCTCCCATACTCAGAGGAACCGGGAGCTGGGGTGTTCCTATCCCAGGGACGGCATCAGGGCCAGGCAGGAAGAACGGCACCCACCTCTTTAGCTCTGCGATGAGCAGCGCAGTACAAGGAACTCCCAGTGTCATCAGAGAGATGTTGTTGATGGCCGGTTTGACAAACGCCAGGCATGTCGTAACCGCAGACAGGACACAGACCACTGCTTTGAACCTGCCCCTGAATCAGTGGAAGCAAAACCAAATCAATTAGCAAAGAAGTGTTTGTTTGTTTGTCTGTTCGTTTGTTTAATATTAGAAGGTGCAGGCACTTCTGGTAGACAGACAAGCTGAAAAGAAACTCTGTACTAAGTACCAAGAGTCTAAAAAACATTCATACTCACCAGCTCTGTAATTCCACTTCTAGGAATTTATCCTTAGGCAGTAATTAGACATTTGTAAAAATATCTAGCCACCAATGGTCATCTGAGCACTCTCTGTAAGTGTAAAATTAGAATCAACCTAAGTCCTCGAGGGTGAGATACGGATAAATTTATTCTTAGGGTTCCTATTCTTTATTTTTCAGGTGTACTACCACAAGTGTTGGCAAGTTATTTCTGTAAGTATTTTTGGTTTTGAAGATCATACCATACCTGCCGCAGCTACTTAACTCACCTTGTAACCATAGACAATGAGGAGATGAACAGATGTGGCTGTATGCCAATAAATATTTACAAAAACAGCTGATATGCCCCATTAGGACCACACAATGTTGTTTGGCAACCCCTGTGCTACTGGGTGAACGGATATGACTTTTATAACGGAAACAAAGGTCATTAAAAAAACACAAACCTTCCTAGTTTCACAAAAACCAAAAAAAAAAAAAAAACCCATGTGTCTAGCATACGAAACTGAAAGTCCTAAGAAAAAATTCTACTAGTGTCTATGCTTACTGACAAGCCCCAAGTTTAGTATGTACTAGAATTTGTGTTGACAAGCTTTTGACCTGACAAATTGTAGAAAAATAGTTGATACTATCCTCACAGCCTTCAGGGAAGGTGGTTTGGTAAAAAGAGGCAGAAGTGGAGACGTGATCCTGGACACACTCCTTCTCCTGGAACTCTATTTCCTTATCTATAAAACAAAAAGGCTGGACAAGATGATCTTTGAAGCCTCATCCATGACTTAACACTTAAGAGCACACGATTTTCCTGAAGTTTCTGTTATTCCACCCTAGCACAATTTACTTTGGCCGAGAGCCCTGGAACAAGTCACAGGAAACTAATTTCAATGAAATTCCATTATAAGAAATCAAAGAGGATTGAACCTTTAAAATACAAAATTTATCTCTTGAATAAGAAAACCATTTATCATCAAGGCACAGGAAGTCATTGATCAAGCTGCCAGCTTTCTGACTGGCGTGAACAGGAACTGTAGCCCTGAACCTCAACCAGAGGAAAAACTATGCATATGGGAAAGGATCCAGGCAGCAAATCCTCAGGAGAACTGTGTTTTTCTCCCAGCCCTGGCTGACGTCCTTTGGCTCCTGGATAAAAGGCTGACAGCCCACAACTCCACCACCCTTGTCACGGGGACCGCCGCTGGGGGACTTTCTGTCACTCTGGCAGTGGGTTTGAGGTTATGTGACTCATGCCAAGGCCGTCTGGCCTTTTTAGACTGGATAAAAACATCATTGGGAACTTCCAGGTTGGATCACCTCCTTGTAGCCAATGGTTTCAGATTCAGGCACAGATTAGAGAGGGCAGGAAAGTGATTAAAAAGCACAGGTGCTTGAGTTTAGACTGATAATGTGTTCAAATCCTGCCTCCACCACTTAGTACCTGTGGGACTTCTAGCAAGTAATTTAACACGCCAAGGCTCGAGTTTCCCATCTGAAAATTAAGGCACCCTGCCTCCCGGTGTTCTTCTAAGCCTTAAAGCACTTAACACAGCGCCTGGCACAGGCTGACCAAAAAACCAAGCCAGGTGCTGTTGAGTCAGTTCCAACTCATGGTGTTCCCCTGTGTATCAGAGGAGAACTGTGTTCCATAGGGTGTTCAGTGGCCGTGATGTTTCAGAAGGAGATCACCAGACCTTTCTTCCGAGGTGCCTCTAAGTGGATTTGATAACATCAACCTTTTGGGTAACAGCCAAGCGCTTAACCATTTGCGCCACCCATGGACTCCTCTGGCACAGGTCATTTGCTAATAAAATTCATTATCACTGCTATCATTACTGTCATTTTGAGAATAAACGTTACTTTAAATAACATCATTATTATTGGTGAAGTCGCTGGATGGCGCAAACGGTTAAGTGCTCAACTACTAGCTGAAAGGCTGGCGGCTCAAACCCAGCTAGAGGCTCCCAGGAAGACAGGCCTGGTGATGTGCATCTAAAAGGTTACAGCCGTGAAAACCCTATGGAGAGCTGGAACCAACTCTGGCAACTAACAACAACATTATTAATTGGTAATAATATCATTCTCTCAGGGAGCATCTGCCCGAGATTGTTGCAACCATCAAAGCTCTGTCATAGCACTGCCAAATAGTTCAAAGACAGCAAGCCTGACGAAATATGCTTTCTTTAAGGAGTCCATCTGCAGCCACCTCCCCCAGATCAGGTCCAGAGGGCATGGAGGAATGTGCTTGGGGCAGGCAGCTTAACCAGCAAGGACGTCCTGGGAACACACAACTCTGCAACCAGCAGAAGTAAACAGAGGTCACGCGGCCAGCAGAAAGCTGACCAGCCAAGAGTCACCAGAGGCCCTTGGTACAAAGGAAAGCAAGAAATATCCAGGAGCAAGGGGGCCGACAGGGTGTTTTCTAAACAGTGATGACAACAGGCAACCCTACTGGTCTTGTTTTCAACTTTCCAGCACATTATGGTTTCATACTGGGACACAAGGTCAGGGGACCCTTAGCACCCCTTCTTCCTGTGTTCTCCAAACCAAAATCTAGCAACCCAATACCATCGTCATAATATTATTCTAATACAGCTGATACTGTCGCTATCATTACCAAAAACCAAACCCTCTGCTGTAGAGTCAATTTTGACTCATAGAGACCCTCGAGGACAGAGTAGAACTGCCCTATAGGGTCTCCAAGGAGTGCCTGGTGGATTCAAACTGCCAATCTTCTGGTTAGCAGCCGTAGCTCTTAACCACTGTGCCACCAGGATTTCCATCACTATGATTAACTACCCTTTAAAGCAATGGTTCTTGACCACCTCAGACCCTATTCCCCTTTTTACAGTAATTATTTGGTAACGCCCCCTTTACACTCCTGAAATGAAATGGAATTTATGGATGATAAAACCTTCAATCATCGTGACCCCTAAAAACATGTCCACCAATTTCCCAGATGTCCCTCAAGGGATGGAAATGTCCCTGGTTAAAATCCACTACTTTAAATGGCCCTTTGGGACTAAAACATAACCCATCTAGAACAACCAACCCCTGAAATCATAATACTCCAGCATTTGGTCATAAAAAGCACCTCAGAGAGCTAGTCCAACCCCATCATTTTATAAGTATAGAACTAAGGCCCAGAGAATCTAAGATTCTGGCCCCAAGTGACCCAACAAGTTCATGTGAGTGTGAGACTGGCAGACCTCAGCCTGCTCCCTTGTAGTCAGGGTTCAGGCTCCACTCAACACCTGTTATGGACTGAATTGTGTCCCAAAAGATATGTGTTGTAAATCCTAACCTGTGTAGTGGTTATGGAGCCCTGGTGGTACAGTGGTTAAGAGCTACGGCTGCTAACCAAAAGATCAGCAGTTCGAATCTACCAGCCGCTCCTTAGAAACCCTATAAGGCCATTCTACTCTGTTCTGTAGGGTCACTATGAGTCAGAATCAACTCAGTGGCAATGGGTTTGGTTTTTGTTTTGTTCTGTTTTAAGAAAACCCCTTATTTACAGTGGCCTATAAGAAAAAAAAAAAATTTTTCTTTTAGGGTTACTATGAGTCAGAATCAACTTGATGGCAACAGGTTTTTTTTTTTTTTTTTGGTTTACTTTTCCCATAACATGTTCCTTTTTTTTCCTTTGCCCATTAAAATGTTCAATGCCCATTCTCTCCCTCAATTCATATGCATTTCTCAGAAGTGTCAGGCAAGAATCTCCCCTGTGCCTCACTGGTAGTAATGAAAGTTAACCTGAATTAAACACATGGTGTTGCTTATCACTGAGGGCAGAACGTTCACATTTTCACCACCCCCCAGAAGTGCTGCAAGGGTGCTAGAGGTGGAATAGTCCCAAACAGTCCCAGACATCTTGGCCTCACAACACGTTTTCATTATTAAAGCTGGTAAGCATTAATCACCAGAACCCTTGCCCTATTTTCTTCTCCCCTACTCCTAACAACATTCCCCAACTCCTACCTCCAAGAAACAAGAAAATCTTTATAATGAACAGATGAAAAACCGTCACTTGGAATTCCAACTCAGGTCTCCAAAGTGCCACAAACAATAAATGAAACTTTTATTCCCATTTCTTTAATTCTGACTCAGATCCCAGGATTTGAAAGATCAGATCTCAGCTCTCAACCCAGCACACACCAGGCTCAGGGACAGGATGGGGTGACTGGTGGGCATCTCGTGAGACAAGAGGAAAGCCAAAAGGCAAGTGGCTTGTTTGTCAAGCAGTCAAAAAGTGCCTGCCAGTAAAACTACCCCTGACCCTGCTCATGGCCTCCACCTCTACCCCAACCCTTTCCCCAACTCACAAGGCTCTCTGAACATCCCAGGCATTCTCTTGAAGCTGAACATGAAAACAAAGCAACAAGACAAGACTGGCAGCTGGGGACAGCCTAAACCAGCCTGGCCACATTTTACAGCCCACCTCCTCCACTGAGTACAAGGCCTCCGTAAGATGGAGAACCAAGTATCTCACCTAAGTTCAAGAATGCCCTCTTTTCCACCTCTATTTGTTCTTAGCTGTGTGTACACATTTGCAAGAGACCTCTCTCTTCTTTTCTCTCTCATTTTTTGATAGGTAACGTTCTTGAGGTCTTATCTGCTAGATTATACTCAAAGATAATACTGCTTCATTCAAATCCTACTTCCCAGAATGAAGATTGTACAGCTAATCAATTTAAAGAGTTTTTTCCCTACTCATTTAAAAATAATTATTATTAAAAATTAACATGGGATAATTGTGAAAAATTCCAAACAGGCTAAAGGTAAGAGTGGAAGTTCTCTCTCCACTCCAATTCCCAAGAGTGGCCAACAGCAAGAGTTTGGTGTCCTCATACTCCCAGGCATTTTTGTACATATACAAAAGCATATATGTAAAAGGAGGTTAGTTCATTCATTCTAGAAATAGAAAATTACACATCCAGCTCTACAATGTGCTTTTTGCAGGCAGCATTTTTTAGGGACACTCCTCTTCCTCTGTACAGAGAGATCAGCCTTGCTCGTTAATAGCTGCATAGCTTCTACTCCTTCTCAGAGTACCAGGGAAACTCCAACGACTTCTTTCACTTTCTTGGAGTAACTTCTCCCTGGGTGCACACAGCTTGCTTAATTGAATCCATTTTCTTATTTATTCAAATATACTTCTTCACAGAACACAGCGTCCTAAAGAGATATACGTGGGCAATATGTTCTGGGAATGTTTCTTATCTTGATTAGGCCAACTCTTCTCTGTTCCTTTAGATACTACTGCAAACTTCACTATATTTCTTTTTTGGGCAAGAAAATTCCAAGCAAGAAAAAAAAAATGAAACAAAAAACCAGTTGTTGAGTTGATTCTGACTCATGGTATCTCTATGTTTCTGAGTAGAATTGTATCTTCAATAGCTGTGATCTTTTGGAAGTACCTAGACTGCCAGGCCACAGCAATAAAAAGATAATGGCCACCCTATACTTAGAACATGCCAAACTGAACACTTGCACACCACCACTACTTAACACACACACACACACACATATACACTCCTGCCTAATGCTCCCTAATTTTTCTTCTCATTAAGACACCACAATTTACCCAATTGCTCAGGCCAAAGACTGTGACGTCACCCTGTATGCTTCTCTTTTTCTCACACTCCTCGTCTAGTCCATCGATAAATCCTATTGATAACACCTTCAAAATTATCCCAAAATCAACCCTCTTCACTGCTATCCAAGCATCTTCACCTCTTTGGGGGACAATTGCTACAATGATTTAATAGCTGGTCTTCCTGTCTCCACTCTTGTCAATTACAGTCCATTAACTATGGTGATCTCAGTACCAATCAGATCATGTCACCGAGTGCCAAAATCCAGCAAAGGCTCCCATAACAAGGAGAATCAACTCCGACATCCTTACCTTGGCCTACAGAGCCCTATGTGGTGGCCCCCGTCTGCCTCTCCTTCCTCTTCTCTCACAACTCTCCCAGTGCTCACTTGTTTTAGCCCCACAGGTTTCCTTGCTATGCCTCAAACATGCGCAACACATTTCTACCTCAGGGTCTTTGCCCTTGCTCTTCCCTCTGCCTGGACTGCTCTTCCTCAAAATATTACTAGGACTCATCCCCTCACTTCATTCAGGTCTCTGTTCAAATGTTAGCTCCTCAGAAAGGTTTTCCCTGGCCAAACTCTTGAACTCAACACCTCAAATCACCCCATCCCCTTACCTGCTTCATTTTTTTTATCATAGTGCTTATCACCCCCTAACATTTTATTTTATTTGTTTGTTTGTTGAATTGTAATCTCTCTGACTTCAGTGTAAGCTCAATGGATGCAGGGACTCTGTGCTTTTGTTTATCCCAGTGCTTAGATAAATGCATACCAAACATACGAACGACCATGAAAACGGTACAGAATCGAGCCACGTTTTGGTCTGTTATACATAGGGTCACCGTGAGTCGGAGCCAACTGGAAGGCAACTAGCAACAGAGAAGTGCATTGTAAATGGTACGTGTTCAAAATACTTTTATTGGATGAATTAATAACCATATAACCATAACACAACGGACATTAAAATGTGTCCCTTCCTGAAATTACGGGTTCCCAGCTTGAAGTTTTGTATATGTGTACGTGTGTGTGTGTGTAGCTCTCATCAGAAGCAACAAAATGCAATTTGAAAACTAAAGTATCTATAGCTCCAAGAACCCATTCTCCTTCAGACATGTAAACCAGTGGAGTTGGATTAGGCTCAAGGAAATGTTCTAACAGGAAATCAAAAAAGGTCTTTGAACTACCATCCAACAATTTCTCCCCTGCTGAAAATCTTTCTACTCTTCTTCGTGTTGAATAAAGGAGATATTTTGGGTTTTTGTCCTTAATGTCATATAAATTATTCCCCAAGCATATTAAAAGTCCCTTTTTTTTAATCTGTCCATTTATTTAAACTGTCAGATCACAGCCAACCAGTGGATAATAAACAAATACATAATAAGCTCATCACTAGGCTGGAGCTAATCACGTTCTATTGTTCTTTATCTATACATCATTATACCAGGTACTGCACCTGCTGATAAACACAAAAATATTTAGCATAAGCTTACCTATCATTCCGAAAGATCTTTGGTAGATACCTTCTGGGGAACCACATGGCCAGGGCGCACATCAGAACCCAAAGAATTGCAAGTTCATCAAGCATCTGACCCAGGAAACTGAGGGTTGCATGGAAGTAGACAGATCCAATTCCTAGAACCAATTACAAACCAAAAAAGAAGGTCACCGTAGAAGAGACTAACAAGCTGAATACACCGCTTAAGGGTAGCCTTTCACCTACGGCTGTTGCATCCTCAGATGGCTCTCTCTCTGAAAATAGAAACTGAAGGAAGAAACTCACCCCACCCAGGCATGTAGACTCCAAGTCTAGAAAGAGGCTTTCAAGTAGGGCCCAAATATCAGCACATCAGAACGCTAATAAGTCCACAGTTAAACACACTCTGTCCCCATCCATTGAGCCTTCATGGAAACAGGCAATAAATAAATAACAAAATTCTCTCAATGTTATGAATTCCCAACCAGGAGGAAATGGAAATTACACAAGAATTTCAGAGAACAATGAAGGATCAAACATCTAGAGCTTTTTAAGTCCATGAGAAACTAGTTTTACCAGAGTTCAATTGTTTCACACAGTTTTCTCAGAAAATTGCGCTGGTACAACATCAAGAGCTATTACAGCAATGAATTCTCAAATGCAATTAAGTGACACGTATAGTCAAACTTGTTATCAAGCCCGCATTCAACAGTGTCCTTCTTTTGGCGTCAAGCAAGCTGAAAACAAAAAGGTGGCTAAGACGTCAGAGTAACTTTGGTTTATGAAACCTAACGTTCAAAGGGGACAGGAAGCATGTGGAATTCCATTTCCTCCCTTTCAGTCCAGGCTCACAAACTAATTCACTTACCCACAACAACCAAAAGAGTCCATATTAAGTAGATGCCACTGTTGAAGCAGGTTGCATACTGCCGAAACAAGCACATACAGATGGGCGGCAAAACAAAAAACAAGACGTTGCTGATCTGGGGGCGGGGGAGAAACATAAAATGAAAAGGTGCATATTAAGTAAAAGGCCAGGCAAAAAATAAAGCAGGTTGTCTCAGGTAAGTCCTCTGCAATTGGGAATGGATGTGGCCACACATCTCGTTTAAGCTCTTAAACACTCTTTTTGATTGCAGGTACATAACCAGGAACACTTAGAGCTTGTTAAATGACAACTTAGGGAGCTCCTTGCTTCCTCTTTGATCATACCAGTTGCCAATCATGGTGACCTCATCTGTTTCAGAGAAGAACTGTGCTCCATTGGGTGTGTCAAGGCTGTGACCTTTCAGAAAGAGATCACCAGGCCCTTCTTCTGAGGCACCTGTGGGGGCATTCAAACCACCAATATTTCAATTGATAGCCAAGCTCTTAGCCATTTGCACCACCCAAAGACTCCTTTCTTTATCATTGTTGTTGTTGTGCCATCAATTCCGACTCATAGTGACCCTATTTAACAGAGTAGAACTGCCCCGTAGGGTTTCCTAGGCTGTTATCTTTATGGGAGTAGATTGCCAGGTTTTTTCTCCCTCAGAGAGACTGGAGAAAAGGGTTCAAACCACTGACCTTTAGGTTAGCGGCAGAGCGCTTAACCACTGTGCTACCAGGGCTCCTTCTTTGATCACAGGAGCAACTATAAAAATGCTACAATCTATGGAGGCTGCCCAGGCGCCTCTCTTAATTAAACGAATCAACTACTCTTACTCTGCACAGACTATGAACTGTCCTAATTTATTTGTACACAATTTTTCTTCATAAAGTTTGTACTTAATAAGAGTAAAATAAAGTTGAATGAAGGGGTGAGAAGGACTAGCCATGTTCCAGTCTCCAGTAATTTTTCACCAGCAAGGCCAGCCTTTCTCCTCGACCCACATGGAGAAGACTTTTCCTAATTTCCCCCTTAGTTGCCTATGGTCAGCTTTGTCACCCTCATCAAATCCTATTTTTTGGTAAAGACCAAATTTCTTAAGTTCCCTTCTGGCTTTAAAACAACATAATTTTTTCCTTCAGTGTGGGTTTCAGCATCTCTGTTCTGATTGCGGAAAGAGGAGCTCCTTGTAAAGGACTCTGGGTAGCGCCAAGGAAGTATGCAGAATGAAAAGAGCCAAGTCTAAATGAGCAACACCATGGGAATGCAACGCAGCAGGGGAAGAGAGGGTGCACATAAAAAATACCAAAAAGAAAACATTCAGAGACAGATGGAGGAAGCAGTTGAAGTCCAGAAAGCCAAGGGAACCAAGGACTTTCAAAAGAAAAGAGGTGGTCACCCATGTTGGACAATACAGAAAGTTTACCCTAGACGAGGTCTCCAACGAACCATGAGGGTGGGTGCGTGAAGTGGACTGAAAGTTGGGGCAGGGCAGGAGGGCTTTACCACACCCAAGAAAGCAATCAGGTACACAACTAAGCCAACAAAATGCATCAGCTAACCAAGGTACTTGAGGCAAAGCATAGAAAATGGCAGCCTCAGTGGCCAACACATCCCTCTGTTGCCATCTAGACCAACAGCGGTCTGGGAGTGACAGTTTTTAGAAAGGAAAGAGAGATAGGGTGGGAGAGAAATAAAACCCGGGAGGGTAACATGATCCTTTGTCAGGGTGGAATGGGGGCAGGGTCACTGCCTTAGGTTGAAGCCCAGAGCTTAAATTCCTAGTGTGGACTCACTGGTAGCAAGAATAACTTCAGAATTACTATAATTATTACAACTTCAAAATTAATATAACTATAATAATTCTGCTTCTTAATTGTATGCAGACCTTTAACTGTCCATTACATTGCAGAACAGATTTTTTAGAAGTGGATTTTTTTCTCTTTCCCACACAGGAACCCTATGAGCTACGGTGACCCTGCGTGGGAAGATGAATAAGTTTTCTCATATGTCCCAGGTGGTATGCAGGTCTCAAGTCTTGAAAACATGGCCAATTCTCATTTACTAAGAAATGAGTAAGGAGGAATCAGCACGAGTATAAGCAGCAGGCTGTTGTTCATTGTCATTATTACAGCCTTAAAACCGGAAATCTTTAACAATGAAACGGAAGAATCCTAACGATCTTCCCTTGTTTTACAAGGAGACATAGTTGAGGACGCAGAAAGTCTCCAAGGCTAGGTAAGATCAGAGAGGCAATCAACCTGCCACATAGACGGGGCCAGCATGGAGCCAGCTGACTCCTGACCTTATGCTCTTATGGCTCCAAGCTGATTTCCACCTCCAACCCACCGGAGCACATTCGGGCCACCTTGGCTTACCTCCTCGATGGCCAAACAGAAGTTCCGAACTGCGTCACACACACTACGCACATACAACCCGTTACAGAATTTAACTGTGGTTTACCTTTTGTTATACACAAAAGTAAAAGGCAGAAAAGAAGGGGAGGGAAAAGAAGGAGGAAGAAAAAAAACTGGATTTGTCATATCATGGTTAGCTTAAAACCTGATCTTTCCTCCCTCCTATACATGAACGTGTCCTTCACGTAGAAAAGGGAAACTGTCACAAAGCTAAAGTCTCCTTTCTATCCTCCTCTCAGAGATGACCACTGTTCTCAGATTCAAAGTCTTCAAGTCTTTGCATATAAAAAAAAAAAAAAAAAAAACCCGCTGCCTTCCAATCTATTCCGACTCATAGCAACCCTATAGGACAGAGTAGAACTGCCTCATAGAGTTTCCAAGGAGTGCCTGGTGGATTTGAACTGCTGACCTTTTGGTTAGCAGCCATAGCACTTAACCACAACACCACCAGGGTTTCCTCTTTGCATATACGTATATGTGTGTGTGTATATGTATGTATGTATGTATACAGAGGAGTCCTGGTGGCACAGTGGTTAAAACTCTCAACTGCTAACCAAAAGGTCAGTGTCTTGAATTTACCAGCTCCACGGGAGAAAGAAGTGGCAGTCTGTTTCCGGAAAGATTTACAGCCTTGGAAGGCCTATACGGTCACTATGAGTCAGAATCAACTCAATGGCAGTGGGTTTGGCTTTTTTTTTTGGCTATAAAACCGGTTGCCATCGAGTCAATTCCGATTCATAGTGACCCTGTAGGACACAGCTGAAGTGCCCCATATGGTTCCCAAGGAGCGGCTAGTGGATTTGAACTGCCGACTTTTTGGTTAGCAGCCAAGCTCTTAACCACTGTGCCACCACGGTTCCATACACACATACACACACACACACACACACACACACACACACACACACACACACATATGTATATCCGGGAGTCCCTGGGCAGTGCAAATGCTTAAGTGCTCAACTACTAGCCAAAAGGTTGGTGTTTCCAACCCACCCAGGGGTGCCTCTGAAGAAAGGTCTAGAAATCTGCTTCCAAAAGGCCACAGCCTTGAAAATCCTGTGGCCCTCAGCTCTACTCTGCACATATGAAGTCAGAACTGACTCGATGGCACCGGATTTTGGGGGGTTATTTATTTATTGGGGGGGTTATATATATATATCTCCATAGAAAACACACATATTGTAACATCATTCTGCAACTTCCTTTTTTCATTCAACAATATGCCTTGCAAACTTTTTCCTCCCAGTTCATGCAAATTTACCTCGTGTGTCACTGCTGCAGCTGGCAGTTTAGCAATCCCCCTGTGGAAGGAGCACCAATTTACAGCCCCACCTACCATGCTGAAGAATAGAGTGCATTTCCACTTTTTACTCCAAATACATCTTTATTGCCTCAAGTCCTCTCAACCTCCCTGCCTTCAGCCAAGTGCAATTATCTACTGCCAAGCTGCCCCACAAATGCTTCTATTAATTTATATCACCGCCAACAATATGTACATTAATCACTTTTAAATGTATTTATACACCATTCACAGAAGCATAAAGTAGTTTATTACACCTGCAATAAAATTATGACACTTTTAGCATTATTTTTAAATGCACGTTAGGGACCTCAATTTAGAAGCACCATTCCAGCATGTGCTCCCAAATACCAGAGAAATCACGTCCTTGCTTCCGCATAGCCCATCCACCAATATGTGAAAAGGAAAAGACCAAGTTAGAGAGAGCTAATCCTCCAGACAGAAAAAGGAAGGAACTCCGAAAGAAATACAGAGAAGCAACCAAGTCATGATTAAGAGACAGACTCTGACTTAGTCTCTGCTGAGAAACGAAACTTCCCCTCAGAGTCTGTGGGTCACTAAAGTTGAAGAATAGTTCAGCCCACCTGTATTTTTTAAAGCCTATTGTTGGGTTATCCTTTGGAGAATTGGTTTGCTTAATGCCTGCAGAACAGATTTTTTTTTCTTTTCCATTAAAAGGAAACCACAGTTTAAAAAAGAAAAAGAAAGGAAACCACAATTTTAAAATGCATTAAAATGATTTCCTTAGCTATTTCCTCATTCTATGAATTCCTACTTAACATTTGCCCCAACATAACCGCCTGAAGTACCACAGTCTCATCCTGATGCATCTGACCGTGCACTCTCCCAGACAGAGGATAAATTTGGACAAAGCAACGGGCTGTAAATCTTCTCAACAGTGGTTTGCCAAACAGCTAAGGAGCTTCATCCTGGCTCCTTAGGGCTTTCTAACCGTATGCAGATTCGTAACAACCCACTCTATTGCTCCCTTCTGCCTCCTTCAAAGTTCAGCCCCACTCTGATCACCTCCCTGAAGGGGGATGACCAACTGTCCCATTCGCTTGGGACTGAGACAGTTCCTGGGAAGCGGGACTTTCAAATTTAACACCAAGAAAGCCCCATGCAAATCAGAACAAGTTGGTGACCCTACTCAGAAGCCTTCTTGCAAAATCCACCAGCCCACACATTACACCAACCCCATGCAGAGTATTAGTAATGCCCTCAGCGTCTTGTGCACACCTCTATTATGACCCTCACCACCCAGATTGATGGCTGACAAGTCTGGTCTCTGTGATAGGCACACAAGAAATAAAATATATACATATGAATGGAGACTCTCGGTGGTGTAAAGGGTTAATATATTCAGCTGCTTACTAAAAGGTTGGAGGTTAAAGTCCACCCAGAGGCTCCTTGGAAGAAAGGCTGAAAAATCAGCCACTGAAAATCTACCCTGACACATATGGGGATGCCATGAGTACGAGACACCTTGACAGCAACTGGCTTGGGATATACATGAAAAAATATACACACACATACATGTGTATCATATATGTACACGTATATATGTGTATGTATATACGTAAAAGTGTATATGTGTGTGTGGACATCTATATAGATATAGACAAGTGCTGAGTCAGTTCCGACTTATAACGACCCTACGTACGACAGAACAAAACACTGCCCAGTCCTGCGCCATCCTCATAATTGTTGCTATGTTTGAGCCCATTGCTGCAGCCACTTGTTGATCCATCTCATTGAGGGTCCTCCTCTTTGTCACTGACCCTCTACCTTACCAAAGCATGATATCCTTCTCCAAGGGCTGGTCCCTCTTCTAACGTGTCCCAAATATGTTAGACAAAGTCTCACCATGCTCGCTTCCAAGGAGAACTCTGGCTGTACTTCTCCCAAAGCAGGCTTGTTCCTCCTCTGGCAGTCCATGGTATATTCAATATTCTTAGCCAACACCATAATTCAAAAGCATCAATTCTTCTTCAGGCTTCCTTATTCATTGTCCAGTTCTGGCATGCATATGAAGTGACTGAAAACACTATGGCTTGGGTCAGGCACACCTTAGTCCCCAAAGTGACATCTTTGTTTTTTAACACTTTAAAGAGATCTTTTGCAACAGATTTGCCCAATGCAATGTGTCATTTGATTTCTTGACTGCTGCTTCCATGGGCATTGGTTGTGGATCCAAGTAAAATGAAATCCTTGACAACTTCAATCTTTTCTCCGTTTATCATGATGTTGCTCATTGGTCCAGTTGTGAGGATTTTTACTTTCTTTATGTTGAGGTGTAATCCAT
This sequence comes from Loxodonta africana, assembly GCF_030014295.1. Taxonomy (NCBI): domain Eukaryota; kingdom Metazoa; phylum Chordata; class Mammalia; order Proboscidea; family Elephantidae; genus Loxodonta; species Loxodonta africana. The sequence continues at coordinate 97,713,154 of NC_087350.1, forward strand.
ACCGAAAGCTGTAGTCTTTGATCTTCGTCAGTAAGTGCTTCAACTCCTCTTCCCCTTCAGCAAGCAAGGTTGTGTCATCTGCATAACACAGGTTGTTGATGAGTTTTCCTCCAATTCTGATGCCCTGTTCTTCTTCAGACAGTCCAGCTTCTCGGATAATTTGCTCAGTATACAGATTGAATAAGTACAGTGAAAGGATACAATCCTGACACCTGATTTTAAACCAAGCAGCATCCTCTTGTTCTGTCCGAATGACTGCCTCTTGGTCTCTGAACAGGTTCTGCATGAGCACAAAGAAGTGTTCTAGAATGCCCATTCTTCACAATGTTACCCATCATTTGTTATGATCCACACAGTCGAATACCTTTGCATAGTCAATAAAATGCAGGTAAACATCCCATATAGCTATGGGTAACTACCCCAGTACCAGTGCCATCGAGTCAATTCTGACTCATAGCGGCCCTATAGAACAGAGTAGAACTGCCCCATAGAGTTTCCAAGGAGCGCCTGGTGGATTCAAACTGCTGACCCTTTGATATAGCAGCCATAGCACTTAACCACTACGCCATCGGGGTTTCCATAAGTAGCTATGCCCAGTGCCGTCCAGTGGATTCCGACTCATATAGCCAGCAGTAATTGAAAGGAGCCCTGGTGGCACAGTGGTTAAGCACTTGGCTACTAACCAAAAGGTGAGCAGTTAGAACCCACCAGCCACTCCACAGGAGAAAGATGTGGCAGTCTGGTTCTGTAAAGATTTACGCCCTTGGAAAGCCTTGGGGCACTTCTACTCTGTCCTGCAGGGCTGCTGTGAGTTGGAATAGACCCTACAGCAGTAAGTAGTAGTAACTGAATTTGTAGTAGTGATGTGACACTCCTAAGGCCCATTAAGAAGGTTCTAGGTACCCTTGCCCAGTCTTTTCCAGATTTAACATCTTCAATTCCTTTAACTTTTTCTCAAAATGACTAATGATTATCGGTTTCCTATAAAATGGATACTTGGAGGTGCTGCCTTGGAGGTGCTGCCTTGCTAGGAGGCTATAAAAAAAAAACTGAGTAATAGTTTACCGCCTTCCTCCCTACAGCAGTAAGATAAGCATGTATGTTCTGTGATAAGCATCAGAATTTAACTAGGGCCATGGGAACAGAGGGGAGGAAATGCTTTTTTGCTAAACTCTCTGGGCCTACATTCCACAAAGTTAGGTGATCAACTACTTCTCTGAGACCTTAATCTCTCCGCTTTGCCTGAGCGAAGTTTGTGGTTTACGCACATTACTAGGAATAAGGCTTGTCAGACTGACCAGTTGGGCTAATCAGTCACAGCCACTGCAATTGAAGATTAACAGTTCATTTCTTTTTTCTTTTCTTTTTTTAAAATTTTTACTGTGCTTTAAGTGAAAGTTTACAAATCAAGTCAGTCTCTCCTACAAAAATTTATATATGCCTTGCTATCTACTTCTAATTGCTCTCCCCCTAATGAGACAGCACACTCCTTCCCTCCACTCTCTCTTTCTGGGTCCATTCCGCCAGCTTCTGACCCCACTCTGCCCCCTCATCTCTGCTCCAGATAGGAGATGCCTTCATAGTCTCAAGTGTCTACTTGATCCAAGAAGCTAACAGTTCATTTCTAAAAAGGACTTTGGCGCACACTACATAACAAACAGCTCCAGTGGAACTAGATTAAAAGGAAGGACAAAATAAACTCTCCCTCTCATCCAGCACTCTGGGTCTTTTCAAGGCAGACTCAGAGCAGACACTGATACACTAACTTTTTGACCCAAATAATCAGGCCTGACTCTCTCTGACCCTGGAAACCCTGGTGGCGTAGTGGTTAAGTGCTACAGCTGCTAACCAAAGGGTTGGCGGTTAGAATCCACCAGGTGCTCCCTGGAAACTCTATGGGGCAGTTCTACTATGTCCTATACGGTCACTATGAGTTGGAATCAACTTGACAGCACTGGGTTTGGTTTGGTTTTTTTGGACTCTCCCTGCAGGCCTCAGGCCTCAGATTCCACAGGTAATTAATCCTTGTAGGGAGCGTGACAGCCTGTCATCAACCTGTCATCCCTTCCTTAACTCTGGTGAAATCAAAACCAAACCAAACCCATTCCCTTCTAGTTGATTCCAACTCATGGGGCAACTCGGCATGTTTCACTGTAGAACTGCCCCATAGAGTTTTCTTGGCTGTAATCTTTATGGAAGCAGATTGCCTGGCCTTTTTCTTCCTTGGTGCTGCTGGATGGGTTCAAATAGCTATTCTTTAGGTCGGTAAAAACCAAAACACCAAACCTGTGGCTCTCAATTCTGACTCATGGCGATTGCGTGTGTCGCCGAATAGAACTAGTCAAGTGCAAACCATCTGTGCCACCCAGGGATCAACTCCAGTGCAACTCTTAGTATTTCATTGTATTCTCCACATACAAAAGGAGAAACTGAGTTATGGGTGGTGTTTCTTCTTATTGAAAGTACCCAGCCCTGCTCCAGCCCATCCTTTGTATGCACCTGTCTACACCTGATAGCATCCTCCTCAAGACACTGTATAATAGGTGAGGCATGGTCACCTCCACTATCTGCATCTTCCACAGTATTCACTGGGCAGAGGGCCAGGGTTTGTGAGGAACTAACCTAGTCATGAAGCAGGAAAGTGTGTGTGTGTACACGCGCACGTGTGTGTGGTGGGCAGCATGGACTTCAGCACTGAAGAGAGGGAGTGTCAAGACTTCTGGACCTCTGACATGTCAGCTGCCCCCTTTAAGCACACACAGTCTCTTCATCATGTGGGTGAAAGGGCAGAACTAGATCATCTGAGATTTCTTCAGGCAAGAAGCACCTGACTTCATGCTATGTGCTTCTCTCCCAGTAAATCCATTGGGAAAACCCTAAATAACAACCTCAATTTCACAATGACTTGAACCAGGAGTTCCTGTTTTCCATGATGGGGTAGTGAAAAGATAAGCTGCAGAAGTGACCATGCAGAGTTTGACATTCATACCAGAATGTTGACCCATGGGATTAGAGAAAAGAAGAGGCATTTCCTCTTCCAACTACACGGTTTCCCTCCCACAAAGTCTAAAAACACGCAGGATTCTGCAGTGGGGCATTTCTGTTGTCCATATCCAAGGACCCAAACACGTCCAGAAAACACTCATATGATCACTCCCAAACTTCTTTTCCATTATCCAGACTTAAGAACTAGGGAGAATACCGGCCTGGGGGAGGTGGATTTGGGGCTGGAGCGAGGCTGGGGGTTAAAGGCTCTTAAAATAAGAACTAGTAGCAATTAACTTGATTCAGGCCAAAAATAACTCCATCTATATAGCGTCGCTATGTGTCGGAATCGACTAGACAGCACACAACAACAACATTATTGGTGTATTCAGGGGATGGGGCAAGTCAGCATGGTGGGAATGGGCGCGGCCTCTGAGACCGGCGAGGGGGGGGTCCTCCCCTTCCCTGTGACCCCATGAGCAGGTGTTCGGAGCACAAGCGCACAATGGGACCCAAGTGCGTCACGCCACACAGATCCTAGGGGAGAAAGGGAGGTGTCCCGGCGGGTTCACCGCTCCCAACTAACCCAAACTGGGGGAATGAGCTGGCCGGGTCCCCGGCTCAGGGAGTCGTGAGGACCAAACAAGACAATAGGGCCATACGAAGGAAACGACGGGACGGGGAAGATGAGCCCAAACATCGGGGACAGGGGCGGGAGAGGAGGAAGGATGGAGAACTGGAAGCAGCACGCGGGAGGGCGCGTGGATCCGCGCTGGCCCTGGAGAGAGAACGCCCCAGATACACGCAGCTCCCCACGTCCCTCTTCCAGGCGCAGCGCGGGGACAGCCCTCCCGCCAGCCCTCCCGTACCCGGCGCCCGGCCCCGCACCGTGTTGTAGAACTCGGCGATGGCAGGCACGATGGTGTAGTTGTCCTCGCACCAGTCCACCTCCGAGCTGCCCGCCCGCAGTTGGTCCCACCAGTGCGGCGCGCCCATGGCCGCCCTCGGGCATCGGGGCCGGGCTCCCGAAGCCGAGAAGGAGCCCCGGGCCGCGGCTGGAAGCCAACCGCGGGGAGGTGGCTTTATGCAGCGCGGGGCCGGCCGCCGGATGTGCACCTCCCCAGCCGGCCTCCGGCGCTCGGCTCCGCCTGTGGGCCGGCCCCGCCCGCAGACCCGCCCACGGACCCGCCCACGGACCCGCCCGTAGACCCACCCGCAGACCCGCCCCGACCCCGCCCATAGACCCGCCCCGACCCCGCCCTCAGACCCGCCCCCGACCCCCGCCAGGACACCGCCCGCAGACCGGCCCCGGCCCCGCCCCCAGACCCGTCCCGGCCACGCCTACCGGGGGGCCAGTATCCGCGAAGGGAGGGGGCGGGAGACGGAGACTCGCCCCGAGGCCTACGGGCCCCCATCGCCGCCCCTCACTCCCCTGCAGATGGCAAAGGCGTTGATGGTCGTGCCCACGCCTGCCGCGCTCACCTTCCCGGTTCCGATTCTCAGGCGTCCCCCTCATTGTGTAACTAAGGACAAACCGAGGAAGACCCTGGCCGCCTAAGACTCCAGGCGAGTTTGCACTGATTTGCTCGCACCGCGCGTCGGGCGCCGGCGCTTACACCCAGGGAAGATCCTCGGCCCCTACGAAGCCGGGAGGGGCTTGCTTGATAGACTCGCCGCTGCTGCCTGGGGCAGGAAAACCTCCCAGACCAGACCTCCCACGCAGCTTCTGCCGCCCACTCCCCTGCCTTCCGTGTGGGGGCTTAGACTGGGTCAACCTCAGGCATCCCAACCCACAGAGGATGCAGGACATCCTCCAGGACATCCAAGGTACAAGGGATGATAATACATGTGTACCATGGACTGCCAGAAGAAGGAGCAAATCTGTCTTGGAAGAAGAACATTAATGCTCCATAGAAGGGAGAATTGTGAGACCTGGCGTTACTTACTTTGGACGTGTTATCAGGAGGGAATAGCACCTGAAAAAGGACATCATACTTGGTAGAGGGTCAGTGAAAAAGCGGAACACCCTCAAGTGGCTGCAGCAATGGGCTCAAACACAGCAAAGATTGTGAGGGTGGCAAAGGACCAGGCAGTGTTTCATTCTGTTGTACATAGGGTTGCTATGTGTTGGAACCAACTTGATGGCACCTAACAACATGTGCCAGGCTCATTTAATCCTCCCAGCGAGGACCCTGTGAGGTGAGTCCCGTCAGCAACCCCATCCCAGCTAGTAAGTGTCAGAGCCAGAATTCAAATTCAGGTAGGATAACTTTAGATCTGCTCATAGCTACTGTGCTTTGCTGATGTAAATATTCTTTAGTTTCCAAAGCTAATCCAATATGGTCCCAGCCCAGATCCCAAGGTACCTAGAGAAGACTAACCTCATCTTATTTTTCTTTGATTGTGTCTCCATACCCCTCCCTTGGGCAGTTCAGGACTCCAGGTCAAAACAGCAGCAAAAGAAGCCCTGGTCAGCAATCCGCGGTGACTATCACTAGGATCTCCTTGCTTAGGTCTGCATGGCACCCCGAAGGCCAGTAGCTCCCCCAAAGGCTGCCCCCTCTCCGGGCCTGACTGCCTAACGAGACCCTGGCTGGTGCGCCAAAGCCCTGTGCACCCACGTCCAAAGTTGCCCACACAGCTATTTTCATGTCTCCGCAGATCTCCATCAATGAGGCACAAAGGTAGGAATTGCAAGCCACAACCCCTCTGGTTTGTTGTTGTTACCTCCTGTCCATTCAGCCCCGATTCATGGTGACCCGACGCGCAACGGAATGAAACGCTGCCCTGTCCTGCACCGTCCCCGTGGTCGATCGCTCGGGGATCGGTATTCTACCTATCTGATTCACCTGTCCTACAAGTTTTGATGCTGCTTCTTTCTTGATTTCATCTGAAGGTGTTCATGGAAGGTTTCAGACAACAAGCAATATGTTTCTTTTCCAAATGGTCCATATATGATCTGCTGACAGAAGCGTGGAGATGATGGTTGCCGAGTTATCTCCCCACAATAACCACCAAGTTTGCGCATGTGCGAGCAGTGATAACACATCCCAACCGCCGCGACTGTAAAACACCATCAGTCATAAGTTGCATCACGATTTCAGAGACGTTACGATGCAAAACAATGTGAGTTTTTGCGCCGATGGAGTATGGACTTCACTGAATGTAATTCATCTTTCTCTCCAAGTCTTGCTGAGGGAATAATGGAGAGTTTTCCTCCTCAATAGAAACTCTGACTGTCAGTGACAGTTCTGGTTCAAAGTCAAAGTCTGACCGCCTTGGTTCTGTCTAATTACAACTGCACGGAGAAACAGCGCTAGTAGAGCCACAGGCCACAGTGAGCCGCATAGAAGGCTAAAGTTACATTCTTCCAAAGTTGCCAGTTTTGGTCTTTTGTGACTCTGTTAATATTTTTCTGATGTTTTCATCCACTGTCCAAATTATTAACCTTTTTTCAATGAATATAATCTTAGTAATCCAACATTTTTAAAAAAAAAGGCCCATTGCCATTGACACATGGTGACCCCATGTGTTAAAACAGAACTGATCCATAGGGTTATCTTGGCTATAAGTTTTATAGGATCCCTGGTGGTGGAGTGGTTAAGCACTTGAATGTTAATCCAAAAGTCAGCTGTTTGAATGTTAATCCAAAAGTCAGCTGTCTTATAGGGTCACTATGAGTCAAAATCGATGCAACGGGTTCAATTTTTTTGGTTTTAATCTTTATGGAAGCACATCACCATGGTACCGCTGGGTGGGCTTGAACTGCTAACCTTTAGGTTAATAGTCAAGCACTAACCATTTGCACTACCAGAGACCTTCAATTTAAGTCCTCTCGTTAGCAGTTAATTCTGAAATTGATTTATATTAATAATATGATGCCTTAGCAACATACCGTTAATAGTTTAATACCAAATTCTGATACCTGGCGTAAACAGAGAACTGGGAGGGGGCATGGCAAGGGCAAGGAATGCGGCACTGCTGAGTTCTGACACTCATTTTGCTTTTGGTACTTTTGGTCTGAACATCAGTCAGCAATACAGATCCAGGAGTGAGCAAGTTTTGGGGACCGCCCTTACAGGGAAGTTAGGATGCCAGCATCTTCTATTTTGACACAGTCGATAACAATATTTATTTGATCTAAGTAAGTATCTGGTAGGAAATATCCAGTTCAACTGGTTCCACAAATGCAAATCAAATCACAAAGTCTTCCCCAGGAAAAAAATGCAGACGCTTGCGTAAATGAAGCAAGAAGTGTGTGACCAAGGATGAAGTTTTCTATATTTTCCTGCTGTTGTTGGCTGTCGTGGAGCCGACCGTGCTGACCCCATAAACGCTGTGCCATTTTTGGAAGTAGGTCACCAGGCCTTTCTTCCTAGCCCAAGGTAGTCTAGAAGCTCCACAGAAACCAGGTCAGGGGCTGGGAATCGAGCCTGGGCCTCCCACATGGGAAGGCAGGAATTCTACCATTCAACTACCAGTGCCCTGTTCTCCCGTTAGGAGTTTTTCACTGTAATGGAGCTTGAGGCCCATAGTTAAGTTAATTCGGTGATTCTCAAGGCGTGGTCTCCAGCCAGCAGCAGAGCTTCCTCTGGGACCTTTTTTGAAATGCAAATTGTTGGGTCCACCTCCAAACCAAAAAAACCGAATCTAGATTCTGTCTCATAGTTGGACTGCCCTTGAGGGCTTCCAAAGAACGGCTGGCTGGTGGATTCAAACTGCCAACCTTTTGGTTAGCAACAGTAGCTCTTAACCACTTCGCCACCAGTACTCCTGGGTCTACCTTAAACCTGTTGAAACAGAGACTGGGGGTGAAGCCCAGCAGTCTGTGCTTGAATAGGCATTCCAGGAAATCTGAAGATTCTCAACGTTTGAGAATCACTGTTTTAGCCCCTGTGTGGCGGGGGTAAAAATTCATTATGGACTGTCCACTTTGCTTCCCTGAAAAACCAAATCCAAAGCTGCTCCGGTTGGCAAGGAAAGACAGAAGAGGAAGTCATGCTTCCTTCGGGCTTATCACCAGGAGACCAGGGGCTCAGAGTGTGGCTGTCTGTCCTCTCAGCTAGGAGGAAGCATGAGAAACTGGCAAGGCTGTGTTTGTATTTCTTATCAAAGACGAAGTCTCCACGCCCAGAGTTGTGGGAGAGACCTGCCTGAAGGAGGCCCAGGGAAACACTACTGCAGCCCCTATAAGAAAGTGCTGTCCAAGTCTGTGAAGCAGGGTGCTCTCCAGTTGTTTACTGACAAACGATTGGAGGCCACTGGAAAACCACAAGCAGTGTTAGGACTGGGTGTATAATAAAAGTAAATAGGTTCTTATTGGAACCCTGAGGCTTGGCCTATGCTTCAAGGCCATGGAATTTGTTAACATGTGTTCTGACTCCTGCTTGTGTATAGATAAGGTGCTACTTCCTTAACTAACCGTAGCTTGCAAAGATTTAACAAGCAATTTTTGAGCACCTGCTTTGTGCAAGGCTCCTTATTAAGTGCTGGAGAGTAAAAAGACAATAAAATATTGTTCTTGGCCTCGTGGAGGTTAGTCTAGTAGAGACACGCAAATCAACCATCAGAAAGTTGTTGTTCTTAGTTGCTATCAAGTTGGCTCCAACTCATGGAAGGATCTTACGTATAATAGAACAAAACATTGCCCAGTCCTGCGTCGTCTTCATGATCGTTGGTACGTTTGAGTCCATTATTGTCACTATTGTGTCAATCCATCTCCCAAAGTGTTTCCCTTGTTTTTGCTGACCCTCTACTTTACCAAACATGATGTCCTTTTCTAGCAATTGGTCTTAGGACATATCCAAAGTAAACGAGCTGAAGCCTTGCCATCCTTTCTTTTAAGGAGTATTCTCATTGTGTTTCTTCTAAGACTATTAGAATTCAACATGGTAATTGTTAAATGGAGGCATATGCATAGACTGTGGAAGCACAGGGGTAGGGAGCCCAAGTCTGCCTTGAAAGAGGAGTGGGCAGCTCAACAGAGGAGGTGGCCTCAGCTGAGATTTACAAAATAAAAGAGGACCTTATCTGGAGGAGTAGGGAGGTGAGAGAACTTGACAGAAGGATCAGAGGACTTGGTAGAAGAAGACACAAGTCCTGGCCAATGAGAAGTGGTCAGAGAAGGACAGAGGGGAGAGGTGTGCAGGGTCAAAGATGAGGGACTCAACACCACCTATGAAGCAGTCTTCGCAAAATGGTGACCATAGGCAGATCAAGACTCAAGCTCTGATGACTGTTTTACAGGAGCTGAACCACCTGGAGGTCTTGTGTAAAAATGCTAAAAATGCAGATTCTGATCAGTAGGTCCAAGATTCTGCATTTCTAACAAACTCCCAGGTGATGCTGATGCTGCCGGTCCATAACCCATATTTTAGTAGCATGAGAACGGAAGAAATGACAGCATACCTAAGCCGTCAGTAAAATCCAGATTATGGGAAATTCTCCATGACAAACAGTTCAATTTCTTAAACAAAACAAAAGGTGGAGAGAAAACCTATAGATTACAGGAAATTGGAGAGACAAAACAACTAATTGCAATGTGTAGATCTTGTTTAGAACCCAAATCAGAGTATAAAAATATATTTTTAGGACAATTATGGAAACGTGAACACCGGATACCTGGTAATATTAGGGAATTAATTATTGTCAATTTTTTTTTTGGGGGGGCCGAATGTGATGATAGTATTATGGTTATGCTTTAAAAGGCAAGTCTTCAAAAGGTTACATACAAAAAGCAACCAAATAAAAAAAGGATTTAAATAGACATTTCACCAAAAAAAAAGAAAAGAAAAACATTGCCATCAAATCTATTCCCACTCACAGCAACCCTATAGGACAGAACAGAGATGCCCCATAGGGTTTCCACAGATCAGCTGGTGGATTCAAACTGTTGACCTTTTGATTAGCACCCAGGCTCTTAACCACTGCGCCACCAGGACTCCAGAAGAAGGCTGTTCCCACCAGGTTTTGACCGGGGCCTTTGACGTGTGAGTTGAACATGACAACCATTACACTACAGAAACCAGCCATGTCATGGATTGAATTAAGTCCCCCCCCCAAATATGTGTATTAACTTGGTTGTGCCATGATTCCCAGTATTCTGTGGTTGTCCTCCATTTTGTCATTATTTTATTTTAAAAGGATTAGGGTGGGATTGTAACACCCTTACTGAGGTCACATGCCTGATCCAATATAAAGGGAGTTTCCCTGGGGTGTGGCCTGCACCACCTTTTATCTCTCAAGTGATAAAAGGAAAGGGAAGCAAGCAGAGAGTTGAGGACCTCATATCACCAAGAAGGCAGCACCAGGAGCAGAGCGCATCCTTTGGACCCAGGATCCCTGTGCCTGAGAAGCTACTCGACTAGGGGAGGATTGAGGACAAGAACCTTCCTCCAGAGCTGACAGAGAGAAAACCTTTCCCTGGAGCTGACTCCCTGAATTTGGTCTTGTAACCTACTAGACCATGAGAGAATAAATTTCTCTTTGTTAAAGCCATCCACCTGGGGTGTTCCTGTTATAGCAGTATTAGATTACTAAGACAAGCCATTCCTTGGAAACCCTATGGGCAGTTCTGCTCTGTCCTATAGGGTCCCTATGAGTTGGAATCAACTTGACGGCAACGGGTATTTCACCAGAGAAGATAGACAAATGGCCGAGAAGTACATGAAAAGATGCTTAATATCGTTAGACATTTTGTTTTTGTTGTTAGGTACTGTGGAGGCTATGATTGGATGACCCTCAAAATATGCTAAGTGAAAGAAGCTAGACACAAAAGGTCACTTATTGTATGAGTCCATTTATATGAAAGATTCATAATAAGTACAGAGACAGAAAGAACATTGGAGATTGCCAAGGGCTAGGGCCAGGGAAGAATGCAGTAACTGCTTAATGGGTACAGGATTTTATTTTGTTGTTGTTCAGTGCAGTCTAGTCAGTTCCAACTCATAGCAGCCCTGTGTACAACAGAATGAAACACTCCATGGTGTTGCGCCATCCTTACAATCTTTGTTATGTTTGAGCCCATTGTTGCAGCTCCTGTATCAATCCATCTCCTACAGGGTCTTCTTTTTGGCTGACTCTCTACCTTACTAAGCATTGTGACCTTCTCCAGGAGCTGATCCCTCCTGATGACAGGTCTAAAGTATATGAGACGAAGTCTCACCATCCTCATTTCCAAGGAGCACTCTGGCTGTGCTACTTCCAAGATAGACTGACTTATTATTTTTCTGGCAGTCCATGGTATATCCAATATTCTTCACCAACACCATAATTCAAAGGCATCAATTCTTCTTTGGCCTTCCTTATTCATTGTTCAGCTTTTGCATGCAACTGAAAACATCATGGCTTGGGTCAGGCGCACCTTAGTCCTCCAAGTGATATCTTTGCTTTTCAACACTTTGAAGAGGTCTTTTGCAGCAGATTTGCCCCGTGCAATATGCCATTATATTTCTTGACTGCTTCTTCCATGGGTGTTGACTGTGGATCCAAGTAAAATGAAATCCTTGACAACTTCAATCTCTGTTTATCATGATGTTGCTTATTGGTCCAGTTGTGAGGATTTTTGTTTTCTTTATGTTGAGGTATAATCCATACTGAAGGCTGTAGTCTTTGCTCTTCATTAGCAAGTGTTTCAAGTCCTCTTCACTTTCAGCAAGCAAGGTTATGTCATATGCATATCCCAGGTCTTTAATGAGTCTTCCTCCAATCTTGATGCCCCATTCTTCTTCATATAGTCCAGCTTCTCGGATTATTTGCTCAGCATACAGATTGAATAAGTATGGTGAAGGGATACAACCCTGACACACACCTTTCCTCATTTTAAATCACGTAGTAGTATCCCCTTGTTCTGTTTAAATGACTGCCTTCTGGTCTATGTACAGGTTCTGCATGAGCACAATTAAGTGCTCTGGAATGCCCGTTCTTCGTAATGTTATCCGTAATTTGTTATGATCCCCACAATCAAATGCCTTTGAATAGTCAATAAAACACAGGTAAACATCTTTCTGATATTCTCTGCTTTTAGCCAAGATCCATGTTACATCAATGTAATGAGTCATTCCAAAAACCAAACCCATTGCTGTCAAGTCATAGTGACCCTACAGGACAAAGTACAACTGCCCCATAGGGTTTCCAGGGAGCAGCTGATGGATTTGAACTGCCAACCTTTTGGTGAGCAGATGAGCTCTTAACCACTGCACCACCAGGACCCCAAAAATTAGTCATTAAAAATCAAAAACCAACCCAGTGCCATCGAGTCAATTCTGATTCACAGCGACCCTACACAACAAAGAAGAACTGCCCCAGTTTCCAAGGAGTGCCTGGCAGATTCCAACTGCCGACCCGTTGGTTAGCAGCCGTAGCACTTAACCTCTATGCCACCAGGGTTTCCAAATTAGTCATTAGGGAAATACAAATCAAAATCACAATGAGATACTACTTCATCCCCCACTAGGATGACTATCACTGGAAGTATGGAAAACAAGTTTTTGGTGAAGATGTGGGGAAATTAGAACCCTCATCCATTGCTGGTGGGATTGTATAATGGTGCAGCCACTAAGGAAAACAGCTTGGCTGTCCCTGGAAAAGTTAAATGTAGAATTACCATATGATCTAGCAATTCTATTCCTTGGCATACACCCAAAAGACTTGAAAGCAGGGACTCAAACAGATACTTGTACACTAATGTTAATTGCAGCACTATTCAGAATAGCGAAAAGGTGGAAACAATCCAAATCCCCATTAACAGGTGAATGGATAAATAAAATATGCCATATACATAATGGAATATTATTCAGTCATAAAGCGAAATGAAGTTCTGATCCGTGCTAAAACGTGAACCTTGAAAACATTATGCTCAGTGAAATAAGCCAGACAAAAGGACAAATACTATATGAACCCACTTACAGGAAATATCTAGAGTAGGCAACTGCATAAAGACCAAAGTTTGCTAGTGGTTACCAAGGACGGGTTGGGGAGTTATTGCTTAAGGGGCACTGTGTTTCTATTAAGGGCGATGAAAAAATTTAGAAATGGATAGTGGTGATGGTTGCATAGCATCGGGAGAGAATAACGAATGTCAGTGAATTGTACATGTGACAGCGGTCAAAATAGCAAGTGTTTTGTTATATATATTTCATCACATACACACACAAAAAACTAAATACTCTATAGTCCCGTTTTTATGACATCTGGACAAGGTACAACTATAGGTACAGAAAACAGATCAGTGGTTTCCATTGGGTAGTGGAAAGGGCTGACTGCAAAGGGGCACAGGATAATTTGGGGGGTGATAGAACTGTTTTATATCTTGATTCTGTATCACGATGGTTACATGACTGAATGAGTTTCTAAACACTCAGAACTGTGCCTAAGAGGAGTCAGTTTTACTGTACGTCAATTATACCTCAATAAACCTGACCAAAACAAAAAAAAACAAAGAAAAAAAAACAGAAAAAAAGTGTTGTTGTTTACAGACATATATTGAAATATTTACAGATAAAATAAAATATCTGAGGTTTGCTTTGAAATAGTGGGGAGGGTATTGTTTTCGGGGTATAAGTGGAATAACATTGGCCTTGAATGGCTAACGGTTGAAACTGGGTGGTAGAAAGATTAAACTATTCTCTGTATATGTTTAAAATTTTCCATTATAAAAAGTTTTTTAAAAAACAAAGAAGCAGAGAGCTTCATCAAGTTAGGTGACCCCACAAACTCCCAGGTAGCTGAGAGCGGCAGAAAGGCAGGTTGGTCAGGGAGTGCCGAGGGCTGGGCCTGTAATGTGGGTACCCTTAAAGAAGCAATTCTGGTCGAACCTGTGGTTGTTACATTTCCCCTTCGTTCCAGAGGGCACAGGATTGGTGCGGGATGTTACCCCTCATCTAAGGAAGCAAACGGCTTGTCTGAGAGAGACCTTCGCAGGCCTCTGTGTGATAAGGTCCTTTTCACCCAGGGAGGCTTTGGTAAATAAGCTGGCTATCAGCAGCCCAGGTGGCGTCCAGGTGGTGCTATGGCCACAGACCCTCTGGAACCAGGGAGCAAGAAAAGAAGGAAGGTCGTATAGGTGATTTGCTCATGCTAAGTAATAAGTTACAGAGGGAAAAAAATTTTTTTAAATAAATTGTTTTGCAACAGTACAACACTTCACAATCCAGGGGGCCCTTTGGAGCTGGGCTCTGTGGCTCCTGAGACAGAGTTGGCACTGGCAGTCAGAGATGTCATACCTACTGGGCGGGCTTCGGATCAAGTGGGCTATACACTGTGGGCTTCCTTCACTCTGCCTTGTCTTCAGCCTTTCAAAGACCAAGAAATACCTTGGGTTAAAGCATAGATGAGAAGGTTGGATTCAGGGAGATTAAGTAAATGAAAAACGAAACAACTAGAACAGAAATAACGAGAACTTTAACACCATATGAAGAATGTAACCAATGTCTCTGATCATTATATCCAGAAACTGGAATGGGAGCAGGTTTTGCTATGTATATTTTCACCAAAAATAAAATCAAATTAAAAAAAAAAAAAAAAGGGAAAGAAAGAAATGAAGGTCAAAGACTGAAGAGGGAGGGGACCAGGTTGGGGTAAACTGTGAATAAGGGGCAAACCAATTGTTGTTGAGTCTACTCCAACTCATGACGGCCCCAAGTAGGTCAGAGTAGAACTGTGCTCCATAGCATTTTCAGTGGCTGATTTTTTTGGAAGTAGATCACTAAGTCTTTCTTCTGAAGTGCATCTAGCTGGGCTCAAATCTCCGACCTTTTGATTAGCAGCAGAGTGCCACCCAGGGAGTCCAAATAAGGGCTGATGACATTTATTTTGCAAAGAAGAAAGGTATACAGATTAGACAGGAGCCTGAAAAAGGGTTATGGGTTGTTCCTTAGTTACAGGTCAGCCTTGAGCAAATCTGAGCCTAAGATGAAAGAGCCTGAGTAGAGAAACAGATTTAAAAAGTAAAAGAAAAAGAGGGTAATTATGAATACAGATTGGAAAGAGATGGGAAGGGGTGGAACTGAGGCCCAAGATCTCTCAATTTGCCTGGAGAGAAGGGAT
This sequence comes from Loxodonta africana, assembly GCF_030014295.1. Lineage (NCBI taxonomy): Eukaryota > Metazoa > Chordata > Mammalia > Proboscidea > Elephantidae > Loxodonta > Loxodonta africana. The sequence goes on from NC_087350.1 coordinate 97,728,184, forward strand.
AACATGGAATAGATGTGCATTTGGTCTGTCCTAGTATACGTTCCTTTTCTGGGACCTCCTGCTGCTTCTCATGAGACTGCCCGCCTCCTGCCTTTCCCCTCCTCCATTCAGATGGGACAGTCATGGTAATATACTGTGATCTGACCCTGTGGCTAGAGTTCATTGGTGCAGAAGTAGGTCTTGCTCCAAACTGGCTAATTAGAATGCATCAGTGAGAATTTGGAATCAGAATTGAGCTATGTAAAGCTCCATCTGACTGCCTTCTGGAATAGAGGAAGTGCAAACCTACACACTATTGGTGTTACATGAGCACTATTGGCCACTATTACCAGGTGCATGTAGGAACAGGCAGAACTAGTCAGTAGTGAAAGAAAATAATGTAACAGTCCAGAGAGCTGTATATACAAAAAATAGTCCAGGTGGAGAAGCCTCTGGCTCCAACAATGCCCAGAAATCTAGTCACATAAAAGGTTTCCAAGATACTTCAGGATCATTAAAGTTGCATTTTGCTGAAGCTGGTCCGAGGTGGGTTTCTGTAAGTTAAAAATAAGTGTTCTAACAGAACTCTTTGATAAGAAAGCGGGGGATGTGGAGAGTATGTATGAACACCTGGATATATTTTGATGATAAGAGAAGATGAAGCAGTTCATACTTCTAAGAGAAGTGGGAGAAAATATTATCTACTAAAAACAACAGGTCCAGGTATGAGGTCAGGGGCCTCGAAGAAAGTGAAAAAGATTGGGACCAGAGAAAAGATCATCCTTTTGTAATAAATTCTCTGATCATGACAACAACCAGAGGCAGGGATCTGAAATACAGTACATTCTGTAGGCGAGGAGTCATAGCTGGGACAACTCCAGGCTAGACACCAAGAAGAGCCACAGATCTTTAACCTTTCTCATTAGCAATGCAGCCTGAGGAACAAGTGAGATTACAACTAGGGGGCCCTTGACCCTTCCTCCAAAGTGTGAAAATTTTAAGAAATTTAATCTTGGAAATATTTGATGGTTCCCAAAATTAGTAGATACACCACAAGGGACTTAGATTTCTCTTCACATGAAAACATTACTAATGTGTTTCAAGGATGAGTATTTTGAAGGAATCCTTGACAGGATTTATAGTGACGTTTTAGAGAATGATTCGGTCATCTCCTTGCATACACCAACTAATTACAAACATTTCATGGATTTTCATTAAGTGCCCACCTTTCTGTCCAGTCAGTTGGAAACAAAGGTGGGGTGGGACTGGGTTGGGGACTCAGAGCAAGCATTGTTTCCCCTCCCTTCCTTCCAGAGTCCCAGGGAGGTTTCAAAATTGGAGGAGGGACAGACAGTGCTGGAACCTGCTACAGAGAAGTTCCTCCTTCCTCAATCTTCAACACCTCCCACTCCGAGCCTTCAAGGCAAGGCTACCAAAAAAAAAAACAAAAACCAAACCTGCTGTCATCAAGTCGATTCTGACTCATAGAAACCATACAGGACAGAGCAGAACTGCCCCATGGGGTTTCCAAGGAGCCACTGGTGGATTCCCAAACTGCTGACCTTTTGGTTAACAGCCAGTAAGCAAACCACTGCACCACCAGGGCTCGGAAGGCAAGACTAACCCTGCCGTATTTCCTTGTACCTTTCTTACCCCATCATACCTTGTAAGCTGATCCTTATGCCGATGTCTTGTAGACAGCATCATATAGCTGGGTCATGTTTTAATCCACTCTGCCAATCTCTTTTAAACTGTTGAATTTAGACTATTTACATTTGATACAATTGTTGGTATGTTAGGACTTAATTCTGCCATTTTATTTTTTGTTTTCTGTTTGTCCTGTCTGCCTTTTGGTTCTCTGTTTTCTTTTTCCAGTCTTCTTGTGGGTTACTTGAACATTTTTTAGATTTTTATTTAGATTTATCTATAGTGTTTTTGAATGAACTCTTTGCATAGACTTTTTAAGTGGTTGCTTTGGGTATTGCATTATATATACACAACTTACTACACTCTACTCATTTTGTCATTTTACTAGTTCAAGTGTAGTGTAGAAACCTTATCTCCCTTCAAGTCGCTTTACCCACACCCATTTATATATTTTTTGTGTGTGTGTGCTTTAGGTGAAGATTTACAGAGCAAATTAGTTTCTCGTTGAACAATTAATGCACATATTGTTTTGTGATATGGGTTGCCAACCTGCAACATGTCAACAGTCTTCCCTTCTTGACCTTGGGTTCCTCATTTCCATTCGTCCAGCCTTCCTTTCCCCTCCTTCCTTCTCATCTTTGCCCCTGGCTCGTGTGCCCATTTAGTATTCTATACATAGTTGAGCTACACGTATTATTGTTTGTTTTATAGACCTGTCTAATCTTTGGCTGAAGGGTGAACCTCAGGGGTGACTTCAGTACTGAGTTAAAAGGGTGTCCAGGGGCCATACTCTCAGGGTTTCTCCAGTATCTGTCAGACCAGTAAGTCTCATCTATTTTCGTGAGTTTGAATTTTGTTCTATATTTTCCTCCCCCTCTGTCCAGGACACTCTGTTGTGATCCCTATCAGAGCAGTCAGTGACGATAGCTGGCATCATCTAGTTGGTGCTGAACTCAGTCTGGTGGAGGCTGTGGTAGTTGTAGTCCATTAGTCCTCTGAACTCATCTTTGCCTTGTGTCTTTGGTTTTTTTCATTCTCCCTTGCTCGAGACAGGGTGGGACCAGTAAAGTATCTTAGATGGTCACTCACAAGCTATATTTGTATTAATTTTTTCCCTACATTTATAACCACATCAGACAGTGTTAGAATTTTTGCTTCAACCATCAAACATAATTTAGAAACTCAAGAGGAGAAGGAAAGCCTATTATATTTACCCACATTTTTGCTTTCTGTGTTCTCCCTGATGTTCTAAGGTCCCTTCTTTTTTTTATTTCCTTTCTGTTTAGAGAACGTTCTTTAGTCATTCTTTTAGGATAAGCCTACTACTATTACTACCCATTGCTGTCGAGTCGATTCCGACTCACAACGACCCTATAGGACAGAGTGGAACTGCCTCATAGGCTTTCCAAGGAGCGGCTGCTGGATTTGAACTGCCGACCTTTTGGTTAGCAGGCTGAGTTCTTAATCACTGTGCCACAGGGCTCCAGGATAGGCTTAGTTTTCCTTTATCTGAGAATTTCTTGATTTCCTTTTCATTCCTGAAGGGTATTTTTACTGAGTATTGGATTCTGGGTTGACAGTTCTTTTCTTTTAGCACACTTGAAAAGTATTGTGCCTTTTTCCTTCTGACCTGTATGGTTTATGATGAGAAATCTGCTGTCATTCAAATTGTCTTTCCTCTAGAGATAAGGTGTGTTTTTCTAAGGCTACTTTCAAGATTTTTTTCTACCTAGGGCTGGGGTAATGGGGCAGTATGGGGGAAATGGGGATGAGGGGACTGCTAATGAGTATGGGTTTTCTTTTCAGAGTAATGAAAATATTTTAAAATTAGATTGTAGTGATGATAGCACAACTCTGAGAATATACTAAAAAGCGTTGAATTGTACACTTTTTTTTTGTATTTTTTTAAATTGTGCTTTAGATGAAGGTTTGCAAAGAAAATTAGTTTCCCATTAAACAATACACATATTGTTTTGTGACTTGGTTGCCAATGCAACAACTTGTCAACACTCTCCCCTTCTCAATCTTGGGTTCCATTAACAGCTTTCCTGTCCCCCCTTGCCTTCTCATCCTTGCCCCTAGGTTGGTGTGCCCATTTAGTCTTTTGTTTAATGGGCCTGTCTAATCTTTGGCTGAAGGGTGAAACTCAGGATGAATTACACTTTAAATGGAATTACATGCTATCTGAACTATATGTCAATAAAGATGTTGAAAGGAAGGAAGAAAGGGAGTGAGAGAGAGGAAGAAAGAAGAAAAACAAATGACGTACTAGGAAAAAATATATAAAACTTTTTTTGAAGGGCTAATTTCTCTAATATAAAGAGTGTCCACAATACAATAGAAAAAAATGGAACAGAAAAGTATATGAAAAGATGCTTTCCTCATAGAAAGAGAACAATAAATTAAAATCACATTGAAATACCATTTATTTCCTCTATCAGATTGACAAAATCCAATGTTCGAGAACACTTGACAAGACTCCAAGGAAACAGTACTCTCATATATTGCTAGTGTGGTTGTAAACCAATTCGGCAGTATCTACCAAAATTACAAATGCATATACAGTTTGACCAGGCAATTCCACTTCTAGTAATCATCATACATTTATAATGCCAGACATAGGAAATGACTTACATGAAAGGTCACTCGTGCAATTGCAGCTTTATACGTAAATGGTTATATAGCAAACAACCTAAATGTCCACCAGAAGAAGGCCAATAAAAGGCAATGAGGACCTAGAATACACCCTAGAGAAATAAGATGCATCACACAAATAGACCTGTTCATTGCAGCACTATTCACAATAGCAAAAAATGGAAACAACCAAAATGCCCACCAACAGATGAATGGATAAGAAATTATAGTACAAACACACAATGGAATACCACGTGATGATAAAGAACAATGATGAATTTGCAAACATCTCACAACATGGATGAATATGGAGGGCATTATGCTGAGTGAAATAAGTCAGTCACAAAAGGACAAATATTGTATGAGACCACTATTATAAGAACTCAAGAAAAGGTTTACACAGAGAAAAAAACATTCTTTGACGATTATGAGGGTAGGAAAGGGAGGTGAAATCTCTAATGAGATGGTAGACAAGTGTCAACTTTGGTGAAGGGAAAGACAACACACAATATAGGGGAAGTCAGCACAACTTGACCAAAGCAAAGCCATAGAAATTTCCTAGACACATCCAAACACCTCGAGGGACTGAGTTGCTGGGGCTGGGGGATAGGAACCATAGTCTTGGGGGACATCTAGATTGATCGGCATAACATAGCTCATAAAGAAAATATTCGACATCTTTCTTTGGTGAGTAGCATCTGGGGTCTTAAAAGCTTGCCAGTGGCCATCTAAGGTACATCGATTAGTTCCATCCCATCTGGAGTGAAGGATAATGAAGAAAGCCAAAGACACAAGGAAAATATTAGCCCAAAGGACTAAAGGACCACATGAACCAGAGCCTCCACCAGCCTGAGCCCAGAAGAACTAGGTGGTGCCCGGCTACCACCATCAACCACTCTGACAGGGATCACAACAGAGAATCGCAGATAGAGCAGGAGAAAAATGTAGAACAAAATTCAAATTCACAAAAAGAGACTGGACTTACTGGTCTGACAGAGACTGGAGGAACCCATGAAACTATACCTCTGGACCCTGCTAACTCAGAACTGAAGCTGCTCCCGAAGCCCACTTTTCAAAGATTAAACCCAAACCCTGTGCCATCAAGTCGATTCCGACTCATAGCTACCCTATAGGACAGAGTAGAACTGCCCCATAGAGTTTCCAAGGAGTGGCTGGCAGATTCGAACTGCTGACCCTTTGGTTAGCAGCTGTAGCACTTGACCACTACGCCACCAGTGTTGAATTTCAAAGATTAGACACGTCTATAAAACAAACAATAACATGCGTGAGGAATGTGCTTCTTAGTTCAATCAAATATATGAGACAAAATGGGCAACTCCAGCCCAAAGCAAGACAAGGAGGCAGGAATCGGCAGGAACTGGACGAATGGACACAGCGAACCTGGGGTGGAAAGGGGGAGAGTGCTGTCACATTGTGGGGATTGCAACCAATTGTCATGGATTGAACCCCCCAAAAATGTGTGTATCAACTTGGTTAGGCCATTCCCAGTATTGTGTGGTTGTCCTCCATTTTGTGATTGTAATTTTTATGTTAAGAACATTAGTGTGGGACTGTAACACCACCCTCACTCAGGTCACTTCCCTGATCCAATGTAAAAGAGTTTCCCTGGGGTGTGGCCTGCACCACCTTTTATCTCTCAACAGATAGAAGGAAAGGGAAGCTAGCAGAGTGGGGACCTCATACCACCAAGAAGGCAGTGCAGGGAGCAGAGCACGTTCTTAGGATCCGGGGTCCCTGCACAGAAAGGCTACTTTGGGGGAAGATTGATGAGAAGGCTGACAGAGAAAGAAAGCCTTCCCCTGGGGCTGACACCCTGAATTTGGACTTTTGGCCTACTTTACTGTGGGAAAATAAACTTCTCTTTGTTAAAGCCATCCACTTGTGGTATTTCTATTATAACAGCTCTAGATAAGTAAGACACCAATGTCACAAAACAATATGTGTATAAATTTTTGAATGAGAAACTAACTTGAGCTATAAACTTTCACCTAAAGCACAATAAAATAATAAAAATAAAAAAAGGCAATGAAGAATCTATGTATTAAAAGAAAGCTCCCCATGATGTATTGAGAAGTGAAAAAAACAAGGAGCACCAGGACATAGCTGTGGTATGTTACCATTTACACAGAAAAGGAAAGGTAACGAATATATATTTGTATGACAAGTAAACGTACTAATGACAACAACAACAAAAATCTCTGAACGTAATAACAAGGAACTAATAACACTGGTGAACTGTGTAGGGTTGAGGGGTGGAAAAACAAGAGAGAGAACTCTCACTGCATAACCTTCATTATTTTCTAAGTTTGTAGCATAATATTTTTTTTAAAAAGAGCGGATGTGAGGTGAGACTGTGGAAATATTTTTAAGGATAGCATTTTTTTTCCACCTTTGTGTTAAAGGAAAGGCACAGAAATGGTAGCCAGAGAAGGTTGTGAGGTTAAGATGGAATTGTTTAAGATGGGAGATATTACAGCCTGTTTTGGGGAATGATCCCAACGTTTAGGTTGTTTCCTCCCTTTTGCTCTACTCTGGTACGTTTTAAATACCTTCATTATATATATACCTATTTGTCCACTTGTATGTTTCTTTCTTCATTAAATAACAAGGTTCCTGAAAGCAAGGACTGTGTCTTTTCACCTCTGTATCCCCTGCCCCTAGCCTGGTGCTAATGCTGAATAGGTGCTCAAGACACGTTTGTCGAATATTGTTGAGCGTTCTCCCCAGGGCGGTCCACCACCTGAATCAGTCCAGAACACTTGAGCACCAAGTTCAGGCTTCCATCTCCTCCTTGCCACGAAGTCAGGTTAGATTGGAATAGTCAGGGAAATACTCCCAGAAGTACTTAAACAAGACATATGGAGAGGAGAGAGGAAGGCACTGGTGGCACAGAGACCGTGAGCAAAGCAGAGGGACATGGGTGATGACGATGGTGATGATGGTGGTTGTAGTGATGAGAATAGCTGGCATTCTGTGAGCATCTATGTACCAAGAGCCATTTAGCTTTTTCCATGTATTAACTCATTTATTCCTGACAACAACTCTTTGAGGGAAGCAATATTATCATCTCCCATTTTGCAGAGAAGGAAACTGAGGCACAGAGAGGGCAGGTAAGTTGTCGAAGTTCACACAGCTATTAAGAAATAAGACAAGAGATAGAAGATTGCCCTGATATAGTGACTTAGTCTGATTTAAAAAAAAAAAAAAATTGTTCTTGCAGTTTTCCTCTCATCTCCCTCCTTCCTGCCCACCAGTCGCTCTTTCATAAATGTATGCTGGATCTGATTTCCACAAACCTGCGAAAACATCCCTCAGTCCTGGACTCAAGGGGTGAAAACTCCACTGTAATTCTTGCTCCTGGATATAGAGATACTGCCAAAGAGTTTTTCGAGCTTCACTTCTTTGACTTAACTTCCTTTTCCAAACACGGTCTGGCATGTTTTAAAATAAGCTTCTCCCTTATGAGTAGAAACTGGCCTTGAAAATTAGTTTTTTGTACCGAAAATGATCTTTTTTTTTTTCTTCCTGTTTCCTTGACTTGGGCCAGAAGGGAGACACCTTACTGAACTCATTTCCTCCCCTACTATTTCTCTTCCCTTCTGTATTTCTACCTCCCTTTGCAAAATATTCTCTACCTCACTAACACTTGAGGAAGTCTCATTTTCACATAATTAGTAAATTACCTTTACTGATTGTTTTTAGGATTACTCTGTTATTCAATTCAATACGCAAAATGCCCCTAGGCAGCGCAAATGGTTTGTGTCCTACTACTATGTAACCTAAAGGTTGGTAGTTCAAATCTATCCAGCAGCATTGCAGAAGAAAGGCCTGGTGATTTGCATCCATGAAGATTACAGCCAAGAAAATCCTATGGAGCAGTTCTACTCTGTAACACATGGGGTTGCCACGAGTGAAAATTGGTTTGATTCCAGAAAATTGTCCTGTTTACTCAGGACCCTCAGGGTCTCATTCAGAGCCCACCTCTTTCACTATGTTAAACACTCAGCTTCCAACCTGTGTACCTACTGGACGTCACTATTGGTGTATCCCATAGGCGCTTCACACTCAGTGTGTCCAAAGCAAAATTCCCATCACTCACTGTGAGCCTGCTCCTCCTCTAGGGTTCCCCTAATCAATGATGGAACCCCCACGACAAGCCAGAAACCTAGGTGTCATCCTGACTCTGCCCTCTCCCTCCCTTCCCATCAGTTATGAAGTTCTACCCATCCCACCCCTTCAATCTCTTTATTTCTCTCATTATTTTCTTAAATTCTTAATTTATTGAATGCTTATCGGATGCTGGGACTTTTTTCATTTTTTTTACAAAGATGCCAATTTACATTTTTCTACTCTGTCCTGTAGGGTCGCTATGATTCGCAATCGACTCAATGGCACTGGATAATATACTGGATGTTGAATTATAGAAAATACCTTTCTGGTGTTATTTCTGTTCCCCTTTAATACGGTGAAATTATATAAAGAGCTCTCCCAACAATGACTTCTTCTCGCAGCCTTACCTGGTTGTGTTTATTTTTTATTATATAGAGATAGATGGGATTACTGGGTCACTGGGTTAGGCTTTTTTTTTTTTTTGCTGTAACTCACCCTCCCTTGGTAACCACTAATCTACTTTTGTCTCTAAGCATTTGCCTATTCTAGATAATTTCATGTAAGTGGTATCATACAGTATTTGTTCATGTCCGGCTTATTCACTAGTGTAATGTTTTCAAAGTTCATTCATGTCAAAGTATGTACCAGAAAGCCTTTTCTTTTTATGGCCGAACAATATACCACTGAACAGATATGCCACATTTTGTTCATCCATTCATCTTGCTGGACACTTGAGTTGTTCCCACCTTTTGGCTATTGTGAATAATGCTGCCACAAGCATTGATATGTAAGTATCTGTTTGAGTCCTGCTTCCAATTCTTTTGGGTATATACCTAGGAATGGAATTGTTGCATCATATGTTAATTCTATTTTTAACCCTTTGAGGTAATATTGCCACTGTTTTCCAAAGCAGTTGCACAATTTTAGATTACCCAAGAATGCACATTTCCAATTTCTCCATATCCTTGTCGACACTTATTATTTTCCGTTTTTAAAGTAACAGCCACTGTCTTAGTTATGTAGCACTACTATAACAGAAATGTCACAAGTGGATGACTTTAACAAAGAGAAATTCATTCTCTCACAGTCTGGAAGGCTAGAAGTCTGAATTCAGGGTGCCAGGTCCAGGGATTTTCTCACGCTGTCGGTTCTGGGTGAAGGTCCTTGACATCAATCTTCTCCTGGTCTAGCAGCTTCTCAGTGCAGGGCTCCCAAATGACATGCTCCACTCCTGGCACTTCTTTCTCAGTGTCATGAAGTCCTTCTCCTCTCTGTTCTCTTCTTTCATATCTCAAGATACAGCCTAATCCTGTAGATTGAGTCCTACCTCATTAACATAACTGCCCCTAAACCTGCCTCAACATCATAGAGGTTAGAATTTACAACAAATGGGATAATCATATCAGATCACAAAATGGAGGACAACTATACAATACTGGGAATCATGGCCTAGCCAAGCTGATACACACCTTGGAGGGGGGAAAGAATTCAATCCATAACAGCCACCCTAGCGCGTCTGAAGTAGTGCCTCATTGTGGGTTTGATTTACATTTCCCTAATGACTAATGTGCTTGTTGGCCATTTGGAGAAATGTCTATACAAGTCTTTTCCCATCTTTTAATTGGGTTGTCTTTTTGTTGTTGACTTGTAGGAGTTATCTATATATTCTGGATATTAAACCCTTAACTGATTTCCAAGTATTTTCTCACATATTGTAGGCTGTCTTTTTACTTTCTTGGTAATGTCCATTGATGCATAAAGCTTTTAAGTGAGATAAGTCCAGTTTATCTATTTTTTTCTTTTGTTGCTTGTGCTTTTGGTGTTATCCATGAACCCATGGCCAAATTCAAGGTCCTGATGATTTACCACTATGTTTTCTTCTAAGAGTTTTATGGTTTTAGCTCTTGTTTTCAGGTCATTGATCCACTGTGAGCTAATTATCATAGATGGTATAAGGTATGGGTCCACAGATTCAATGCAACCCATACCAATACCCAATAGCCTTTTTACGCAGAAATGGAAAATCCAATCCTCAAATTCATATGGAAGTGAAAGGAGCCTCAACTAGCTAAAAAAAATGTTGAAAAAGAAGAACAAAGTTGGGGGACTCGCACTTCCCAATTTCGAAAGTTACTACAAAGCTACAGTTTTCTAAACAGTGTGGTATTTGCATAAGGATAGACATACAAGGAAACACCAGCAGAATAAAGAGTCCAAAAATAAACCCTCATATACATGGAGAATTGATTTTTGACAAAGGTGCCAAGTGCATTCAATGGGGAAAGCGTAGTCTCTTCAACAAACAGGGCTGGGACAACTGATTCTTTACATGCAAAAGAATGAAGTTACACCCAACTTAACTCAAAAGTAAAAGATGCCAAACACAAAAGGTCATATACTGTGATTCCATTTATATTAAATATCCTGAATAGGCAACTGATTTCAGTTTTACTTTGGGGTGAAAAAACTGTTTTGGAATCAGATAGAGGTTGGTGGATGCACAATGCTGTGAATGTACTAACTGCCACTGAATTGTTCATTTTAAAATGGTTTTGTTATGTGAATTTTATCTAAAAAAATTACAAAGGTTTTTACAAAGCATCATTTTGCTAATATTACATATGTTAATGTCAGATGGTCAATCAAGATTCAGAAGAATCTTTCAACTTTGCATATGCAGGGTGGATTAACCAGTAAACAAGGTATGCAAGGAAACCCTGGTGGTGCAGTGGTTGAGTTCCGCTGCTAACCAAAAAGGTTGGCAGTTAGAATCCACCAGCTGCTCCTTGGAAACCCTATGGGGCAATTCTACTCTGTCCTATAGGGTTGCTATGAGTCAAAGCTGACTCCATGGCAACAGATTTGGTTTTGGTGTTAAGGTACACAGGGGGTGCGCTTGCTTACTAATCTGCAGTGCACAATTTCACAATAGTAAGTAAACACAATTAAGCCCCTGTGTACCTTGCTTATTGGTTAGCTTAAACATTGTACCACCAGGGCTCCTCTCTTAATCATAGGGTCGCTATGAGTTGGAATCGACTTGATGGCAATAGGCGTTTTTTTTTTTAAATAGTTTTTACTGTGGTTTAAGTGAAAAGTTTACAAATCAAGTCAGTCTCTCACACAAAAACTTGTATATACCTTGCTACACACTCCCAATTACTCTCCCCCTAATGAGACCGCCCGCTCCCTCCCTCCACTCTCTCTTTTCGTGTCCACTGTGCCAGCTTCTAACCCCCTCTACCCTCTCATCTCCCCTCCAGGCAGGAGATGCCAACATAGTCTCAAGTGTCCACCTAATCCAAGAAACTCACTCCTCACCAGCATCCCTCTCCAACCCATTGTCCAGTCCAATCCCTGTCTGAAGAGTTGGCTTTGGGAATGGTTCCTGTCCTGGGCCAAGAGAAGATCTGGGGGCCAAGACCACCACGGTCCTTCTAGTCTCAAACCATTAAGTCTGGTCTTTTTATGAAAATTTGGGGTCTGCATCCCACAGTTCTCCTGCTCCATCAGGTGTTCTCTATTGTGTTCCCTGTCAGGGCAGTCATCAGTTGTAGCAAGGCACTATCTAGTTTTTCTGGTCTCAGGATGATGTAGTCTCTGGTTTATGTGGCCCTTTCTGTCTCTTGGGCTTGTAATTACCTTGTGTCCTTGGTGTTCATTCTCTTTTGATCCAGATGGCTTGAGACTCATTGATGCATCTTAGATGGCCACTTGTTAGCGTTTAAGACCCCAGACGTCGATGGCAACAGGTATTTAGTAGACAATATGTTTACTTTCTTCATGGTACTGATTAAGAGTATGGGCTTCAGAGTTACTTTGCCTTGGTTCCCATCCTGGTCTCCCCAGGAATGCTCTGGAGGACTACTCTATCACAAGGTATCTTTTCCACATCTTTTTGTACTATTGAGTTATATCATTGCAGATTCAACATTTACTACATTTACTTATTCTCCCCGGCTGTTTTCAATGGTGACCCCATTGTGTGCAGAGTAGAACTGCTCCATAGGGTTTTTAAGGCTGTCATCTTTCAGAAGCTGACTGCCAGGGCTATCCTCCAAAGTCTTGGCAATCTGCTTCCAAGACCTTGGAGAATAGCCCTGGCAATCTGCTTCTGAAAGGTGTAGGGTTGCTATGAGTCGGAATCGACTCGAGGGCCCTGGGTTTCACTGGGTATCCTCCAAGGTGCCTCTGGGTGGGTTCAAACTGCCAACCATTCAGCTACTAGTCCGAGTACTTAACCATCTGCGCCATCTAGGGACTCCTTAGCTCCATACTGCCACATTCAGATAGACTAATGAAAAACCAGAGCTGGGATATAACCACTTAACAAATATTTACTGAACACTTAACTATATTCCATGCACTATTCTGAGTCCTTAGTATAGTATACCACAGTGAATTTAGCAAAAACAGGAGGCCTTCCGTAATTTATCATTAAGTGGAAGACCCAGATGATGAACGAGCCATACACGTAGCATGATCAGGTAGAATAAAGCTGACAGGACTATGACATAGAACAACACTTTAAGTAGTGTGGTCAGAAAAGGCTTCTCTTAGATGACATTTAATCTGAAAGGCATGCGTGTCATTAACGAGTGGCAATAGGTGAGTTTAGAACTGTGGAAAATTATGAGGCCATGCAAGCAGTTTGAACAGTATTCGACTGCAGTGGGTGCCGTTTCTAGCAAGGCAGTGATATGCATTTGCGTTTTAAAAAGGTGACGTCGGCTGCTGTGCGGAGAATGAACTGCGTGCGAGGAGGCGAGAGAGAAAGTAGGAAATCTAGGAGGCTTCTGATGGTGGCCTGGACATTAATTTGCACGACAAGGTGTTTGAAGGTGTTATTCACTTATCGCCAGCGAAGACAGCAGGGTGGTTACAGAGGACAATTCATGATCGAATATTTACGAGAAAAACAAATCACCACTTTCAGGATGAGCTCTCTCTGTGAATCGCTGGCACCAGGGCGGAAGACCATCCAAAACTGAAAATCTTAGGGCGGAACTTGAGGGTCAGGACAGCCGGAGGAGCCCATGCCAGTCCTCCCCTCGTCCTTTGGTACCGCCGAGAGAAGTGTCCGGGACCGACGTGGGGCTCCGCCCGGGCACAGCTGTAGGGCCCACGCGAGCGCGGGTAAACTCCGGCTAGCTCCGGCCGGTCCTTAGCAATGCACCGCGGCTCACGCAACCGTCTGCTCACGGCTCCCGGAACGTCCTGCCTCTTCGTGGATTTGCCCCACCTCGGAAGAGGAAACTATTGTGTTCACTTCCGCTATTCAAGACATCGCATCTCGCGAGAACTGTGCTCCCCTATGTGACCCGGCTGAGCGGAAGTTGGGTCTTTTTCGTGGCGCCGCGGAAGCGATCGGCTGCTTCACCATGAAGGTAGGAAGTGGTGGTGGGTGTCCGGCTAGGCTGGGGTTCCTTGATTTGCGCTCCAGAGCGCGGCGTTGACGCAGTCCCGGCACCCCAAGATCCCGACCCTTGATGGAGGAGGTTCTGCGGCAGGAGAAAGATCGGCTCTCGGACGACCAGAGCTTTTTAGGAGAGCGGATGACGAGCGATTGCGGCGGGAGAGGTGCCGGGCTGGGAGCGCCATGGTGGCGTCCTCGAGCCCAGCCTGGGCAGAGGCGTGCCTGCTGCCGGTTTTGCAAGAGGCCTGTCGTGCAGGCCCCGACCTAGATTAGACTCTCCGCTTCAGGTGGTAATGGATTGCGGAGCGCCCTTCGCGCCCTGAGTCTTTACTCGGAGTTTGACGTCAAGGGTGTCGTATTTAATGCTGTGCCTGTTGGCGTTATGCTCGCGCGTGCTTTGGGTCATAGAATCAGCATCTGAAATTTCCTGTTGATGGGAGTGGTATGGAAGGCTTTTTGCAACAGAATTATTCTTGTAGCTGATTCTGTGCGTTTCATAAGCCTCTTTTTATTTTTGCATGTAATTCTTAGCTGAACATCTCCTTCCCAGCCACTGGCTGCCAGAAACTCATTGAAGTGGACGATGAACGCAAACTTCGTACGTTTTATGAGAAGAGAATGGCCACAGAAGTTGCTGCTGACTCTCTGGGTGATGAATGGAAGGTAAAAGTTACGCTTTGTTGGAGCTATGTAAATGAAAGAGATGGCAAATGCTAGTGGTAGGACCATGGCCTTCGGAGTGGGGTTCGAATTCTGGGTTTTGTCTCACTTTGGATAAGTTACTTCTAATGTCAGTTTATCAAGTGGAGCGATAACCTGTCAGAGTTATTATTCAGATTAAATGGGAAAATAAAGTTTACCTGAACATGGGTTCTTGCCTTGCATTATTCAGCCAGCTGTTCTAATAATCTCCACAGAGTATTTAAAAAAGTGCCAGAGGGGGGTTGGTTGGTTGGTTGGTTGGTTTGTTGCTCTTTAATAATTTGGCCTTTTTAAATATCCTTGCCCTTTTTGGTGCTTTTGTTCCTAGTAAAACATAGGCTAGACATGTGACTTGATCAATAGCGATTCTCTTATTAAAAGAACGTTTCAGATGAGTCTTAGCAACCTGTTTTCTGAAGAACTGATGGCATAGTTTCTAGAGGCCACACTCCAACACTGAATAAATTTGGAAAAGAAACAGTAAGTGTGTTGTGTTTTCATGCAGGGATATGTTGTCCGAATCAGTGGTGGGAACGACAAGCAAGGTTTTCCCATGAAGCAGGGTGTCTTGACCCACGGCCGCGTCCGCCTGCTGCTGAGTAAGGGGCATTCCTGTTACAGACCAAGGAGAACTGGAGAAAGAAAGCGCAAATCTGTCCGGGGTTGCATTGTGGATGCCAATCTGAGTGTTCTCAACTTGGTTATTGTAAAAAAAGGTAAGGGTTACTGCTGGAGCTGATTTTGGTTGACGTTGATTTAAATCTGATTATCCAAAAGCTTTTTCATTCGCAGTATCCAGTTTCCAAGGGAATTGTCACTGTACCATTGTAGTTGAAAGTTACCAATTCATCATGAACGTGGAAGTTGTAAAAATTTATAAAGTTATTACAAAAGTCTTTATTCAACTAATTTCTCTTCAAGGGGAGAAGGATATTCCGGAGTTGACTGATACTACTGTGCCCCGTCGCCTGGGGCCCAAAAGAGCTAGCAGAATCCGCAGACTTTTCAATCTCTCCAAAGAAGATGATGTCCGCCAGTATGTCGTGAGAAAGCCCTTGAACAAAGAAGGTAGGAAAGATGATGCGCTTTAGTACTTGCTTCATTTTAGTGACTTTTTATTCTAGCAGTTTGTGTGCATATTAGAAGATAAAAATCTCTGCCTGATTTGGGGGCCTTAGCACATGGGGTTGCCATGAGTTGGAATCCACTCAAACACAACTTTAACAGCAACCCGAACTGCCTACCTGGAGTCCAAGTTTGTACGAAAATTTTTTTCGGGTCGGTGGGGGGTTCCAGGTACACACATGGTATTAGTCCTTCCTTGTTATACCAAAATTCTTGTGGAGTGTTAAAATTTTCTTGAAAATTTACATGAGGGACCCCATGCTCCTTTAGTCATTCATGCATACATTACTAGAGGTTATTTTTCTTGCTTGCCAAAGAAATATATTCTTTCAAGTTAGCAAAAATAGCTTTAAATACTAGGGAGCAGGTGTTTGGGATTTTGTGTTTCAATAATGTGTATATATTACTTACTGGGCAGTAATGAGGCCTATTGCAGCAGAGCCCTGTAAATGTTAATAATTCTATAGTGAAACATATATATACAAATGGGAATAAATAATGAATTCACACAGGTTGGGTTTTGGTTTTCAGAATTGGGGACTTGCACTGACAAGTTGTAAGTGTTCATTTGTCATGCATTTTGAGCATCTACTATATGCCAAGTACTGTTGGAGGTGCTGAAGATAAAATATAAATGGACAAATCCCTACACTCAGGAAGCTTATGTTGCAAGAAATCCAAGTGGCAAATACGTGGCAGTCCCCGCTAAATCCCTTCCTTAGAAGTACTATCGATGAGGCAAAAGTGGTCTTGACAGGTATTTTTAAGCAGATTCTTAAAACTGGAAGCAGTTTACATAATTTTTTAACATTCTCTCAACAATTTAGCATTTAGTCTTAGAATAGTGTTTACTTGAGGCGTTTTATCACTTCCCTAATTGTCCATGAACTAAAATTACATCTGAAGAAGCCTCTGCCCCAAAGCAGACACCCATACAAGCTCTGAAATACAAATCAGAAAGGCTAAATGATTCTCTAAACCCATGTCACACATTCTGATGTTAATAGTACTGCTCCCCAAACTGGCAGAATCTATCATGGAAAACAGATTTCAGCGTAAGTGGGATTACAAAGCGTGGTTTTTAAAAAAACTGCTGTCTAGTCCATTCTGACTCATAGAGACCCTATAGGACAGTAGAACTGCCCCGTAGAGTTTCCAAGGAGCGCCTGGTGGATTCGAACTGCCGACCTTTTGGTTAGCAGCTGTGGCACTTAACCACTATGCAACCAGGGTTTCCAATAATGCCATTATGTTTAAGATAAAAAGGTATGTGTAGTACCTTGTCAAGACCACATCTAATTGTGATGAGAAATCAAAGTGAGAATAGTTCACTTACCTTGACTTTCTAGGAACAGATGGGCACGACTTTGCATTGCTAATAAGCAGAGGTAACCTAAATTCTAAAATGAGCTTGAATCTGACAAACTTAACGGCTTAATGAATTGTTTGTGAGGATCGAAAAAGTGTTCATTAGATAAAACCACTGGCACAAAGTGAGGATGTTGGCCCATCTAACAGGATAAGTCTGGTGTAGGCATCAAAGCTAAAACGTTATGATTGTGGAATTCAGTCTTTCTGACCTGCTGTTAACAATTTTTAAGTTGTAGAATAGGTAAGATCTCAATTAGAAGGCGTCCTATAACTTTTCACAGGCACTACTAAATTGATAAGGTTATATCTGTTTTATGTAATGTTCTTAAAAAAAAAAATGGCATTCTTCAAAGATAACGAGTCATCTCAATTTTTAGGCAAGAAACCCAGGACCAAAGCACCCAAGATTCAGCGTCTTGTTACTCCACGTGTCCTGCAACACAAGCGACGACGTATCGCTCTGAAGAAGCAGCGCACTAAGAAAAATAAGGAGGAGGCCGCGGAATATGCCAAGCTTCTGGCCAAGAGAATGAAGGTAAGTCTTAAGATTTGAAAAAAAAAGTCAGGCCCAGCTTTAAATTAGAATCTTAACCCTTTCCTGCTCACAGGTATGTCTAGGGGCCAAGTCTTTTTCTGCCTCTGAGGGTTTATTGGGAAGCGGCTACACCACTGAGAGTGTGTGCTGCCATAAGGCAGGGACCTTTATGACTGAAGAAACGGGCATGAGCCCCTAATTACTGTTGTTCCCAGGGTGTTGTATGAGATGCCTGAATTTTTGGTAGGAAAAAGAAATTTTGAAATTTTTTGTTTGTTACACATACATACTAAGAGCCCCTGGTGGGGACTCTGGGGTATAATTAGTGGTACTTCTATGTACCAGAGCTCTGGTTGCACACTGGTTAAGAGCTCAGCCACTAACCAAATGGTTGGCAGTTCCAATCTACCAGCCACTCCTTGGAAACCCTATGGGGGGGGCGCAGTTCTATTGTGTTCTGTAGGGTCCTTTTGAATCAGGATCAGCTCAAGGGGAACGGATCACATGTACCATTAAACACTTAGGGTAGGCTTGTGGGAAGGGGCAACAAAACTGTACTACACACCAAAAGTTCAGACACACTGATTCGGCATCCTTCCATTAATGAAAACACATGGCATCAAAAACATTGAAAGTAAAAAATAACTGGTTCAGGAAAAAGTTAATTGTGTGCTGCTTTGTTCTGTTTAGGAGGCCAAAGAAAAACGACAGGAGCAGATCGCTAAGAGACGGAGGCTGTCCTCTCTGAGAGCTTCTACCTCTAAGTCTGAATCCAGTCAAAAATAAAATTTTCTAAGGACAACAAATAAATATGGTCATATTAAATGTTCTTTACTGAAGCCTTTTCATTGGTGAAGAAATGAGATGAGGAAACTTAGAATCACAAATGAGTAGAAAAGCAGGAGCGATATACATGAAGTAAGTCTGCATGATGTCCTTCAAATACAGGCTGCTACCCTTCTGTGGTGAGAGACAGGGCGAGGGCGGCGGGGGCAGTGGGTGGCTCTGGAGAGGATTCTTCGCATAGTGCATCTACTTCGCAGCAAGGCATGAACCACTTCAGGGGAGATAAAATGACTAGGACTATATAAATCTTTTGTACAGTTTATTTTGAGGAATACAGCTTTTCTTAAACACCTATACAAAATTTAATACATGAAAAGTGCCCTTGTGAAGGTGGACATTTGTCATATGTAAAAAAGATAAATTTGTTAAAGCATAGTTAATGGATACCATTTTTACAGTTTACAAAGCTTTTAAACCAGTGCAAATTTACTGCATTAACAGAAAGCTTTTCAACTAGTGAAATGTTAATTTTCCATGCTTTTTCACACTGAAAAGTTGACTACGCTTATATAAACACACCTGCACCAACAAAGGATGCAGAGAAAAAGTAGTATACTTTTTTAAAGTACCATATATATTTTCTGCAGTAATTGAAACCTATTCAGCTTAACACTGACAGACTAGTGGGGTTTTAAAAAGAAGGCACATTAGGCATTAGGCTTTAAGGCTGAAGAAGCTCATTTGATCAAATATGTATTGAACCACACGTGAGTGAAATTTTCAAATAGCTGAAGCATGAACAGACTACAGCAGGGCTTTGTGACTGAATCACCTGGAGATCTCACTGAAATGCAGATTGGTTCAGTAGTCCACGTGTGAGGCCCTAGATTCCACGTTTCTGATAAGCCCCCAGGTGAGGGTAATGCCAGTCCCTGGACCAGGTCCATATCCTAATGCATGGTGTTAGCTGATACGAGTGAGTACATGAAAAAAGACTGATGGTTACAGCCATAGTGGGTAACTTAAAACCAAAAGCCAAATCTGGTGTATGGTCCAGAAAACCAGTACCTGCTAGATTTTTATGCACAAAACATGAAAACCACCCTGCTTTGTGATTTAAATGAGTGGAGCCACGAAGGCTGCACAAGTCAACATTAACCACTCAAGTGCCTGTAATCAATCTACAAAATACACCTAAATTTAAATCAGATGATCACACCAACAACAGAGCCCTGTTAAACAAAATCAATTTCAAAGACGTCGTCAGTAGTTTCTCAGGTTTTAAGTTCCAAAACTGATAAAGTCAGTAGCAGTAGAAAACATTTTCTAAATCTCTCCACAGATATGATTTGGTATGTATAGTAAGTATATTATGTTTTGGAGCCGTCGTGGCACAGTGGTTAAGAGCTCGGCTGCTAACCAAAAGGTCAGCAGTTTGAATCCACCAGCCGCTCCTTAGAAATGCTATGTGGCAATTATATTCTGTCCTATAGGGTCACTATGAGCCAGAATCAACTCAAGGACAATTTTTTTTTTGGTAAGTTTTAGTGGTACTCTTTCTGTGGTTGGTGTTAGAAAAAGCTTTTAAACGATTAAATATAAGAAATTACCCCCTATACCTAAATTGATGCCAGCACAGCAGGTTATGGTTTCCAAGATGAAACACTTCTTATTTAAGCAGGATTCAGCAAGTAAGCCTTTAAAAAAGCAACGTTTTAGATCCAGATTAGCAGGGAAGCAATGAAATAATTTGCTTGTTTCAATTTAGATTTTCTCCAAGGTTTAGAAGGCAGTTGACACCTTAAAATTTTAAAGTTACTTAAAATGTTATAAAATTACTAGGAAAATTATAATTTGATATCTGACGTTGGTAACACTACTGAAGTTATAAACATATGTTACAGTTCGATCACCGGTAGTTAAAACTGATATATACATTAAATGTTTCAGATCTTCATTAAAGATTCTTTTAAAACCAAAAGTACTATGGTAAGTAACAATTTGTTAGGAAGACTAAAGAAAACAACGGACAGACTTGACTTCATAAAAACACACAGGTTTGAATTAATCCTACATGCTTCAGGAGCCTTAAAAATTCACACACAGACAAGCACAGTAAACTCAGAATTTTTCATTTTATTCATCCTCAACTTTTATATGCTTTAAATCTAATATTGGCATGTTAATGCCTAACTTTATGTTGGGTCAGTAAGTACTAAAACTTCAGTGCCAAGACTAAGTTGCAAAAGTATATATTCTTAAACAGTGCAAAGGGTCCATTTTGAAGGTAATGAAAAATTGTACATAATTTCTGACAAGTTCTTTCACTTAGCACTTTCACAATAAACAGACTAAATCTGCATAGGTCAGATTAATCCTGAAATGTTGAAAGACTAGTACAATAACTAAATAGGTTACACCAGCTGGAAGGGGGATTTGTGCTGTTAAGCTGTAGTGCCCAGCAGTGATTTTTTTTTTTTTTTTAATAAGCTGATTCAGCCACCTGCATGATTACTGTAAAATCTGACTGACCTTAACCGCACCGTCCCACACACAACCACTGATTTTTTCTATTGTGCAGAGAGTGAGTTAAGGCAAACTTTGCTTCTAAGGGATTTTTTTTTAACAAAAGACATAAAAAAGTGATGCATATAAGGTCACTTCCTTAAACCTATTGACAACAAGCTCAATAAGCTTTGAAGTTTTAGGACTTAATTGATTCAACCTAAAAAATATTATTTACAAACTTGCATTTTTACTCACAAGCGTACAAATCTAAGTATTACACAAGAATAAAACTGCAGTGCAAGTTTATCCCACAGGTTTTAAAAAGTGAGCAATAGCAAAGATTTATGTGTCTGGACAAAGATTTCAAGTCAAAAGACTATATATACACTTCAGCAGTGTAAGCATGTTCCAATGAACCTTGTAAATTATTATGAAGCTACCCTAATTTTACTTAAACTATTGGATTGGCCCATTCATTCCAATTTTTACAGGTGTTGCAAATTAACATTGTACTAGGGAAAGGACTGAAGTAGGTAATGATATTCAAAATAGAATCCATTAAGCAAGCTAAAACAATATGAAAGATATATTTTAAATTTAAAGTCAGAGGCAGGGCAATTGTCATCAGACTTTCAGGTGATTTTGAGATTAATGACTACAAGACCAGTTTACTAGTAGTCATTTATTTAACAGTCAATGAGACCCCTTTCGGAAAATTGTATTGCAACACACAATCCAAGAATTTCAATAAATATACACTTATAATATGGCTGCATACAGACATATCTACACAGCCACACATATATACACACATACACAAATAGTTGCTCTTATAAATTGAGAGATTTCATTTGTCTTTGGGCCAGGCAAGTTTACATTAATCTGCCTTTCCCCAAACCAAACAGCTTCAAATATATAATTAACAAAATGCCTAGGATGAGGAGTATGGTTTCTCATTATTAACATCAAACTAAGACAAATATTGAGAAATCCAAAACTCATTTTCAGCAGGGTCCGAGAAACAGTTTAGGAGTTGAAAGTCTTCAATGTCAATAAACCCTGGGGCATCTTAATGTCATTTTACATTTTGAGATGATTCAGTATGAATTACTATTCATTATATATTGTCCCCAAGAGTTAGTTCATCTCTTAACTTAAATGAGAGGCGCCCCAAAGCACTTCCTGCACCACTCTACACTGTTACTTGGTGGAGCGTCAATTTTCTGCAACTTTTCTAGAATTTCTGAAGGTAGGCTTTTATATGCAAGTCCATATTCGTTGTCGAAAGCCTCTGAAAGACATTTTCAAAAAGTTAGTTGTAACTTGTTTAAAAATGGCACTGAATCAATTATATTTACATGTATATATTTAATCTACACATTTAAAGGTAAAAATCTTTTTTAAAGGCAAGTATTTACAGACACCAGTTAGAATTTTTTTAATTACTTTAGGAAATAAAACTAAAAACCTCCCTTAATAAATTGTCATTAACCAACTTACCAATATCAATATTCTCTCTTCCAAGGGACACTAATGATAAGAAAAGGATTTCTCTGTATAAACTCCTGTAAAATAAACATTTTAAAAGTTAATAGCTAAACAGTATAAAACTACCTCCCCTCAACACACACACACAAATGCAGGTTTAAAAAATGGTGAAAACTAAACTGTCATTAACACCATGTACCCACATCAATGTCCTGGTTTTGATATTGTACTAGAGCTATGAGAGATGTCACCTTTGAAGGGAGATGGGTGAAGGGCACCCTGGATTCTACTCTTTTGGCAAATTCTCTTGAGTCTTTAATTATTTTAAATTAAAAAGCTAAAAAAACCAACTACTGGGCATAAAGCTTCACACCAACGACAAAAATCTTGCTGTTTAACCTCTTTCTCCAATCTAATAATAAAAATGGTTTGTTTTAACTAGTATATATATTTTTTTAACAATATAAGTAATATTTTACCTCTAAAAATTAAACTTCACAAAAACCAGAATCTTCTCTCGTTTTTTTGCCACTTGACAAAATAACATTAATTTCTATAGCAAGTTGGGGTCTAACACTCTTGGACACAGTGTGAAAAGTGGTATGTTCTCTTTGCTATTTATTCCACAAAAAGGATAGATCACCTTTATTTAGTTTGTGAATATAAAAATGTCACAAACGTTAGAAATGAGCTTCATGGCTCAGTTGTTAAACATGAGGGGAAAACTCATACAATCAGCTGATTTCTGAGTACTAAGTAGAAAAAAAAAAAGATGGTAAAGCTGATTTCTGATGATGGTTCAAGTTGCTTTCCTTTAAGCTTCAGAAGCCATAAAATGTCACTTGCAATATTATTTCCCTGCCCTTAAACTAGCCTGAAGCGAGCTGCTTTTTCAGTTTGTACGTAAGGTCACCTCTGCCTGCACTGCTGAATCACAACTGAATCCATCATTTTCACGATGAATTCCTGCCCTATCACTTCTGAGATCACCTTCACCGATGCCGTGGCACTTGAAGGGGGTCATATAAACATCAGCAATGCTGCACAGAACTGATTATGTCCCCTTTTCTGAAGCTTCTACCAAACTGTTCGCTTACGCTGAGGCTGGGATGAGTGCTGGTTCGAGCATGTTAGCAGAAACAGCAACAAGGTCAGGACAGCTCCACATCCTTTGTAATTCACTGCTTTCCTAAATTGTTTCTACTCCTAATCCCCTATCCCTTTACATCCCACAAGAAAGAAAAGATGTGTGGGTACCACATGGCTTTAACAAGTAGTACATATGTATGATATCAATGTTAAATTCATACAGGGTTTCCATCAATAGCAGTGACGTTTCCGAAAGACTCAGTGCATCCTGCTGTTGGTAGGCCCCGTGCAGTCGGTTCCAACGTACAGCAATCCTACATACAACGGAACGAAATACCGCCCAGTCCTGCGCCACCCTCATAATCATTGATATGACTGAGCGCATTGTTGCAGCCACAGTGTCAGTCCTTCTCATTGAGGGTCTTCCTCTTTTTCAATGACCCTCTACTTTATCAAGCATGATGTCCTTCTCCACGGACTGGTCCCTCCTGATAATATGTCCAAAGTGCATGAGACAAGTCTTGCCATCCTTGCTTCCAAGGAGCATTCTGGCTGTACTTCTTCCAAAGCATTATTTGTACATTCTAGATATCAATAAATTATCTTCAATTTTATCTATTTACACACACACATTTATTATGTGTGTGCTCAAGTATGAATGCCAATATTTGGATAGGCACTTTTCAATTCAAATCGATGTTCTGTAACAAGTCCTTTTAATGATGAGTCCTTGTATGTCCTTTTACAACCAGGGATACTTAAAAACATAGAGTTTTAAAGGACCCTGGTGGCATAGTGGTTAAGTGCTATGGCTGCTAACCAAAGGGTCAGCAGTTCGAATCCGCCAGGCGCTCCTTGGAAACCCTATGGGGCATTTCTACTCTGTCCTATAGGGTCGCTATGAGTGAGAATCAACTCGATTGCACTGGGTTTGGTTTTTTTGTTTCGGTTAAGTTTTAAAAATGAACCATGAAATTATTGAGTGCCATCAAACAGAAAACACTGCATTATTACCTTTGTCTTTTCATGTCTGGTTTCATTTGTTGTGAAAGGAGGTTGATGGGTGTAAGAACGTCATTATGCTGAATACTCTGCCGGATGCTTTCTACTAACGTGCTTGCTGCTTGTTGTTCCTCTGACAGGAGTGACAACTTCTTTTCAGAATCTAGTAACAAGAACACAGTGGTTAGGAATAAGCTATGAGTCAGAATCCACTAGATGATAAAGGGTTTGGTGGTTTTTTTTTTTTTTTCCGTTTTTCCCCCTAAGAGTTACAGAAGTTTTTTCCCCACAAGACTGTGGCATCTTCTAAGTTCTACTCAACATTGCCTCCCCTTTACTAATAAAATGGTAGTGGCAGTGTTGCCCAGTTAAAAAAAATATTTTTCCTGCTCCCTTCTGATAGGGGAGGTCTGTTCCCATGCCCTTCCCCCCAGTTGATGGTTTCCTGCCCGAGGCTGGTATGTGACAGCTTGTACTCCAGCTGCTGTGTTGTGACCATGAAGTACCTTTGTCAACAGTAAATGAGATGTATCAGAAGGAGCCTGGGTTCCTGATAACAGAGGAACTGCCTACCAGTTGTGCTAATTCGTAACTTTTTATGTGAGAGAATAATCTCTACCTTAAGCCTCTGTATTTTCTATTAAATATAGAAGTTTAATCCTGATACAAGGGTAATTCTACAGCTTTTGAGAACATTTATAAAAAATTTTGTAGCTTATTAAAAGTGGTTCAGAGGTATATAGCGGAGACGAATCATACTGACATTAAACATGTACAAATTCACCAATGTATTTGTGGCCTGGGAAAGAGAAAACTTTAAATAATGCAGGTAATTCCAGCCACTGTAAGACTTTGCTTACACCCACATTAGCATGAGACGGAAATATGTACCTACGAGTGCCTCATTCAGAGCCCTGACAGCACAGTGGTTAAGAGCTACCAAACCAAAAGGTAGCAGTTTGAATTCACCAGCTGCTCTTTGGAAACTCTGTGGGGCAGTTCTACTCAGTCCTATAGGGTTGCTACGAGTCGGAATCGACTCGACGGCAATAGGTTTGGTTTGGTTCCTCAATCAGCTTGATTTTGAATGTCCGTCATAAGGCAAGTTTTTTATACAGCATAACCCCTAAATAAAGGCAACTATTAATACTTCATCTGTGCTCACCAAAAAAAAAAGGAAACTCCTCTGTTACGATGTAAAAGGAGATATTGGCTGCTATGGGTTTTTTTTTTTTTTTTTTTTTATGGGTTTTAGTCCTAGCAATTCCACCTACTAAATGATGACCTTTAAATACGACTTGATTTTCATGCTATGCTGTGATTTTACAACCTAACCCAGATATAAGATAAAATTTCATTATATCTCCTTTAATTCATTTTTTTTTAAATTTTTGTTGTGCTTTAAGTGAAAGTTTACAAACCAAGTCAGTCTCTCATACAAAAACTTATATACACCTTGCTGTATACTCCTGTATTCTCCCTCTAAAGCAACAGCACATTGCTTCCCTCCACTCTCTATTTTCGTGTCCACTCAGCCAGCTTCTGGCCCCCTCTGCCCTCTCATCTCCTCTGTAGACAGGAGCTGCCCACGTAGTCTCATGTGTCTACTTGATCCAAGAAAGTCACTCTTCACCAGTATCATTTTCTATACCATAGTCCAGTCCAATCCCTGTCTGGCTTTGGGAATGGTTCCTGCCTTGGGCTAAGAGAAGGTCTGTGGACCATAACCTCTGGGGTCCTTCTAGTCTCAGTCAGACCATTAAGTCTGGTCTTTTTATGAGAATTTGAGGTCTGCATCCTACTGCTCTCCTGCTTGCTCAGGGGTTCTCTGCTGTGTTCCCTGTCAGGGCGATCATCGGTTGTACCCAGGCATCATCTAGTTCTGCTTTCAGTCTGATATAGTCTCTGGTTTATGTGGCCCTTTCTGTCTCTTGGGCTCATAACTACCTTCTGTCTTTGGTGTTCTTCATTCCCCTTTGCTCCAGGTACGCTGAGACCAATTGATGCATCTTAGATGGCTAGAGTTTAAGACCCTCAGACGCCACTCTCCAAAGTGGGATGCAGAATGTTTTAATAGATTTTATTATGCCAGTTGACTTAGATGTCCCCCAAAACCATGGTCCCCAAACCCCCGCCCCTGCTACGCTGGCCTACGAAGCATTTGGTTTATTCGGGAAACTTCTTTGCTTTTGGTCTAGTCCAGTTGTGGTGACCACTCCGGTGTTGTGTGTTGTCTTTCCCTTCACCTAAAATAGTTCTTGTCTACTATCTAATTAGTGAAAACCTCTCTCCCTACCACTCTTGTAGCCATAAAGCATATTTTCTTCTCTGTTTAAACTATTTTCCGATTTCTTAAAACAGTGGTCTCATATGATATTTGTCCTTCTGCAAGTGACTAATTTCACGCAGCATAATGCCTTCCAGATTCCTCCATGTTATAAAATGTTTCACGGATTCACCATTGTTCTTCATCGATGTGTAGTATTCCATTCTGTGAATATACCATAATTTATTTATCCGTTCATCTGTTGATGGGCACCTTGGTTGCTTCCATCTTTTTGCTATTGTAAACAACGCTGCAGTGAACATGGGTGTGCATATATCTGTTCGTGTAAAGGCTCTTATTTCTCTAGGATATATTCCAAGGAATGAGATTGCTGGATCATATGGTAGTTCTATTTCTAGCTTTTTAAGGAAGGGCCATATGGATTTTCAAAGTGGTTATACCATTTTACATTCCCACCAGCAGTGTATAAGTGTTCCAGGCTCTCCACAACCTCTCCAATATTTATTATTTTGTGTTTTGGATTCATGCCAACCTTGTTGTAGTGAGATGGAATCTCATTGTACTTTTTTTTTTTATTATTATTAACTTTTATTGAGCTTCAAGTGAACGTTCACAAATTAAGTCAGTCTGTCACATATAAGTTTATATACATCTTACTCCATACTCCCACTTGCTCTCCCCCTAATGAGTCAGCCCTTCCAGTCTCTCCTTTCGTGACAATTTTGCCAGCTTCCAACTCACTCTATCCTCCCATCCCCCCTCCAGACAGGAGATGCCAACACAGTCTCAAGTGTCCACCTGATATAATTAGCTCATTCTTCATCAGCATCTCTCTCCTACCCACTGTCCAGTCCCTTTCATGTCTGATGAGTTGTCTTCAGGAATGGTTCCTGTCCTGGGCCAACAGAAGGTTTGGGGACCATGACCGCCAGGATTCCTCTAGTCACAGTCAGACCATTAAGTATGGTCTTTTTATGAGAATTTGGGGTCTGCATCCCACTGATCTCCTGCTCCCTCAGGGGTTCTCTATTGTGCTCCCTGTCAGGGCAGTCATCGATTGTGGCTGGGCACCAGCTAGTTCTTCTGGTCTCAGGATGATGTAGGTCTCTGGTTCATGTGGCCCTTTCTGTCTCTTGGGCTCTTAGTTATCGTGTGACCTTGGTGTTCTTCATTCTCCTTTGCTCCAGGTGGGTTGAGACCAATTGATGCATCTTAGATGGCCGCTTGTTAGCATTTAAGACCCAAGACGCCACATTTCAAAGAGTGATGCAGAGTGTTTTCATAATAGAATTATTTTGCCAATTGGCTTAGAAGTCCCCTTAAGCCATGGTTCCCAAACCCCCGCCCTTGCTCCGCTGACCTTTGAAGCATTCATTTTATCCCGGAAACTTCTTTGCTTTTGGTCCAGTCCAATTGAGCTGACCTTCCATGTATTGAGTGTTGTCCTTCCCTTCACCTAAAGCAGTTCTTATCTAATAATTAATCAGTAAAAAACCCTCTCCCTCCCTCCCTCTCTCCCCGCCTCGTAACCACAAAAGTATGTGTTCTTCTCAGTTTATACTATTTCTCAACGTCTTATAATAGTGGTCTTATACAATATTTGTCCTTTTGCCTCTGACTGATTTCGCTCAGCATAATGCCTTCCAGGTTCCTCCATGTTATGAAATGTTTCACAGATTCGTCACTGTTCTTTATCGATGCGTAGTATTCCATTGTGTGAATATACCACAATTTATTTACCCATTCATCCGTTGATGGACACCTTGGTTGCTTCCAGCTTTTTGCTATTGTAAACAGAGCTGCAATAAACATGCGTGTACATATATCTGTTTGTGTGAAGGCTCTTGTTTCTCTAGGGTATATTCCGAGGAGTGGGATTTCTGGGTTGTATGGTAGTTCTATTTCTAACTGTTTAAGATAACGCCAGATAGATTTCCAAAGTGGTTGTACCATTTGACATTCCCACCAGCAGTGTATAAGAGTTCCAATCTCTCCGCAGCCTCTCCAACATTTATTATTTTGTGTTTTTTGGATTAATGCCAGCCTTGTTGGAGTGAGATGGAATCTCATCGTGGTTTTAATTTGCATTTCTCTAATGGCTAATGATCGAGAGCATTTTCTCATGTATCTGTTAGCTGCCTGAATATCTTCTTCAGTGAAGTGTGTGTTCATATCCTTTGCCCACTTCTTGATTGGGTTGTTTGTCTTTTTGTGGTTGAGTTTTGGCAGAATCATGTAGATTTCAGAGATCAGGCGCTGGTCGGAGATGTCATAGCTGAAAATTCTTTCCCAGTCTTTTTACTCTTTTGGTGAAGTCTTTAGATGAGCATAGGTGTTTGATTTTTAGGAGCTCCCAGTTATCTGGTTTCTCTTCGTCATTTTTGGTAATGTTTTGTATTTTGTTTATGCCTTGTATTAAGGCTCCTAGGGTTGTCCCTATTTTTTCTTCCATGATCTTTATCGTTTTAGTCTTTATGTTTAGGTCTTTGATCCACTTGGAGTTAGTTTTTGTGCTTGGTGTGAGGTATGGGTCCTGTTTCTTTTTTTTTGCAAATGGATATCCAGTTATGCCAGCACCATTTGTTAAAAAGACTATCCTTCCCCCAATTAACTGACACCGGGCCTTTGTCAAATATCAGCTGCTCATATGTGGATGGATTTATATCTGGGTTCTCAATTCTGTTCCATTGGTCTGTGTGCCTGTTGTTGTACCATTACCAGGCTGTTTTGACTACTGTGGCTGTATAATAGGTTCTGAAATCAGGTAGAGTGAGGCCTCCCACTTTCTTCTTCTTTGTCAGTAATGCTTTGCTTATCTGAGGCTTCTCTCCCTTCCATATGAAGTTGGTGATTTGTTTCTCTATCACCTTAAAAAATGACATTGGAATTTGGATCGGAAGTGCATTGTATGTATAGATGGCTTTTGGTAGAATAGACATTTTTACTATGTTAAGTCTTCCTATCCCTGAGCAAGGTGTTTTTCCACTTAAGTATGTCCTTTTTAATATCTTGTAGTAGAGCTTTGTAGTTTTCTTTGCATAGGTCTTTTACATCCTTGGTAAGATTTATTCCTAAGTATTTTATCTTCTTGGGGGCTACTGTGAATGGTATTGATTTGGTTATTTCCTCTTCGATATTCTTTTTCTTGATGTAGAGGAATCCAAGTGATTTTTGTATGTTTATCTTATAACCTGAGACTCTGCCAAACTCTTCTATTAGTTTCAGTAGTTTTCTGGAGGATTCCTTAGGGTTTTCTGTGTATAAGATCACGTCATCTGCAAACAGAGATAATTTTACTTCCTCCTTGCCAATCCAGATGCCCTTTATTTCTTTGTCTAGCCTAATTGCCCTGGCTAGGACTTCTAGCACGACGTTGAATAAGAGCGGTGATAAAGGGCATCCTTGTCTGGTTCCTGTTCTCAAGGGAAATGCTTTCAGGTTCTCTCCATTTAGAGTGATGTTGGCTGTTGGCTTTGCATAGATGCCCTTTATTATGTTGAGGAATTTCCCTTCAATGCCTATTTTGGTGAGAGTTTTTATCATAAAAGGGTGTTGGACTTTGTCAAATGCCTTTTCTGCATCAATTGATAAGATCATGTGGTTTTTGTCTTTTGTTTTATTTATGTGGTGGATTACATTAATGGTTTTTCTGATATTAAACCAGCCTTGCATACCTGGTATAAATCCCACTTGATTGTGGTGAATTATTTTTTTGATATGTTGTTGAATTCTATTGGCTAGAATTTTGTTAAGGATTTTTGCATCTATGTTCATGAGGGATATAGGTCTTTAATTTTCTTTTTTTGTAATGTCTTTACCTGGTTTTGGTATCAGGGAGATGGTGGCTGCATAGAATGAGTTGGATAGTATTCTGTCATTTTCTATGCTTTGAAATACCTTCAGTAGTAGTGGTGTTAACTCTTCTCTGAAAGTTTGGTAGAACTCTGCAGTGAAGCCGTCTGGCCAAGGGTTTTTTTTGTTGGGAGTTTTTAAATTTACTTTTCAATCTCTTTTTTTGTTATGGGTCTATTTAGTTGTTCTACTTCTGATTGTGTTAGTTTAGGTACGTACTGTTTTTCTAGGAATTCATCCATTTCTTCTAGGTTTGCAAATTTGTTAGAGTACAATTTTTCGTAATAATCTGATATGATTCTTTTAATTTCAGTTGGGTGTGTTGTGATGTGGCCCTTCTCGTTTCTTATTCGGGTTATTTGTTTCCTTTCCTGTATTTCTTTAGTCAGTCTAGCCAATGGTTTATCAATTTTGTTAATTTTTTCAGAGAACTAGCTTTTGGCTTTGTTAATTCTTTCAATTGTTTTTCTGTTCTCTAATTCATTTAGTTCAGCTCTAATTTTTATTATTTGTTTTCTTCTGGTGCCTGATGGATTCTTTTGTTGCTCACTTTCTATTTGTTCAAGTTGTAGTGACAGTCTTCTTTTTGTATGTGTGCATTTATCGATATAAATTGGCCTCTGAGCACTGCTTTTGCTGTGTCCCAGCGGATTTGATAGCAAGTATTTTCATTCTCATTGCATTCTATGAATTTCCTTATTCCCTCCTTGATGTCTTCTATAACCCAGTCTTTTTTCAGGAGGGTATTGTTCAGTTTCCAAGTATTTGATTTCTTTTCCCTAGTTTTTCTGTTATTCATTTCTAGTTTTATTGCCTTGTGGTCTGAGAAGATGCTTTGTAATATTTCGATGTTTTGGATTCTGGAAAGGTTTGTTTTATGACCTAATATGTCGTCTATTCTAGAAAATGTTCCATGTGCGCTAGAAAAAAAAGTATACTTTGCAGCAGTTGGGTGGAGAGTTCTGTATAAGTCAATGAGGTCAAGTTGGTTGACTGCTGTAATTAGGTCTTCCGTGTCTCTATTGAGCTTCTTACTGGATGTCCTGTCCTTCTCCGAAAGTGGTGTGTTGAAGTCTCCTACTATAATTGTGGAGGTGTCTATCTCACTTTTCAGTTCTGTTAAAATTTGATTTATGTATCTTGCAGCCCTGTCATTGGGTGCATAAATATTTAATATGGTTATGTCTTCCTGATCAATTGTCCCTTTTATCATTATGTAGTGTCCTTCTTTATCCTTTGTGGTGGATTTAAGTCTAAAGTCTATTTTGTCAGAAATTAATATTGCTACTCTTCTTTTTTGCTTATTGTTTGCTTCATATATTTTTTTCCATCCTTTGAGTTTTAGTTAGTTTGTGTCTCTAAGTCTAAGGTGTGTCTCTTGTAGGCAGCATATAGATGGATCGTGTTTCTTTATCCAGTCGGAGACTCTCTGTCTCTTTATTGGTGCATTTAGTCCATTTACATTCAGCATAATTATAGATAAATAAGTGTTCAGTGTTGTCATTTTGATGCCTCTTTATGTGTGTTGTTGACAATTTCATTTTTCCACTTACTTTTTTGTGCTGAGATGTTTTTCTTTGTAAATTGTGAGATCCTCATTTTCGTAGTATTTGACTTTATGTTTGTTGAGTCGTTACGTTTTTCTTGGCTTTTATCTTGAGTTCTGGAGTTGTTATACCTCTTTGTGGTTACCTTATTATTTACCCCTATTTTTCTAAGTAAAAACCTAACTTGTATTGTTCTATATCGCCTTGTATCACTCTCCATATGGCAGTTCTATGCCACCTGTATTTAGTCCCTCTTTTTGATTATTGTGATCTTTTACCTATTGACTTCCATGATTCCCTGTTATGTGTATTTTTTTTTTTTAATTAATCTTAATTTGTTTTTGTGATTTCCCTATTTGAGTTGATATCAGGATGTTCTGTTTTGTGACCTTGTGTTGTGCTGGTATCTGATATTATTGGTTTTCTGACCAAACAATATCCTTTAGTATTTCTTGTAGCTTTGGTTTGGTTTTTGCAAATTCTCTAAACTTGTGTTTATTTGTAAATATCTTAATTTCGCCTTCATATTTGAGAGAGAGTTTTGCTGGATATATGATCCTTGGCAGGCAGTTTTTGTCCTTCAGTGCTCTGTATATGTCATCCCATTCCCTTCTTGCCTGCATGGTTTCTGCTGAGTAGTCTGAACTTATTCTTATTGATTCTCCCTTGAAGGAGACCTTTCTTTTCTCCCTGGCTGCTTTTAAAATTTTCTCTTTATCTTTGGTTTTGGGAAGTTTGATGGTAGTATGTCTTGGTGTTTTTCTTTTGGGATCAATCTTAAATGGGGTTCGATGAGCATCTTGGATAGATATCCTTTCGTCTTTCATGATGTCAGGGAAGTTTTCTGTCAGCAGATCTTCAACTATTTTCTCTGTGTTTTCTGTCCTCCCTCCCTGTTCTGGGACTCCAATCACACGCAAGTTATCCTTCTTGATAGAGTCCCACATGATTCTCAGGGTTTCTTCATTTTTTTTTTAATTCTTTTATCTGATTTTTTTTCAGCTATGTTGGTGTTAATTCCCTGGTCCTCCAGATTTCCCAGTCTGCATTCTAATTGCTCGAGTCCGCTCCTCTGACTTCCTATTGCGTTGTCTAATTCTGTAATTTTATTGTTAATCTTTTGGATTTCTACATGCTGTCTCTTCACGGATTCTTGCAATTTATTAATTTTTCCACTATGTTTTTGAATAATCTTTTTGAGTTCTTCAACGGTTTTATCAGTGTGTTCCTTGGCTTTTTCTGCAGTTTGCCTTATTTCGTTTCTGATGTCTTTAAGCATTCTGTAAATTAGTTTTTTTATATTCTGTATCTGATAATTCCAGAATTGTATCTTCATTTGGGAAAGATTTTGATTCTTTTGTTTGGGGGGTTGTAGAAGCTGTCACGGTCTGCTTCTTTATGTGGTTTGATATCGACTGCTGTCTCCGAGCCATCACTGGGAAACTTGTTTTTCCAGAAAATCCTCTGACTGGGACGCTGGCTCCAGGCTCCGAAAACAGTCGCTGCTTCCCCGTATTTGTTCGTTTTCTGTCTCTAAATCTGTGTTTGTTGTTCAGGGTTCGTAGATTGTTAGGTATGTGATCGATTCACTTGTTTTTCCGAGTCTTTGTTGCAAGAGGGATCCAGGTAGGGTCTACCTAGTCCGCCAGCTTGGCCCCACTTTCTTTAATTCATTTTTTAATAACAATTTTTTTGAAACAGAATTCACAAACCATACAGTTCACCCATTTAAAGTATACAATTCCACTGGTTTTTAGTATATTTACAAAGTTCCGTGATCATCACAATCCATTTTAGAATATTTTCATCACCCAAAAAAGAAACCCCATACCCATTAGCAGTCAGTCCCCATTTCCCCATCCTACACATCCTACAGTCCTTAAAAAACAAATCAAATTCCTTGCAGTCCAGTCGATTTCGACTCAGAGCACCCCATGTGTTACAGAGTACAACTGCTCCATAGTGTTTTCTTGGCTGTTATCTTTACGGAAGCAAATTGCCAGTCCTTTCTCAAATAAAACGTTTCTTCATTTGCTACATACAGCCTTTGGACGATTTCAAAAAACTTAAAAAAAAAAAAAAAAAAAATCTCACAACTTTTGGTTGTTGCACCGGGGAAAGGGTCTGTGAAGCTCCTCATGTTGCCATTCCAAAGGTCATCTCTCATTTATTTAATTCGTAGGTCTTTTAATGTTATTTACATGCCAATTATTCACTTAAAGCAGCCAAGTAAGTAAACAAACAAGGTCATTCTTGAGGGTTCAAAATTTTATTTCCACCACAAATCATGAGAATACTTTGAAACACTTGTCTATTTCAGGTGACAGAGGGAAACAGCTATAAAGAAATGGCAACTCTAGTTCTAATCTAGTGGAAATTTCAAGGTTATCCTACTTCTGCCTAAAAAGCATTCATGTATCACGACTGGAGCAAAAATAAAGGCAAAAGCATCTTGCAATATATTTAACCATAATTTTGTGACTGGGATATTTCAAGGGCAAGCATCAGATTTTTTTTCTTGCAGTTTTAAGTACAGAAATTGCATAGCTGTGACAGACAGCTGAAAAAGTACAATATGATAAAAAATAAAGAGTAAACTTTTCCCTCTCTTCTAAGTTGCCACTGTTAATAGTTTGAGGCATATCCTTTTAGAGCTTTTTCTATACATACGTAAAAGCATATATATATGTATATTTTTTGTTTTCTTTGTCTACAAAAAAGATTATATACTGTTCTGCCACCTGTCTTTTTCACTAAATACGCATCCTTTTGTACATCTCTCTCTTTCCCTTCTTGGCTGCCAATATTTCATAGTGTGGATTTAACACAATTCTCCTGTTGGTTATTTATATTAAAGTTTTTCATTATTATGAATAACCCTGCAGTAAACATCCTTGTACACACAGATTTATATATACACTTGTATTTCTGTAGGACAATGTCTTCTTAGTGCAATGGCTAGGTTAAAGAGTATGCATGTATTAAATCTGGAAAATATTTTCCATACTGTTCTCCAAAAATGTATCATTTTACACTTCTAACAGTATATGAAAGTGCTATTTTTCCCTACATCCACAATACTAGATATTATTAATTAAAAAAAAAAATTCTGCCAACCTGATAGGTACAAGTTTATATTTTTGTTCTTTAGAAAGTTGCATTTTCGCTAAATACTAATGTGATTGAGGATTTTTTAAAAATATGTTTATAAGCCATTTAGCATTTCCTCCAGAGACTGCCTACTAATATAATTTAACTCACTGATTCTATTGGGTTGTTTCCATTTTTGTTACTGACTCATAGGGCTTCTGAATAAATGGATGATAATCCTTGAAACCCCTTGAAAAAATATGTTCTAAATAGAAAGGACTAACTACGAAGTCAGACTCTTGGAGACCAGTCAGTACCCATCCGTGTTAAACAGAAAGGTCTAACTATGAAGTCAGACTCTTGGAGGCTAGTCAGTACCCATCCGTGTAACTGTAACTATGATCCTATGCCGACACATCCAAAATAGGCTTCTAGCATATAGAATTTAAGTTCACCATACCAAGCGCAACTAGTATTTGACACATACACAAACACACGGACACATACGCAAAGCTGCTCTTCAACTCAGTTCAGACCTGACACAGTTAGACAGGTCAGTATGACAACAAATCAATTTGAACTAAAATGGCAAGAATCTTCAGAAGATACTAAAACTTAGTAAAAATTAAAAAAAATAAAGCCAAGTAATTTCCTTCTCTCGTCTCTCTAATTCTTTTATTTTTCAGTAGTTCTTTATTGCTGAATAGTATTCTACTATATGGCCCTGGTGACACAGTGGTTAAGTGTTTGGCTGCTAACCAAAAGGTCAGCAGTTCAAATCCACCAGCCGCTCCTATTCACCTATAAACGGTATTTAAGTTGTTTCCAATTTTGGGCTATTATGTCTTTAATTCCATTTTACTTACTAAGATTCCTCCATGAAACATACAGAGGTTCTCCTGGTTCCTGATGAAGGTTGATATTATCCCATAATAGCTGGATATACACAAGTTTGCTATCCTGGGCCAGAGATGACAAAGGAAGCTAAAAAAGATCAATAAAAAATACTAAAACTCAAGCAAAATAATTATCAGTGGGTCTAGCAAAACATGACATTATATAAAACAGGTGAGTTCTTTCAAAACTCAACTTCTCAATAAAATTTTAAATTTCTATTTATGTCTTAGGATAAATGTT
The DNA here is from genome assembly GCF_030014295.1 of Loxodonta africana. Lineage (NCBI taxonomy): Eukaryota > Metazoa > Chordata > Mammalia > Proboscidea > Elephantidae > Loxodonta > Loxodonta africana. Next base: position 97,764,510 of record NC_087350.1, read on the forward strand.
CTTATTATTTTTTGAGGTGCAGGTTTCTAATTCTGACTTCTAAGAACTAAAATGACAGCCGGCTAATTGGCACAATGGCCCCATGAAAGATCAACCTCCATTACAATAAACTTCAAGGTAAGACAAAGTGCGATAGTTTCTACTGTTGGGCAAAACAATTCTGTCGTGCTGACTACTACTTAAAGAAACCGAGTCAATAAAAAAATGAGTCAAACTAGAGTTTATAACACCTTAAAGAAAGGATTTTGCTGTGCCCCTGGTGTATGTTTGGGGTGTCTCTCAATATTAATATCACAAAATAAAGGAACTCTCAGAGCTCACTGTCTTCAAAGGAATCAGGGATCCCAGTATGAGTAAAATAGGCTTTAGAGTCAGATGGTCAGATTATGATCTTGGTTCTCCATCACTTATTAGATATGTGATCTTAGACAAATTACTCAACTTCTCTTTTAATCACATCACCTGAAAAATATGGATAATAAGGAACGCTGGTAGTGCAGTGGTTAAAGGAGCTTGGCTAACTGAAAGGTTGACAGTTCAAACCCACCAGTTGCTCTGTGGGAATAAGATGTGGCAGCCTTGGAAAACCTGTGAGGCAGTTCTACTCTGTCCTATGGGGTTGCTATGAATCAGAATCGACTCCATGGCAATGGATTTCGTTTTGGTTGGTTTTCAAGAAAGGCTATTGTCATCATTTCAGCTGGGAATATGATTATTCAGAATAAAAACTACCTTTTCTAGCTACCCTTAGAGCTAGATATGACCATATAAACTGAGTTCTGGCCCAACAGACATATGTGGAAATGTGCAACTTCTAGGAGCTGTCCTTAAGGAAAGAAGACATAACCCTTCTCCATTTTTCTCCTTACTGCTGGGTGGAATGAGGGTATGATGGCTTGGAGCTAGATTTAGCCATACTGTACCATGAGTATAACTTGAAAATAGAGTTCTACCAACAGCTGAGCAAAAACAAAGAAGGATCTCAGGTCCCTAGACCACCCGTTCAAACTGTTAAGTGAGAGAGAAATAAACCCACGTCTTGTTAAACGACTGTTATTGTATACTTTGTTACCTGAAGTTAAACCTCATCCTAACCAATACAAATGTGGTAAGAGTAGAAGCTGGCACCCTACCTGTACGCCTTCATTACAATGTTCAGATGTGATGATAAGTCCTGGCAAGTTACTAGGAAGGTCCAAACGTCTGAAATACCAAACGAGGTTCCAGAAAATGATTGGATGTTGATTGATGAAAGAGGATGTGTGAATCACCTGATCGCCTTCATTTTCCAGCAGAGATTCAAGTTCTTTACGAAGCACTAGAGGACTCAAGTATGGCACAGAAACAGGGAGAGGATTGGGCCTTTTCCCTAAAGGATCCTTAAAGAAAATAGAAATAAAAAAAGAAATGAATATTATCTGTTTAATTTTGTATGTTTAAGTACTTGTCAATTAGATTATACTTCCCTATCTTCCCTGTTAAAATCAGTTATTTCAGGGCCATTGCTACATGCAGAAGAACACTCTAATAAAAACCTAAAAACAAAAACAAAGCAGCCCTTAATGCCCTTAAGTTAAATTGTTACAACAAAAAAATTAATAATCTATATTGCAACAGACCCTTAGAGTTTCTCTATCATGCTAAGAGCAATTGTGCATACATGATTGATTTTTCCTTTTTAATTTTTTAAGACAAGTATTTGTATCAGATGTTTTATAAGGATGATACCAAAATATGTACAGTCTTATGTTCCTCCTACAAACAGATGGGGCAAATCTTTTGTGTTAATATTCTTTGTGGACTCCTTTTAAAAGTACATCTAACTCCTATTTACATTTGATTGCAATAAAAGCTGAAATAATTAAAGGACACATTTTTACAATTCAAATGAAAAGAAAAAAACTACAAAACATCCTAGACATGGTAAGTTACACGTATTATAATCACAATAAAAAGTTTATGACCAACTGAGTATCAGCGAGTACCGCTAGTGCCCAGACTATGGTCTCCAAATATCACTCCCCTCTAAAGAGAACCGGGGGAGCTTCTTAAAGAAATGGCTAATTTCAGGTCTGGGGAAGGAAATATGGAAGATGAGCACGAAACACCTTGTCATATAAGAAAGCAAGGAAGCTTTAACCCCTGCCCTGCCCAACCACCAAAAAAAAAAAAACAAAAAACAAAACTACTAGAGTTGTATCAAAAGGAAAGGACTAAGGAGCCAACTCATGGAGGCTTCCAGCTGGTCAAAGATGGGACAATATAAGCATTGATAAGGAGAGGAACAATAGGTAAATAAATGTTTAAATCCATGAGTTCAAAATGACTTCACTTTCTCCACCAAATTAACTGATCTCTTTGGAGAATGCTAGAGACTAAACTCATGATGTTTAAAACTGGTAAACAAAAAGAATCAAACATTTACTCTGCCTTACTGATATAAAATGCATCTTTAGAAATCCAAACAAAAGGTTCTCTTTATAGACATATTCCATATAATAAAGAAATGAAATTAGATGATCACCCTGTTACAGCCCCCGATAAATTAACTGATCTAAGCACTGAGGCATTAACAGCTCCTAACATCACAAAAATAGACAACCAGACACTATGTGTCTCCCAGTGCAGAAACACACCACCACTGGAGGTGTCTTGCAAAAATAAACAAATGAAGAAAACAAAACTAAACCCTTCAGTAAGGTCATACTTCTAGATACAAATACTGATTTATAGGATTGCAATCAGCAAAATCTGGACTGTGGGGCAACCCCAACATCTGAATAGCAAATGGCCCCATTTTACCAACAAACAAATTGCAAAGAAAAAAAAAGAGAGGGGATCTATAAAAAAAAAAAAAAAAAAAAAACTTAAAAAGCATATCAACCAATGCAGTGCATGAATTTTATTTGATTCTGATTCAAACAAACTGAAAAACAAACACACACATTTGACATTTTTAAAATAATCAGAAATCTGAACAAAGACTGATTAACCTGATATGTTATTTCTTTGGTATGATGATGGCATTAGTGATTACACTTTCTTTAAAAAAAAAAGAGTCCTTATCTTTCAGAGATACATAACAAAATATTTGCAAATGAAATGTATAATGCCTGGAATTTGCTTCAAAATAATAAAGGGGAAAGTGAAGAAGGTTATACATGAAAGAAGACTGGCCCTAAGTTGAAAATTTTTGAAGTCAGATGATGGGTCAAGGTGACTCATTAGACTCTTCTGTTTATTTCTGTACATATTTGAAATTCTCCACAATAAAAAGTTTTTTAAAAAATTATTAATCTGTATACAAAGCATTCTTTGCGCTTTTCATATGATTAAAATTAGTCTACTAGAGTGCTGGTCTAATAAATACATGAACACACAGTATAATCATAATGCTGCTACATACCACAACTTCCTGCAGACTATTTGGAAGGCTAACTGTTGAAATGCCATGAAACGGTCGCTGGGAAAAATCAATGTTTTGTAAGGGGCCTCCAACACTGTGACTTCGAGTCAAAGATACACTTCGCTTTGATAAACTATTAGGCACAGGAGAAATTTTCATAGTTTGGACATCATCTCCACTGGCTTTCTTTAGTTCATCACTTAAAAAAAGAAAAAATGCTTATATTTATGCCGAAAAATCTAAACCTGTATATCTAGAGTATCTTCTTTAATGAACCTTGAATCTACTAAATATAATCTACCACCTTATGAGAATTAAATTTTTTTCAAGCATTTTTGTAAAAGTGGTCAGAGGAACAGGATGCAGTGAACAGTCATTCACTGGTGAGAGATGGGAAGAGGACAGAGGGTAGAGAACAGGTATTTATTGTAAAAAGACCAAAGTATCCATTCACAGTTTTTCTTATTCAAACATTATTTCATCTTTATTAAACAAAATCACCTAGAAGTATGCTGCATGGAAATAAGTATTATAAATTCACGGACAATTATTTAATCTCCACCAGACCATGATGTGATAAGATACAAACCAGATCTCATTTACTTTTTCATTTTGGTGCTTAGTCTAAATCTTAGCATACAATGGGCTCTTTAATAAATGCATGGCTCAATCAATATTAATGAGTAAAGGCTACAGAGTAAAGAGAATGTGTCTCTTCTGGAAACTGGCAACCACTACACTGAAGGATATTTTATTCCACTGAGAGGCTCCTTTTGTAAAAGATCAATGTAAAACATTAAACCTAGTTTCAAAAATGGTTTATCATCAGATTCATTCATTAGATATTTAAACAATATATGGTACTAAAAAGTTAAGATTATATTTTTTAAAATGTCAGAACTTATGCCTACATGAGATTGGTTGTCTTTAGAGACAGAATTTTTACAAGGGTACCCAGTTTATTATAAAGAGTTCTTTGTACCCTATGGTACCTTGATTCAACTGGAGAGCTTGCTTCTTCAGTTATGGTCTGGGTATGTTTTGGTAAATCCATAAAGTTGATCAAGTCTGGTTCTGCTGAACTGGATACAGGTTTATGCTCCAGAGGTTCAGTTGCCAATGGAATACTGCCACTTTGTAAACTGTCACCAGAGGTACTTGGTTTCAGGAAAAAACTAAATACGGGACAATCGGGGGAAAAAAGAGTCTTTAATGATCTGAGAGTCTTCTAAATTTCATCATACTAAGAGTCCCTTTATGGTAAAGCAGTGATGAATGAGTTATAAAATCCATAGGGAGTACTGCCTATTTCAAACACATACACTCCTACTCATGCTCTCTTCCTCTCCTGTCCTAAACTTTTCAAAAGAAAATGTCTAGAGGAAGTCATCATAATCCAATATAACATCCCTTTGGTTTTTGAGAGTCAATAAAGAAAATTATGAAGAAAGAAGGAAGGCAAAATATTTATTAATCTCTCAAGTTTAAAACAAAAAAGAACAAAGAATCATAAAATGGGCAGAGGACATGAACAGACACTTCACCAAAGAGGGCAATCAGATGGCCAACAAATACATGAAAAGATGCTCTCGATCGTTAGACGTTACCGTACCTGTTGCTGTCCAGTCAATTCTGACTCTTAGCAACCCTAAAGGACAGAGTAGAACTGCCCCATAGAGTTTCCAAGGAGTGCCTGGTGGATTTGAACTGCCGACCTTTTGGTTAGCAGCCATAGTTCTTAACCACTACACCACCAGGGTTTCCAATAGCCATTCCAAAAAACCAAACCTGCTGCCATCGAGTCGATTCCGACTCATAGCGACCCTATTGCACAGAGTAGAACTGCCCTGTACAGTTTCCAAGGAGCGCCTGGTGGATTTGAACTGCTTACCTTTTGGTTAGCAGCCTGAGCACTTAACCACTGTGCCACCAGGGGTTCCCCCAAAACCATTAGAGAGATGCAAATCAAAACTACGATGAGATACCATCTCAAACCTGCAAGAATGACACTGATCAAAAAAAACCCAAAAAACAATAAATGCTGGCAAGGTTGTGGGGAGACTGGAACTCTCATACACTGCTGGTGGGAATATAAAATGGTACAATCGCTATGGAAAATGATATGGCACTTCCTTAAAAAAACCAGAAACAGAAATACCATATGAGCCAGTAATTCCACTCCTAGGTACATATCCTAGAGAAAAAAGAGCCGTCATATGAACGGACATATGCACGCCTATGTTCACTGCAACATTATTCACAACAGCAAAAAGACGGCAACAATTTAAGTGCCCATCAATGGACAAATGGGTAACAAACTACAGTACATACACGCAATGGAATACTATGCAATAATAAAAAACAATGATGAAGCTATGAAACATCTCACAACATGGATGAAGATGGAGGACATTATGCTGAGTGAAATAAGTCAATCACAAAAGGACAAATATTGTATGAGACCACTATTATAAAAAAGTCAAGAAAAGGTTTATATACAGAAAGAAACCATCTTTGATGGTCACCAGGGGGTAGGGAGGTGCAGAGAAAATCACTAACTAAATAGTAGATGTGTCAACTTTGGTGAAGGGAAAGGCAATACACAATATAGGGGAAGTCAGCACAACTTGGCCAAGGCAAAGGAAGACACTGAGAGGAATGCAAAAAAATAATAATAATAAAAACCAACCACAGTAAGTACTATACATACACAACCCTACAATAACAGTAAAAACAAACAATAATTTTATAGGCAGATAAAAAGACAGATACATATGCTGAACAGGGGTAGGATAGAGTATAGGAGCACACCCACGTACATATATAGGTTTGGCTGTGGGTATTTTTACATACATATTTGTATGTGCAGCATGTATATTCATATATATATATAACAGCACATGGGCGCACCGACACAGATATCTCCTGGGCACAACCAAACATCTTGCAGGACTGAGTAGCTGGAGCTGAGGGCTAGGGACTATGGTCTCAGAGAACATCTAGGACAACTGGCATAACAAGTTCATAAAAGCAAAGGTTCTGATGCAGGCACATCCATGTTCATTGCAGCACTGTTTACAGTAGCAAAAAGATGGAAACAACCAAGGTGCCCATCAATGGATGAATGGATAAATAAATTATGGTATATTCACATAATAGAATACTACGCATCGATAAAGAAGAATGCTGAAGCTGTGAAACATTTCATAACATGGAGGAATCTGGAAGGCATTATGCTGAGTGAAATTAGTCAGCTGCAAAAGGACAAATACTGTATGAGACCACTATTAAAAGAACTCAAGAAATAAACAGAGAAGAAAATATTCTTTGATGGTTACAAGAGTGGGGAAGGAGGCAGGGAGAGGGGTATTCACTAATTAGATAGCAGACAAGAACAATTTTAGGTAAAGGGAAAGACAACACACAATACAGGAGAGGTCAGCACAACTGGACTAAGCCAAAAGCAAAAAAGTTTCGTGAATAAACCAAATGCTTAGAAGGCCAGCGTAGCAGGAGCGGGGCTTTGGGGACCATAGTTTCAGGGGACAACTAGGTCACCTGGCATGATAAAATCTATTAAGAAAACATTCTGCATCCCAGTTTGGAGAGTGGCGTCTGGGGTCTTAAAACATTAGCAAGCAGCCATCTAAGATGCATCAATTGGTCTCAACCCACCAGGAGCAAAGGAAAATGAAAAACGCCAAGAACACAAGGTAATTATGAGCCCAAGAGACAAAAAGGGCCACATAAATCAGAGACTACATCAGACTGAGACCAGAAGAACTAGATGGTGCCCAGCTACAACCAATGACTGCCCTGACAGGGAACACAACAGAGAACCCCCGAGGGAGCAGGAGAGCAGTGGGATGCAGACCTCAAATTCTTACAAAAAGACCAGACTTAACCGTCTGATTGAGACTAGAAGGACCCCGGAGGTCATGGTCCCCAGACCTCCTCTTAGCCCAAGACAGGAACCACTCCCAAAGCCAACCCTTCTGACAGGGATTGGATTGGACTATAAGACAGAAGATGATACTGGTGAGGAGTGGGCTTCTTGGATCAAGTAGACACATGAGACTATGTGGGCAGCTCCTGTCTGGAGGGGAGATGAGAAGGCAAAGGGGGATAGAAGCTGGCTGAATGGACACGGAAACAGACGGTAGAGAGAAGGACTGTGCTGTCTCATTAGGGAGAGAGCAACTAGGAGTATATAACAAAGTGTATATGAATTGTTTGTATGAGAGGCTGACTAGATTTGTGAATTTTCACTTAAAGCATAATAAAAATTAAAAAAAGAAAATATTCTACATCCTACTTTGGTGAGTACTGTCTGGGGTCTTAAAAGCTTAGGAGCGATCATCTAAAATACAACTATTGGTCTCCTCCTGTTCGGAGCAAAGGAGAATGAAGAAAACCAAAGACACAAGGAAGTAATTACTCCAAAGTACTAATAGCCCACATAAACCATAGCTTGAGACGAGAACTAGATGGTGCCTGGCTACAACCACAGACCGCTCTGACAAGGACTGCAATAGAAGGTCCCAGATGGAGTGGGAGAAAAATGTAGAAAAAAATTCAAATTCACAAAAATGACCAGATTTACTGGTCTAACAGAGGCTGGAGGAACCCCCTAGACTATGGCCCTTAGACACCATTCTAACTGAGAACTAAAGCCACTCCTGAAGTTTACCTTTCAGCCAAATATTAGATAAGTCTATAAAACAAACAATAACACCTTTGAAGAACACGCCCCTTAGAACAATCAAGTATTTGAGACCAAAATGCCTTTCCAAAAGTAAAGATGAGAAGGCAGGAAAACTAGAAGAACGGAAACAGGAAACCTGGGGTGGAAAGGGGGAGAGTGCTGACATATTGCCGAAATTGCAATCAATGTCACGAAAGAATTTTTGTATAAGTTATTGAATGAGAAACTAATTTGCTCCATAAATTTTCACCTAAAACACAATAAAATGCCCAAAAGAAAAAGAGTAGTAGAAGCATTTTCAGATGTGTTAACCTGTAATTGTTCATGATGCCCCTTTTCCCTTATAAATCTTCACTTCATCTCTAGTCATTTCTTCTCTCCCTTATGTTATTTTCATCTTCTCTCTCCCCCTCCCTGTGAGTGGAGAGAAGCTGAGGGTAGGGCTGTCCAAGAAACATGAGAGAACTTTGAGGTAATGGTAATGTTTTGTATCTTGATAAAGGTTTGATTTGCACAAACATGTATATTAACTGGAAACCCTGGTGTCATAGTGGTTAGGTGCTATGGCTGCTAAGAGGTTGGCAGTTCAAAACCGCCAGGCGCTCCTTGGAAACTCTATGGTGCAGTTCTACTCTGTCCTATAGGGTCACTATGAGTCGGAATCGACTCGATGGCAGTGGGTCTGTTTTTTTGGTTTTGAGTACATTAACTCTTTAAACGGTACATTTACGATTTGTGCATTTCACTGTATAAATTTTACCCCAAAAGAAAAAAAAAAAAACTAAGCAAATACCATAGTGATATGCATGCTGAAGTGGATGGGAAAAGTGTATTAATGTCTACAACTTACTTTTAAAAGAATAAAAAAGAAAGATGGATTGATGGAGGGATAGGTAGGTGATAAAGCAAGTATAGTAAAATGTTAATTGTAGAATGCAGAGGTGGCTATTTGGGTGTTCACTTTTTTAAGTTTGAAAATTTCCATAATGACATAAGGGGATGCATCAATAATACTCCTTTATAACCAATTAAAAAATATAATAGAAGACAAGGTATTCTTCACAATAGCTTAAAAAGCATACCTAATTTAACAAAAAAGTAAAAGACTTACAGGGAGCAACTTAATACTCTATTAGAGGACATAAAGAAGAGCTTAAAAAGTGGACAAGTGTACCATGCTCACAGATAAAATGATAATACTGAAGAAGTCAGTTTTTCCAAAATTAATCTATAAATTTAATGTAATCTCAGTGAAAATTTCAGCTGGGTTTTTTTTTTTTTTTTTTTTTGAGGATCTCAAACTTATTCTAAAATGTTACATGGAAGACTAAGGGTGGGTAATTTTAAGGAAAAAGAATCCGAGATGGGAAACTTGCCCTGCCAGATATTAAATAAAGACAATAAAATAAATAATGTTGTATTAACAAAAAAGAACAGGTAAATTCAGAATCAGACTGAGGTGTATTTGGGATCTTGATATCTGGTATGTGACACCACATATCAATGAGGAAACAGGATAGGTTCTTTAGTAAATTACATTGGGAAAACTGGCTCATTATGTGGACAAAAATAAAGCTGTATCCCTACCACCATATATAAAGGTGGACTCCAGATGGATTAAAGACCTAAACATGAACGGTAAAGTATAAAGTCGATATGAGAACATTCATGTCCTTTTATGTCCTGGGGATGGAAAACAACTTTTTAAATGAGACTCCAAAAGCATAAATCAAAAGATGGAAAATTAATGGATGATGACATCAAAATTAATGATTTTTCTTCAACCAAGGACATCTGTCAATACAGCAAATTAAGAGATTACAGACAGAGAAGATATATGCAACATCTTATATTGATAGGGAATTAATATCAAACATACTCAAGTCAGAGACCAAGCAGAAGAGATACTATCATGAATTGAATTGTGAATTGTGTCCCCCCAAAATTTGTGCCAACTTGGTTAGGCCATGATTCCCAGTATTGTATGAAAGTACACCATTTTGTCATCTGGTGTGATTTTCCTATGTGTTGTAAGTCCTACCTCCATGATGCTAATGAGGCAAGATTAGAGGCAGTTATCTTAATAAGACAGGACTCAACTTACAAGATTAGGTTGTGTCTTCAGTCAATTTCTTTTGAGATATAAAATAGGGAAGCGAGCAGAGAGACATGGAGACCTCATACCACCAAGAAATAAGAGCCAGGAGAACAGCACATCCTTTTGACTCTGGATTCCTGCACTGAGAAGCTCCTCGACCAGGGAAGACTGATGAAAGGGACTTTCCCCAGAGCTGACATAGAGAGAAAGCCTTCCCCGCTTTGGGCTGGCACCCTGAATCAGACTTCTAGCCTCCCAGACTGTGAGAGAATAAATCTCTCTTTGTTAAAGCCATCCACTTGTGGTATTTCTGTTACAGCAGCACTAGGTAAGACAGATACTCAAACTCAACAGCACTCAGAAAAATTCGAACTAAAAAACTGCGATACCACTTTATACTTACTAGAATGAAAAAATTAGAAAAGTGATATTGGAAATGTTAATAAGGACGTACACAAATGAGAATTCTTGGTCACTACTGGTGGGGGTGGCCATCTGGAAAGCAAACTTCTAGAATTTAGTACAAGCACGTATGGAAACAACCCAATAATCTCACTACTAAGAATATTTTCCTGAGAGAAAGTACAGCACAAATCCTGAAGGGCACATGCGTAAGGACCTTCACTGCAGTGATGTCTGTAGTAACAGATAACTGGAAGCAACCAAAGTATCAACATTAAGATAACAGAAAAGTAAAATAAGGTATGAACTTCCTGCAGGAGGAAAGGAATAAACTAGATGTACATGCAGTAGCTCAGACAGATTTTAAACTTGGTAACAAAAAATAAGAAATTGAAAAATTTCAGCATAATTTCAATTATGTAAATCAAAAATATATAATCACGCAAAACAACCCTACATACTTCATAAGGACATATAATCAAGGATGTATCACACACACCAGAGTCGGCGTCTTTGCTGGATGACAGAACAAGAGTGGGAATGGCGGGTAGAGGAGTAAAACAGGGCTTTTCCAGTGATGATAGTGGGTCGGGAATTAGAAATGGATTTGACTCAGTTCCACACCTGAGGCTAAAAGGAAAAAGAGAGAGGAAACGCCTCTACGACTCGACGTTTAAAAAAGCAACTAAAAGCAGACAATAATAAAAAGTTCATTTGCTCCATAAAATAAAATATCAAGAATACTTACTGAGGTCGGCATATAGCTGCCAAACACACAATTATTTAATGAGTGATTATTTACCTCATAGGTCAGCTAATCTCCTTTTGATCACCCAGAATTTTATCATTTCACAAATTGTACAGAGCATTATAAGAAAGTGGCAAAAAGTTATGGGAAGAGTTGAAGCCCCCTCGCCCTTTTTTGTCTCTAGTAGACAAAATAAGTCATTGAGGCAGAAGGAAGGTTTAAAATAATGCCTAATATTAAAGTTTTGAATTATCTATAAAGTTTAGTTCCAAAAATTAACTACTTCTGACAATATTTAATCAAAATCTAATTCTAAATTGCTAGTATTTTCTACTCAAATACTGAGGGTGAAGAAGAGGAAGGAAAAGTGCACCTGGAACATATGACGAATATTTCGCTCTCCCAGGAGTCACACCTTCTGGGGTGGGGTAGGGGTGGGGGACTTACCTCGTAAATAGTTAAGCAAACTTTTGCAATACTAACCTCGCAGAACTCCTCAAGTCTTTAAATTCTACGTTGAGAAGAGGCAAGAAGTTGCTTTTACAGAATGGACAGGTCGTATTCAAATTTGAATCATCGGCAGTCCACCCAGCCATAATTTCTTCATCATAAACTAAGGCTCCACAAGCTCTACACTGTGAACAACTTGACATCAAGACCTAAGAAGAGAAAAACGCAGACACTGAAAACATCTGTGGTGAAAACTAGGATCCCTGGGTGATGCAAATGGTTTAAGCCCTTAACTACTAGCCAAAAGGTGCTGGCGGTTTAAACCCACCCTGTGGTGCCTCGGAAGACTGGCCTGGTGATCTGCTTCTGAATGGTCACAGCCTTAACAACCCTATGCAGTAGCCCTACTCTGCATACAATGGGAGTCCACATGAGTCAAACATGACTCAACGATAACTAACAACAATGGTGAAAATTTATCTTAACGGGCCATTTTCCTGAGAAAAGCACAGAGTTTTATTTATTCTACTGATCAAATATGGAATCAGCAGTTCTATTACTTTATAGGCAAAAATCACCAGTTCACTACCTTGCTTACCTAAGACACCAAGCAAATTCAAAAAAATTATTTATTTTATTGTTCTGGCCACAAGGGTGTCATGGAATTCTATTAAATGCCATTCTGAAATAGAAACATAATATGCTCACATCCATTTTACTATGGGAAGAATACAAAATTTTTACCTCCATTGCACAATTCTGATAGATGCTAGACATGCTAGTATTTTGAGAAGAACCATGTTCTGATTTTTCAAAGTCCTGCCCTTTTATGCCTCTTGGATATTGAACTTCACCTAGAGAGAAGCATTAGAAGTCATAATATATTATGTGGGAGAATGTTCTTATTCTTAGAAAATGCATACCATAGTATTTATGAGGAAAATGTCATGACATCTGCAATTTATTTTCAAATGGCTCAGTATAAAAATATATGTGTATATATACATGTATATATAGAGAGAGAAAGTTAACAATAGTTAACTAAATATAACTAGAGAATTTAAGATTGTTCATTATATGAGTCTTTCAACTTTTCAACATGTTTGAAATTAAAATTTTTTAAAAACACCATATAGGAACTGAGAGCTAAAAAAGTTCAATGAAAAATCCAGGGTTCTTAAACACTGGTATATACGTCTGGTTCACCAAGACAGCTTGTTAAAAATACACAATACAGTCTCACAATTCCTAGCCAAGGCCTTGGACACCTGTATATATTTTTAAACCAACTCCCCAGGTGATTCTAATGCATACAAAAGTTTGAGAACTAATGTTATAATCCCAAATATACACAACTAAAGACAAAATTGGTGAGTACTTGCATATCATATAAAATGATTAAAAATCTATCAGATCACCTCAACAAGTGGGATTTATTGTACTGGGGAGGGGGGATGGGTAACTAAATGAGAACAAATAAACAAGGATTAAAGGAAGAAGAAAAACCTCATTTCCCATACCTGCTGGGTAATGCAATTTTCCTGTATCTCCACTGCTGCTGCTACTGCCAAGGCTGGTGTTGCTCTGGGTAAGTTCACTCGAGACCAACCCTGATATACTCATGTTAGCCGACATATTCTCTCCCAAAATATGGTCTTCTAGGCCAGCTGGGAAGCTGTAATCTCTATTGGTTTCCTCCTTTAATTGAAAAGAATAAAACTCCACATACGTAAGTGATACCTTCTCTACGGGAATATATTTACCCCACCCTTCTCAGAACTGAACTCCTCTATAAGCCTTAATAAATCATTGTCTCCAAATTTCTTAAAATCATGAATTCTTCTCACTATTACTGGGAATTTCCCTTCTATACTCAAGCATGCATTCAAGCAACAACTTAATGCCAAAAGATTTTGCTGTGCCCTTGGTGTATGTTTGGGGTGTGGGGTGTCTCTCAATACTACTCTCATAAAAAAAAAAAAATTTTTTTTTGATAAAGGAATTCTCGGAGCTCACTGTTGTCAAAGGAATCAGGGATTCCAGTACAAGCTGAATAGGGGCTTTAGAGTCAGGCAGCCAGATCTTGATCTCAGCTCTCCATCACTTTACTAGGTATGTGACCTTGGAGAAATTACTCAGATTCTCTAACTTTTAATCATTTCACCTGAAAAGTATGGATAATATGAGTCTTTTCAAAAAAGGCTGTTGTGATAATTTCAGCTGGGAATATGACTGTTCAGAATAACAACCGACACTATTACAGGACTAAAACATGAATAAAGTTCTCAACACTGCAGTTCTTGACTATTATATAGTGATTGTTGGAACTTTGGTCTAGATAGCAAACATCTCCATAACCAGAGTTCCCTTCTTAGTTGGTGTTCACTTTAAAGAAAGACTTGTATCTTCCTTGTTACAAAACCATGTTAAATAATAAAACACACTTTAAACACAAAGAGGCAAAACAAGAAATTAAAAACACTTGTAATACCAACATCCAGAGAGTATGATCAAAATCTTTAAGTATATCTTTCCAGTGTTTTTAAAATATCCACACATTATTACATAATACATTTTTTTCAAAACAGGACCATACTAGGCATAGTTTTCATAACCTAATCCTCTCATGTAATTTATTTTAGTGTAATTAAATCTTTTACATTATTTAAATTTCAAAAATTAAATGGCTCATTCTGTTGTTTTTTATTGTAATGCCAGGTGAAAACACTTTGGAACCTAGCTTGTTTTGTTGTTCCCTGACTTTGTTAGCTTTTTCAATACAAAATGCAGTTTGTCGTCATATTGATATTCAATATTATACTTCTAATTCAATTAATATTTTGTCCATAGAATATAGTTTTCCTTCAAATGGTATATAAGTTTTGTTTCTGCAATTTCTGTTTCCATGTCTTATACTTGTATTTAGAGCTTTAGCAATCTGAAACTGATTATCTTATCTTGCAAATTCATGCTGTTTTAAGCCTCCATGTTTTTCATATTATTCTCTCTCGGATACACCCCTACCCTTCTGCCACCTCATCACCTTGACGAACGTAAAATTTCAAATTTGTCCTTCAAAACGAAGCTTAGATATCATCCGATTTGTTTTTTCTGGACAGCCCTATACTGAAACCTCTTCTAGATATCGCTCCATTCTTTGCTATGAGAGTGGTTAAGAGTATAGACTCTGAAATCAATCTTCCTAACTTCAAATCCTAGTTCTACCACTCACTGGTTGTGCAACCTTGGAAAGCTAACCTCATTTATAAAACATCTCAGATACCTCATCTATAAAACAGGGATGACAACAGTGCCCACCTCAGGGGGTTGATATGAAAATTAAATATATATGTATATACATATTCATATTTCAAAACAGAGATATAATTTATGACAGTACCTAGAACATACTAGTTACAATACTAGTAAACATTTATAGATATGTCTTTTCTACCGAAGTACACAAGTAGTGTATAATTTTCTCAACATGGTGAAATTTCAATTAAATCTTTTTCGGCAAAAAAAAAAAAAAAATGATTTCCTCTATTGTCATAGAGAGATCCAATGATTAACTCTCTTTACAATGATTTTTAAAATAATTCATTTTAGTAGTTATTGGGGGGAATATACACAGCAGAACATACACTAAGTCAACAGTTTCCACATGTGTAATTCAGTGATACCGATTACATTCTTAGAGTTGTACAACAGTTCTCACCCTCTTCTGAGTTGTTCCTCCCTATTACCAACATAAACTCACTGCCCTCTAAGTTTTCTATCTTTGGAGTTGTTGTTGTCAATTAGATCGCATACAGACAGACCTTAAAAAAGCACAATGCTCAAGGCAGACATTCCTTACTGGTTAAGCTAAATTACTGTTTGGTTTTAAGGACCAGGACTTCTTGTAAACCACACACACATCTCTGAAGACTCTAAAGGTACCCATAAAGTGATGGGTTCACTCCATCATTAATATGGCATTAATATTTGATCCAAACACTAACTGTTAGTGTTTTCAAATAAATAAACTTAACGTTTTAATTTAGACTAATATGGAATTATATAAAGGGGCCCTGTTGGCTCAGCTGCCATGCTAACCGACAGGTCAGCAGTTTGAACCTACCGGCTGCTCCACGGGATAAAGATGTGGCAGTCTGCTTCCACAAACATTACAGCATTGGAAATCCTATGAGGCAGTTCTACTCTGTCCTATAGGGTAGCTATGAGTCAGAATCGACTTGACGGCAATGGTCCTGATATTCTATTTTTACATTACTAATTTTCTCACATGTGTATTCAAGTCATTTCAAAAGAAAGAGAATATGTGTAAAATTTTAAAATATGAAAACCAAACTTACAAGACATCTCTAAATAATAATGTATGAAAAAAATAGAAACCGCAAACATTTCAGTATCAGACAGACTATATACATAAAACTTTCTTACCTCATCATCTGAGTAGTTATAAGCAGATGCTACGGCTACCCACATCTTATTGGCTACTGTTGCAGCTTGTTTCATACCAGATTTCAGGACATCGATCTTGGGCCCTGACAGTATATTATCCAGCTTTAGCCCTGATAAGGAATTTACTACAGAGCTCAACGAGCCATGTGGTGAGGAACGCACCAGTGTTGATAAAGAAGTTGGACGTTCCTTGTACGATCGAAAAGGAGTTTGCTGCTTGAAATGCCCAGTAAAAGTATTAGACCTGGACACCACAGAAGCGCTCTTTTCACCTTCAGGATTTTTCTGTGCTGAGGAGCCATGATCTACAGGTAGGCTTGGTCTTCTCTCCAAGGGGTGAAGAAATGCAGTGGTAGTGGCAGACTCCTTGTTTCCCTCTCCATGTAATTCCATACTAGAAGACTTGTTACCCAGGGGACTTTTTAGGTTCATATAGCTCTCGATTTCATCAGCTAGATTACGTGCAATCATTGGCAAAAACATTTTATCTTCAGAATCAGGGGTTTTTTCTCCTGTACATTCAGTGGCTAAAAGAGACAAAGGATCCAGCCCAGCTTCCACATCTTCTCTTTCGACAGCTTTAGCAACACCGTAGAAGCTATTTCTCTTATTTACTGGATCTTTGGGTTCTGCTCTCAAGTCTCTGCACTGATTACTATTATCATCCTTTTGTACACTGTCACATGCATCCTGTGTCATGGTAGCTTTAGTTCCATTATCATCAACTACGGGTTCTAGGAGCTCTTGGCTCTCCTCAAGCATCTCTAACACCGGAGACGACCTGTGCTCCGACTCCCAAGTGCTTTCAGACACACGCGTCCTAGTATCAGCTGGACGGCAGCTAACACTCTCCAAGCTCTGTGGTTCTGAGACACGAAGTGGAGGAGCCTTAGGACCCGTCAATGCCGCTGTCAGAATCTTGGCATCTGCTCCCATCATGATGGCCATTTCACTTGAATTCAGATCCAAGCTGCTCTTCTTCAGCAACATCCCTGCTCGACTTTCAGAACTGAAACTGCAACTCCTCGCTGGAAAAAGCTTCTGTCTTTTTTCTCCTCTGTCACTACTCTTCTTAAGATCAGTAACTGCACTGGACTCGGCGTCTGCCACTGGATCTGGAGGAGAAAATGGCGCATTTGCTGTACTACCTAAAAAAGAATAAAGTACGATTATTAAAAATTAGTCCCTAATTTCTAATGTAATGTTTACAAAAATGTTTTTCTGACTACAAATGTGATGCATGCTCAGAGTTAAGAATCAGAAAATAACAAGAGGTATAAAGGAAAAAGGACAAAAAAGACTTCAATCCTGCCTCTCAGAGACAGCCTTTCCGCCTCTGCGCAGCCTCTTTAAAATCATACACACGTGGGAAAAAAAAAAGGATCATTCAATATATGTTGTAGACATGTGTAGTGTTCACAAAAATATACATTTATCAATAAATATAGGTCTTTAAATATTTCTTACATTTTAAGAGTCTTACATTCAATTTAAAAAATGTATTCTCAGTTAAACAGCAGACCTGAAAAATTATAATCTCTTTTATTTTTAGCTTTCAAGTATTCAACAAATAAATATATACCAGGTATTTATAATCAGGAAGGAATTACATATTTGCTATAGCTAAACCTTACTGTTCCAAAGTAAAAGAACTGCCCCCAAATAAGAATCCAGAATAGAGCAATTAGAACTGCCAAATTCCAAGATGATGGACAAAACCTGACTAGTTGAAAAAATTTTCAGATATATTCATTCCTTCAACGAATATGTGAATGCCCACTAGCACCCACTGCATGGAGTGCTAGGAATACAATGGCAAAGAACACAGACAGGATCCCCACCCTCACAGAAGTCGTAGCCTTACTGGATCAAGTGGCACAAAATATGCCGGTGACTGCAGGAACCTCCCTCAGCTTTGGGGGAAGCAAGCAGTCTTTTTACTCTTTGCTATTATGCAATTTTTCACTCCAAGGCCAAAAGCTACTTCCTATTTGAATCATTACTGGAACTTAAGTCTATCCATACCTATTTAGAATTATCTTTTTTTTTTTAAAGCACAATAACCTTGGAGCTTCGGAGGAAGAGCTGCACTTGATACAGTCTTTTTTAATTGTCCAAATTGATTTAAAGGTTCTTTTTAATCTTCTAACCTAGTGACAACCAACAATTATACCAATCAAATAGAACTAATAATATGTATTTAGAGAGATTTTAAAGTTTTCTGGGGGGATTAAGCTAGCCCATTTTACAACTCCAAAATTTGTACCTGCTTTGAACACCCTGGTGGCATGGTAATTAAGAGCTCAGGCTGTTAACCAAAAGGCTGGCATTTCAAATCCACTAGCCGCTCCTTAGAAATCATATGGGGCAGTTCTACTCTGTCAGAATCAAGTTGAGAGCAATGAGTTTGGTTTTTGGTTTTGAACACTTCTATCAAAATTTGAGAAACAGATCTTTGCAAATATTACTGGATCTCATAGTATTTGCAGGAAATTGGTGGCATATTCTGTTCAGTCTTATAATGAATCTGATTGCTTCGTATACTGGCTAAAGCTCCATTACTACATCATCCTTTCTTAATAGAACAAATCTGTCTAGATGAACTATGGAAATCAGATAAGAAGGGAAGGAAACCCACCAGTACTCAGGCCATCTCTAGTTTAATATTCTTAGACGATTTTAAAACTTTGATGTAGAAAACTCTGTCCTCCTCTTTTTCCCAATAGCTTGGGACAATGGGGTCTAGAACATATGTATCAATTCTCCTCCCAAAAAATCTTTACTCCCACCTCTTGAGCACCACCCAAAAAACATAATAAACCAAACTCCATATCAAGTAAATACAAAAAGAAAAGACATTAGAATAAGGAGGATTTCTACACTGATTTAAAAAGCTGAACAAATTCTTTTCTGTGAAATCACACAATAGCTACATTTACAGATAAGACGGCTGACTTTGGAGAAGTGAACTGTAGCTACTGCTAAGGTGGGGCAAAGAAGAAACGGCCAACTTCATTGTCCTTTAAAATCATATACATGGATGTATGTCTTAAGGGGATGCAAGAGACATACAACATAATTGAAACTCAAAAAACCCAATCTTCAAGGGAGTCACACACAACAGAGTTCAGTTACAAATACTTAACTGCAGATGAGAAGTGGCTCAGGGTACCTATAAAAACTGGGCCAAAATTAAAGACTGACTGGTACATCTGTGTACAGTAGAAGTGATATGAATACTCCCCTTTAGCGACAGGAACTACCCAGCCACCCACAGCCTTTCGGACAATCGATCACATCACTACCTGTCTGTTCTGGATGAGTAGAGGCCCTACAATCCTCCCTCATTATCTACAATGAAAAAGAGGGATCAAACTGAAAACAGGCATAAAAACAAATCACTAAACACTCTACATATCCTCACTTTTTAAAAAGTTAAATACTTATAGATAACAACTTTAACTTCTTTAGCCCATTTCTAGGATTTAAACTTAATTCTGGTTCTTTTGCATGCCCATTACCATTAAGTAAATAAAGACACATACATACCTGTAAAGAATATTTAATAACCAACATGCAGAGACTCACCAGTGCTACTTATCCTGCTGTTGATATCAAATACACTAGATGGAACTTTCACAATACTGCTGCCCCATGCAGGAGATTCACTGGGGCTCTGTGGCTCTGGACTAGGTTGTGACTGACTCGTCACAAGAGCAGAGATATCACAGACCTCTGGAATAAAATATTTAGATGTTACCATTTCTGCTTTCGTCAATATTGAACAGAAACCATACAGATTTTTATATATTTTTTCTCTCCAAGTTGGGGGGAGATGGGTGAATACACGACTGTTTTATTATTGATTTACTGTATGCCATAAACGCTATCAATACTGACTGAAATAAATGCTTTATTTTAGTATCCAATCATCCTAACTTAAGCTTCAGCCTTCAGTTACACTCCTCATTACTTGGTAACGAGGAGAGGGGCTCGTGTCTACGTAACTCTGGAGCATAAAGTAAGTGACATCATCAAAAGCGTGCACTTTTGTGTATGAGGATAAGGAGGAGAGCTTATTATCAGGAGGCCAAATATTCCTCTGTACTTCCCTAAGATGATTACTACAAAGCAACTTCAATGGGTCCTAGGAAAACCAGGAAAACGACAGAGGCTATGTTTAACCTACCAATGAAAAAGATCCACTTAGATATCTGAATTACTTCTAGTGAAAGAGCATTTTAAAATAAAAAGGGCACTGGAGTACAAATAAGGAGCCCTGGTGGCACAATGGTTAAGTGCTCAGCAGCTAATCAAAAGGTCTGTGGTTAGAACCCACCAGCTGCTCCAGGGAAGAAAGATGTAGCGGTCTGCTTCCGTAAAGATTACAGCCTTGAAAATCCTATGGGGCAGCTCTACCCTGTCCTATAGGGTCACTATGAGTTGGAATCGATTTGACGGCAATATGGTTGTTTTTTTTTTGTTTTTGTTTGGAATACCAGTTTGATGGCTCAAAGTTTAGTCCTGGTTCTGTCACAAAGTAGCTATGTCACTTTATCAAATGAATACCTCAACTGGGTTGCAGTTTCCTGCAAAATGCAGTCTCTAAGAGTCTCTTCAAAAATTCAGACTAATAAAGACTACCTTATATAGTAGTACATAGTGTCTTATAAGCCACACCTTGTATTTCTGAAAGTTATCACCAAAATGATCAAATAAGCTTTTTAATTAACACAGGTATTTTTCTAAGTAAAGCTGGTAAACATCAGTACTTAACCTTCTGTTTGCATTTTTGCTCTAGTGGTCAATTCTCTTGCTACTTGTTCTTCAGGCACATGAATTTCTGCACCATCTTTTATAAGTTCATCCTTAGACCCATAGCCTTGGTCAGACTGACCACCTGTTAAAAAGAATGCAGGCTTACATATAAGTGTTTTCATACACTTACTATCCACCTAAAAAATATCAAGAGGAAATTCCACTGATCTACACCACAATTAAACTTGGAGAAAAGCAAGACAAGAAAGCCCACAAAGCACACAGAGCATTTTTAAGCAATGATAAGAAGCAAAGAACAATAGAAATAAGAACATCGAAGACTAAACACCATTACTCATTTGGAAGCACTAAATCTCAATTTTCTTATCTGTCAATGAATATATTTGGACAAGATGTTTTGAAAAGTCTCTTTGGAAGAGCATCTATAACATGGTGCCTTTTGTGAGAAGGAATGAAAATAAAGCATACGTATCTGCTTACTTTAGCAAAAAGAAATGTAAGAATTCTAAACCGGAAAACAATACAACTGGTTACCTATAAGAGGTGGGGAAGAATAGGGTGAAAAGGTTAAGAGGAGGAGGAAACTTCTGTAAGTATGGCTATTTGTATTACTTTTATTTTGGGAAATGTATTAATTTCTACATATTAAAATAAATCAACAAATACAGGGGCAGGGGCTAAAACTGAATGGAAACAGAAACAGATGAAGCCTAGTATATTTTATATGAATAACATAACCACACTGAAAGGACTGGTGAGAGGATGAACTCAAATAACTTTGGAAATACACCTTAAGCGTTAAGGGTATATAATAAAATCCTGAACTCTTTAGTAAGCTTCTTCTCAGAGAGAAGTAGGTATAGCAATTCTGAAACTATTTTATGTGTACTGTAGGATTGTACAAATGAGTAAATGTGATGATGTAGCTGAGAGTCAAGATTCTTACTGTGGAATGAGAGATTTTATAAAAAAAGGAATGAGGAGAAGCAAAGAATAATTTGTCTTGTAAGGCTGGAGTGGAATTGTAAGTATTTCTCAAATACGCAGACATATTTTCTAGCTCTATCTGCTGAAAGAGTCTAAAGGCAAACACCCTGGTAGCAGTAACCATATGTAGAACCCAGATTTTGGTTTCTAAAATCTACGCTCCACTTAAAGGAAGCTGCAACCCTTGAAGAAATGACTGATTCCAGAGTGTAGGCAGGGAAGGTACAAAATAAATCAGGGTCATTTTGTCATGCCAAAAAGGAGTGCTCAAAACGTAACGGGGGCACATATAAAGGACATAGGAACCAGCTTAAAGGTGCTCTCACTGGTCAACACTGTGATAATTTGAGGATCGAATATAAAGAGCAGTAATGGATAATAATCCAGTAAATAAAACAGAAACCCATCAGTCCATATTGAAAATAAATACAAAAGAAAAAAAGGGAATCTTTCACATACAATAAAATGTCATCTTATAAACTAGAGGGAGTCACAGAGTTGGCAAAATCACTGCTTTTGCAACCTTCTTAGTAAAAATCGGGTCAATACTTAAAATACGGCGTAAGGTCTCTCCCCCACCCTGGCATGTTTAAAAGAGAAAACTGTGATTAGAACGAGGAGAATCTTACATGGTCTGAGACAGTCTCCTCACAGACTGCTTATTATCTGCAAAGAGGGGAATAGTAACTATGCATAGAGAAACGAGAAAACACTATGACCTGGTGCTCAAAATTAATAACACAAAGGAGGGGCAGACAGACATGATGTGCCTCTGGGATGTGATCATCTGACAAGGATACAGCCTCACTATGCAGTATAGGCATGGATGCATAACCTAATCACAAGAAAACATCTGACAACCTCAAACTGAGGAACAGACTACAAAATAACTGAACTAAATTCTTCAAAAAAGGTCTAGGTCATAAAAGACAAAGAAAGGCTGGATAACTGTGGCAGGTTAAAGAAGACTGAAGACAGGGGTGCAAAGTACTACAACTGGACATTAGGAAAACTGACAAAATGGAAATATGGAACGTTTTCCTGAGCTTAATGACTATACTGTGGGTATGTAAGAGAAAATACTACTGAAGTATCAAGAGGTAGAAAAAGGGCATGAAGTATGCAACCTGCTCTCAAATGACTGAGAAACAAAAATACAAGTATACAGAAAGAAAACAATAAAGCAAATAAGACAAACTAAAAATGAGTGAATCTGGATAAAGGATATCTGTGAATTCTCTGTACTATTCTTGCAACGCTGTAAGTTTTAAATTACTTCAAGCTAAAGATTTTAAAACATCTATTTTGGCTTTAAAGTTCTATAATTTAAAGTTGAAAGTAGGACCAGTTACTAGAGAATCAGTATACAGGATGTCACTGAAAGACCCATAAAATATGTAGTACATCTTCCAACTTCTATCACTTACTTCATTGCCACTCAAACTTTGGGTGTGCCATATAACAAAAGAACTAAACTTCTTCAAATACTGCTCTTTAGAATAACTTCAACCACATTTTTATCAGCCACTCGGCAAATCTAGTAAAGCAATATGGTGCCATGAAACCCACACTGGACTGGGATCTGGGTAAACTCGTTAAACCTAAGTATGTCCCTAACAAGCTAACCGACTCAATATCAGGTACCAAGTGGGAAGACTCTAACAAACAATCCTTAATGAAAAGAGCAACTTGAGTATCTGAGCTCGAAGCCTCTCAAAGTATCCAATGACATCACCAGAAACCCAATAGAGAAACATCACTGTAAATTCAGTATCTGGGCTTCAGTCGTTTGAAAGTGCAGCTGAAAAGACATAAATGAAAGAGGGATCTGAAGGTTCTTCCCCAATTATTGGAGTCTTTATACCAATTCTCAGAATGACTTAGAGGTCATTTTTTCCATTAAAGGAGGACTATGCTGCCACTATAATGAGACAAACTTAAAAATCTAGAGTGTTGTTTATTATTATTCCTGGTAAACTGGCTTCGGAACAAAAAATTATTTCACTGGTTTTTCACAAATGAAATCCATTTCTCCTATAAATATTCGGGCAAACATATAGAAGGTAATTCATCTGCACAATAAGGGAGCTTTAAAATGAAAGTCACAAAAATTGCTGCTTGTTGAAATAAAGTTAATTTGCAAACATGATCAAAACTTATAGTCTTATGTTGACTTTCAACAATTTAGACATGCTTACAAGATTTCCTTTTTAATTATTGTACTTTAGATGAAGGTTTACAGAACTAGCTTCTCATTAAACAATTAGTACACATATTGTTTTGTGACATTGATTACCAACCCCACAACATGTCAACACTCTCCATTCTTGATCTTGGGTTCCCTATTATCAGCTTTCCTGTCTCCTCCTGCCTTCTAGTCCTTGCTCTTGGGCTGATATGCTCCTTTAGTCTCATTTTCTTAATGGGCCTATCTAATCTTTGGCTGAAGGGTAAACCTCAAAAGTGACTTCATTATCGAGCTAAAAGCGTGTCCAGGGGCTGGGAAGGTAATTTTTAACACAGAATTCCATGGACCAGTTTGAAAACGCAAAAACCACCTAACAGCTTCTTACACAACAATAAATTCAATAATGCCCATAACACTGCTTGACACACTGATGCTACAAACTAACCTGAAATAAGAATTAAAGCAAGGTACAGTGTATTTTCAAATGTGATAACGAGTATGTTGTGCAAACTGACCACAAACTGTTAGTTGGATATTTTTAGTGGAGTCTGTATGATTACACTTATTTGAAGAAGAAAAACCAGGAAAACTAAACTTGTTTTCTACTTGTAATAATACTTAAAGTACAGCACAAGGTCTCTCCCCCACCCTTGCATGTCAGCAAAATTTAACCTAATAAATGGGAAATTACCTGAAGTAGTTAACATTCAAGGGTAGAATTAATGCACACGTGTATCCACGGCTTCACGTCATATATGTCTGTCTGCACCCCACACCGTGACAGCCAAGGACAAATGCAGCACCAAGAAACAGCACAGAGCAAAAAGCAGAGCGACAAAGAGCAGAGAAAAGGGTACTTCAGTCATTGAGACAAGTTCATCAGAAGAAGCACAGGAATTAGACTCTGAATCTTTTTCAAGAAAAGCTTGAGATATTAACAACAGCAACAACAACAAAAACACAAGAAGGATGTACGACACACAGGTACCTGTCCAATGTGCTGCTTTAATTACACTTACTTCTGCCTTCAGAAAACAGGTTATGCCCATAGTTACGTATGTAAAAAATAGCTTCTGTGGTTGCTCAGGTTTTTTACAGTGTTATTTAAATTAATAAATACGCAATCAAATATCTTTTCTCATGGCATTTGACTTATTTTCTTCCCTCCTTAATATTCGTAATCTCAAAGCTTTAAGAATTTTCCATTTGGTAAAAAAAAGATTTACAAGTTGTGTTACTAATGTTCAAGTTCATTAGCTCACAATCCTTAACAATAACGCTGTGCACTTCCACAAATTAATGACGAACAAATACAAAGAGACTGTTTCGGAAGCATCACACTACAGCCTTGTGAACAGCACTCCAACGTTCATTTTACACTACAGGAAATAAAGAGAAGTGATCTGAGGTAAGAGGCGTAATTTCTTCCCTTACTAATAGAGAGTATTTTTAAAATGTTTATATTGCACAAACTCAAGAAAGGAAAAGTTTTTTTTAAAAAAACGAAAAGACAACATGAGAGTAAGTGGAGGGTTAGTAAAATCCAGATTTTAGTACCTGTGCTAGAGTGATTATCAGTGGAATCAAGCCTGATTAAATCTCTGACGAAGACTGTGTGCTCCCCACTGTTAGCATCATTAGAACTATCCACGCTCCCGTGGCTCACCGTGTCCCCATCACTTCCACCTGTGGCACTCTGAGGAGCTAAAGATAAGGACAATAGTTCAATTACCCATGCACTGACGACCTCTGAAACTAAGCATGAATGGCCCACAGTGCATTTAAAGTTGCAGAACACTTTCTAAATTTCTGAAAATGACAAAAAGTATTTCGGACGAAGGTAATTCCTGTCTCTAGTTGTACATGCCATTATCAAGCAAAATTTCATCCAAGTTTTTTACTTCAAATAATTAAGAGTTCACATGCCTATAAAAGCTCACGGGTCAACAACAAAGCATCTTTCCAGTCACACGTATTACCTGCTATTGAGGAGAACTGTGACTTTGGCACAGTCCTTTTAAGTGGCTGCCTAAATTGTGCCAAGCCACGCACCACATTCCGTACCTTCGTCCATAAGAAAATACCACTGCGGGTACTGCTAGGCCATGAGCTCTCCAAAACAACCTAAAGGTAAAAATAATGTTTATTAGGAATTTGTGATTTAAAAAATATATGTATACATATGCACACACTCATAAAAAATTACAGCTCCAAAATCTCCTCTAAGAGAGATGTCATGAATAAGTATTTAAAAAATTGTTCCTAATAAGCAGCATATATTGCCTAATTTCAACCCTACTCACCTTATTATAATAACCATAAGTAATGGCATTTGGCTTTATCTTAGCAGCTTTCATTTCAAATAAGACTCTCACTGCTAAAACCGGATGGTCCCAAAGTCCACAAAGTTGCATTACTACTCGATAACACACCTAACAAAAAATTAACAAAAAAATCAGTCATTAGCATATTACTCTGTAACTTGTAGAGATTTTAAAACAAGTTTATTCAATTCTTCTTCTCATAAAATCATTAAAAGCACTATTTTCTCCTATGTTCTGGTTTTAGAGTCTCAGTAAATTATTTTAAAACTTATTCATTAATGGAAATACCAGCACCATTTATTAACTATTTCACATAAGACCTATGTTTGAGTAACTCAGTCCACACAAGAGAAGGACTATTACTCGCCATAAATTGAAATGGAATTCATTTTAAAACTGAGTATGATTAAAATAGCTCTCTACCCAGGCACTGTTTTATATTCTAAACCAAACTCATCATAAAGACAGCATTTCCAGAATGCCTGTATAACAAAAAGGATTCTGTAAACCTGGTATGCTGTGATATTATTAGCAAAGGCTTTTTGGAAGACTTGTGCTTACCTAAGAGGGCCAGATTCAATAACAGGACAAGTTAGTTAGGAACTCCTAAAAGTGAGAATCTCATAAATTGGAAGAAGGTAGAAATCATAAAGAATGAAACATGAGACACGGGAAACCCAGGGTGGAAAGGATGAGTGTGCAGTCACATTGCAGGGAGAACAGCTAGGGTCACATAAGAACATGTGTATAAACTTTTGTATGAGAAACTAACCTGAACTGTAAACTTTCACTTAAAGCACAATTAAAAAAAAAATGAATCTGAAGCATCCCTGGCAAGGAGTGAGCCAGTTTGCATAAACACTGACAGGGCAGCCACAGACTGCTGCTGCAACTTGATTTGTGAATAAGGAAACACTCATACAGAAGATCCTCTTCTTAGGACTTGTAAATTATGTTTCATTAACCTCAGGACAAAGTTGGTTAACAATTGTGAGTACCATAAAGCCAAAGGGCTCTCTCTACAAAATGAAAAACCAAAAAGACTTGAGAAATGGTATCTTATTGAAGAGAATAGAAGAAATGAAACAGGAAAAGAGCTTTTGAAGAGCCAGAGAATCATCAAGGTCAGTACTATGAAGCTAGAAATGGCACAGCATAACTGAACAGGAGGAGGTCAGAAGCTGCCAGTCACTGTGTAAATGAGTAGGGTAAGTAAGTGTTAGGGAACGACATGAAAGGGGAACAAGTTAAAGAGCTAGGTGGCTGTATTTAGGGTTACAGAAGAGTGCAACACAGGGCTCTTCAAACATCTAAAGAACGAGCTGTCACATAGAAGATGGAGTGCACAATTTGTGCCATTCCAAAGAAGTCAAATACGCGGAACTGAGCTCAACATAGAACACACATACTTCCTAGCAATTAGAGCTAACTCAAACATAGGCAAGATACCATGTTACATACTTTTTATAGCATATCTCAGCTTTAGGCTGAAGTTGAACTAAGATATCTTAAAAGCTTCATTCAACTGTACAACTGTGTGAGTCATGAAGAAGTAAATAATTTTCTGTCAAATTGGAATTAATCTGAATTATCAACACTATTTTAACCAGTGAATTCATTCAGAAGTCTGCACCGTGTTCTCCCAATGTTCCCATGTTTATTTGCATAAGAGCCAGGGACTAACTGAAGAAATAGTAATAATGCCAGGGGTAGAATTGTCCGTTGTAGTATTTTGTTGCCTATGACACAGTATCTCCTGGATATCTGTGGTAGAGGAAAGATGGCCACGAATTCTTTGGTGCTCCTCCCATTGAGAGGTCTCTGTCTCTCCTCCTGAACTGAGGGGAAAGGGCTCCTGAGGCTACATGACCAAAAGAATTCTGCACAAGTGACACTGTGCCAGTTTCTTCGCTCAGGAGTTAAGAAACTGGTAGCTTCCACTTTCTGTCTCTTGAAACACTCAATCCTAGAGTTCTAAGCTATTATGGAAAAAGTCCAAGTTCCACACAG
The DNA here is from genome assembly GCF_030014295.1 of Loxodonta africana. Classification (NCBI taxonomy): domain Eukaryota; kingdom Metazoa; phylum Chordata; class Mammalia; order Proboscidea; family Elephantidae; genus Loxodonta; species Loxodonta africana. The sequence goes on from NC_087350.1 coordinate 97,793,074, forward strand.
AGAGTTCTGAGACTACATGGAAGGACAGGGGTCTATGTGAGCCCAGCCTTCCAGCCAACCCTGCCAAGGTACCTGGCTAGCACTTCAGTTAAGCGATCTGGGACCCTCAGGACCAGACGAGCTAGCAACTGATTACAACCAAGTGACCCCAGTAGATGTGACGCGGGACAGAAAAATTACTCAGAATCCTTCCTAGATTCTCAGCACATAAAATCATGAGATTTAATAAAATGGCTGTTCTAAGCCACTAAGTTCTGAGGTGGTTTGTTACACAGCAATATACAACAATGGCTGTATAAATAGAGGAAACAGCGTAGGAATAAGCTTGACACAAGTATTTCATTTTTTATTAAAAGTATAATAAATAATATTAAAAGCAAAATGCACTATGTCTTTTAGCTTTAATGTAGCATATTCGGCACATATACTATTTCTGGGGCTTCTGAGGAGTTTTAATTTTTAAATATTTAATGATGTAACAGGAAGAACAGAAAAACTGCTGAAATAAAACATTAGGCATATGAATGAGACATTGAGTTCTCATGAAATATGGACCTAAAATTCAGAAACCATTTACTGGCAGGTGACATTATGTTTATATCATTTCATCTAAGTTTCAATTTCTTTCTTTGTAAAGTGTGGCTAATACATAAATTGTCTCACAGAGTTGCTGGGAATACCAAAGGAAATAATGTATGTGAAAAGTTTAATGTGCTATTCTATGTGTAATCTATAAACAAAGAACATCAAATATATCCAGCAAATATTAATTCTTAAGTTTTAAAATAAACATTAATTTCTCCCAATTGCAGAGATGCAATTACTTTAGGAGGCTACAAATTTGTCAACATAATTTGTTACAAGTAGAAACATAATAATTTAACCTCGAAATTCCAAACCTTATATCATGGCATTTATTAGGAAAATATTCTAGAAACATTTTTAGCTTAGTAGACGTAATTGCTGCATGTTTGAAAACAAGAGAATTTAATTGTGAGCACCAGAGATTACCATAAAACTTTATCACCTACCAAGGAAAAACTACTTTTAGGGCCATTTGTGATGTGTCTTATGAATTTATTATTTATCAAGGCCACTTGACCAAGTATTTCCTCTGAATTTAGAGTACAGTAATACAATCATGATTTGTTCTCTTTAATGGCATACTTTCAAACATTTTAAAAATACTTTATACTTCACTATGCTTTTCACAAAGTCCCTGGGTGGTACAAACAGCTAACATGTTTGGCTGCTATATGAAAGGCTAGAATTCAGAGCTGCCTCAGAAGAAAGGCCTGGCGACCTACTTCTGAAATACCAGCCACTGGAAACCCTCTGGAGCACAGGTCTACGCTGATGCACACGGGTCACCGCGAGTTAGAACCGACTTGACAACAACTGGGGAACTGGGATGCTTTGCACAAAGTTAAAACACATTTTAGATATAAAAACTAACTCTATCAGTACCAGAAATAAGAAACAAATTTTTAAAAACACGAAAATGTATGATGTGCAAAACACATCTTCTGATCAAGTGCTTTGAATTTCCAGGTTATTTTGTAAACACTAGATGAAAGAAAATGTAATCAAATATGAAAATGGTAGTTTAGTTCTTGTCTTCTAACTTCATATTTTTTATAACATAAATACTTACAAAAAAGTGAGTTTCAGTGTGTCCAAAAGCATTATCAAACCTTAATATTGTATATGCCAAATGAGTTTCCAATCTTTTTTCTTTTAAAAAATAAAAAATCAGTTATTGTACAAGCCTCCTGTGTGCTCTTTCCTCTTAAATCCCATTTCCCGTCCATCCCTGTGCTCTCGTCCTCTGAATTTTTATTTTAAATTCTATTCTGATTCTAAATATTATTCGTATTTATATTTATATTAACATGTAAAGTATTTCTAAAGGGAAAAATAACAAAGACAAAGGCTAAATAAATGCTTCTGTTTCAGTTTCCTCAGCTGTGAGTGGATGAAGCTACCACCTACCTTTAGGGTGGTTCTGAGGCTTTAGAGAGATTATGCACGTGAAATGCTCTGAACAACATTCACTGGGTGCCTACTGTGAGCCAGGCACTACTCCAGTCACTTCACATATATTAACCAACTTTACACTCAACTCAACCTAATTAGGAAGGTATTACCTTTATAATCTACATTAGTGGTTCGCAACTGAGGGTAATTTTGGCCCGTAGGGGACATCTGGCAATGTCCGGAGACATTTTTGATTATCAAGACTGGAGTGGGGGGCTGGAGGGATATGCTACTGACATCTAGTGAGTAGAGGCCAGGGATACTGCTAAACATTCTATGATGTACAACTGGACAGACCACCCCCCCAAAGATAAAGAGTTTATATGGGTCAAAGTGTCAGTAATGCCAGATTGAGAAAAATCTGATCTACATTTTCAGATGAATAATCTGAAAAAAAAGGTAGGTTACATAACTCACCTTAGGACACAGATTATAAGCGGAGAGCCACCTGCTAAAAGCCTATTCTCTATCTGCTCCCTAATAAAGTTATAGTAAGAATAAAAAGAAGTCAGTATTATTTTCTGTTTATCAAGGAAAACAACCTGGTTAGTAAGGAGGTCTCTGCTTCATCTCAAAGAAGTTAAAATAAACAACATATACTAAGTTCTACGAAACCGATGAACAGTTTTACCTTTCCCACTTAATGAAAAATGTTTAGGGAACTCTTTGAAGCAACTGAGAATTCATTTCTCTTAAAAATAAAATTTATCTTAGAAATAAGGACTATTCATTATACTCGCCTCATCGAGCGGGTCCACATCTGTTTTCCTCATCTTAATAAGCACATCGCAAGCCTGCTGAAGTGCTTTCACCTTGGGATGAGAGACTCTGACATAGGCTGGGAGACAGATGAACCACAGGCTGTAACAATGACTGAACAGGCACTTGGCCCACTGGGGTGGATTTGTATAACATCTCTTGGCCAACTTATGAGCTGTTTTTATCTCCTAAAAATAAAATATTAAGATATTTGTTAAAATAAGGGGTGGGAGGAGTGAGCAGTAAAAGAAAAAGACAATTTTAACACGTAAAATTTGACCCCAAAATCAAGCATTTTGTAATTTTACTTTTGTGGGTGGCTTTCTACGTGGTTCTTTGAACATATTTCTATAGAAGCACTTTGCTGTTGTATTTTCTGGCAAGAATGTTTCCCGTAAGAGACTAGAAATTTCTAGGGAGAAGATCATTCATACTCATCAAACACAGAAGGCGCTCATATTTGATGGATGAAAGGATGACTGAAACCATATACCCCAGATTTAACCACTGATAACTTACGAGTTCCTCAATCTCAATATCATTCTCAATCTCATTCCTAAAAAGTGATATTCTTCCCCCTCTTCTCCCTGCTAAAATTTAAGATGCCCTAGGCTAGTTCCTGCCAAGATTTCCACTCTACCCTCCTTAGCCATTTTGTTGTTGTTAGGTGATGTTGAGTCGGCTCCAACTCATAGTGACCCTATACACAACAGAACAAAACACTGCCTGGTCCTGAGCCATCCTTACAGTCGTTGTTATGCTTGCACTCATTGTTGCTGCCACTGTGTCAATCCACCTCGTTGAGGGTCTTCCTCTTTTCTGCTGACCCTGTACTCTGCCAAGCATGATGTCCTTCTCCAGGGACTGACCCCTCCTCACAACATGTCCAAAGTATGTAAGACACAGTCTCGCCATCCTTGCCTCTAAGGAGCATTCTGGCTGCACTTCTAAGACAGATTTGTTCGTTCTTTTGGCAGTCCACGGTATATTCAATATTCTTCGCTAACACCACAATTCAAAAGCGTCAACTCTTCTTCGGTCTTCCTTATTCATCATCCAGCTTTCATATGCATATGATGTGACTGAAAATACCATGGCTTGGGTCAGGTGCACCTGAGACTTCAAGGTGGTATCTTTGCTCTTCAACACTTTAAAGAGGTCCTTTGCAGCAGATTTACCCAATGCAATGCATCTTTTGATTTCTTGACTGGTGCTTCTATGGCTGTTGATTGTGGATCCAAGTAAAATGAAATCCTTGACAACTTCAATCCTTTCTCTGTTTATCATGATGTTGCTCACTGGTCCAGTTGTGAGAATTTTTGTTTTCTTTATGTTGAGATGCAATCCATACTGAAGGCTGTGGTCTTTGATCTTCATTAGTAAGTGCTTGGAAACCCTCGCGACGTAGTAGCTAAGTGCTACGGCTGCTAACCAAGAGGTTGGCAGTTCAAATCCGCCAAGTGCTCCTTGCAAACTCTATGGGGCAGTTCTACTCTGTCCTATAGGGTCGCTATGAGTCGGAATCAACTCGACAGCAGTGGGTTGGTCTTTGAGTAAGTGCTTCAAGTCCTCTTCACCTTCAGCAAGCAAAGTTGTGTCATCTGCATAACACAGGTTGTTAATGAGTCTTCCTCCAATGCTGATTCCCCGTTCTTCTTCATATAGTCCAGCTTCTCGGATTATTTGCTCAGCATACAGATTGAATAGGTATGGAGAAAGAATACAACCCTAACACACACCCTTCCTGACTTTAAGCCAATCAGTATCCCCTTGTTCTGTCTGAACAGCTGCCTCTTGATCTATGTAAAGGTTCCTCATGAGCACAATTAAGTGTTCTGGAATTCCCATTCTTCACAATGTTATCCACAATTTGTTATGATCTACACAGTCGAATGCCTTTGCATAGTCAATAAAACACAGGTAAACATCCTTCTGGTATCATCTGCTTTCAGCCAAGATCCATCTGATGTCAGCAATGACATCCCTGGTTCCACGTCCTCTTCTGAAACTGGCCTGAATTTCTGGCAGTTCCCTGTCGATATACTGCTGCAGCCATTTTTGAATGATCTTCAGCAAAATTTTGCTTGCGCGTGATTTTTTTTTAATAATTTTTATTGAGCTTCAAGTGAACGTTTACAAATCAAGTCAGTCTGTCACATATAAGCTTATATACACCTTACTCCATACTCCCACTTACTCTCCCCCTAATGAGTCAGCCCGCTCCCTCCTTCCAGTCTTTCCTTTCATGACAATTTTACCAGTTTCTAACCCTCTCTACCCTCCTATCTCCCCTCCAGACAGGAGATGCCAACACAGTCTCAAGTGTCCACCTGATACAAGTAGCTCACTCTTCGTCAGCATCTCTCTCCAACCCACTGTCCAGTCCCTTCCATGTCTGACGAGTTGTCTTCGGGAATAGTTCCTGTCCTGGGCCAACAAAAGGTTTGGGGACCATGACCGCCGGGATTCCTCTAGTCTCAGTCATTGCGTGTGATATTAATGATATTGTTCTATAATTTCCACATTTGGTTGGATCACCTTTCTTGGGAATAGGCATAAATATGGATCTCTTCCAGTCAGTTGGCCAGGAAGCTCTCTTCCATATTTCTTGGCATAGATGAGTGAGCACCTCCAGCGCTAAATCTGTTTGTTGAAACATCTCAATTGATATTCCGTCAATTCCTGGAGCCCTGTTTTTCTCCAATGCCTTCAGAGCAGCTTGGACTTCTTCCTTAGTCTGTGTTAACTCCTTCATTGACTGATTCCTTAAAAAGACCTATTCCTTCACAGGCAACATGGTCTGGAAAAGACTGTGGAGCTTGCTACCTAATAGATAGTTATACCCCCTACTTCCGATTTTTATTCTGATTTAGGTGGGAGAAAGAACAGGTATCAAAATCATCTACTGAGTTTATTAAACTATACATACTCCCAGAAACTACAGAGCCTTTCGGATCTGTCAGACTGCCACTGGTGTGCTCTGCACCAAAGACTCCTTTGCTAGGATGTGCTCCAAATAAAAACACTCTGATGTATTAATTTTACTTTTGAGCTTCATCTCCATAAGACTTAGAGATATATTTGAAAATATATCCCCTTGTTTTTCTAAGATCTTAAGGTCCTTTTCTTTTCCAGAGAGCCTGGAAAAAAAATTCTGGTGAAAATGAGATTTAGAAACTGAGTAACAAAATTCTCCCGTTTCAGAAACTTGCCTTTATCAAGATGGACACAGTAAGAAAATACTCTTTGGTTTCCCCTTCTAAACATTGAAAGAAATATGTAATGTACAAAATTAGGGGAATACCTCAAGGATTCTGGGGATTATCCATGAATTGGTAAAACCTGAACTGAGAAATTCATTCTGGAATTTTCCATGTTTCGAAGACCCCCAAAATATCAGTATATGTATAAAGGGTGTTTAATTTTAACCCACACCTAACTATAGCTTCACTCTTTATACTTAAATCAGATACAGTATGAAGGAAGATGTTTCGGCTGTCCCAAGTTAACTCTCTTGAGAAGTCAGTATTTAGTAGAAAAGTGTATTTACATTAACCATCAGAGAATGCAAATCAAAACCATAATGAGACACCACGTCACAACCACTAGAAAGGCTATAATAAAAAAGAAAGATAATAACAAGTGCTGATGAGAATGTGGAGATATTGGAGCCCTCATACACTGATGGTGGGAACGAAAAATGGTGCAGCCACTTTGGAAAACAGTTTCAAAGTTCTTCAAAATGGTAAACATAGAGTTACCATGACACACTCCTAGGTTTATACCCAAGAAAAATGAAAACATATACGCACACAAATACCTGTATATAGAAGTTCATTGCAACATTATTCGTAATAGCCAAAAGTGGGAACCAACCAAATGTCCATCTACTGATGAATGGATAAATGATATATATATATAGTATATTCACACAATGAAATATTATTCAGCAAGAAAAAGAAAGGTAGTACTGATCTGTGCTGCAACATGGATGAATCTTGAAAACATTATGCTAAATGAAAGAAGTCAGGCACGAAGGACCATATATTGCACGAGTTCATTTACGTGAAATGTCAAGAATAGGCAAATCTATAAAGACAAAGTAGATTAGTGAATGCCTAGGACTGGGAAGTGTTTAACATCTAAGGAGTGTGGGGCTTCTTTTTTTATGGAGTGATGAAAAATTGTTCTAATACTGATTGTGGGGAGGTTGTACAACTCTGTGCACATACTAAAACTCACTGAATTGCATGCTTTAAATTGGTGAATTGTACAGTGTGTGAATTATAGCTCAACAAAGCTTTTTTTTTGTTTATAAAGTATATCTGGTTCCCAAGGGTTCTTTTAAAGCATAAGTTAAGCATTAAAAAACTTCAGCCTCAATATTTTAGGTAGGGTTGTAAGAAATCTATTTTAATTCAACAATAACCATAATGGGTCTTCAAATGGTGGCTGTGGGTAATGATTCTAAATTTGGGGCTGTATATTACATATTTACATTACCCATTTTACATTAACATATATTAAAACAAATAATACTTGACCTGTTTAGTTCTCTTGGCCATGAGAGCTGGACTGTTTGTAATGCTATTCCCAGTAGGATGTCTACTAAAACAAAGTTTCAACTCCTGCGGTCTGTCAAAAAGCTTAAGGTCCAGTCGTGGAAAGTATTTGTAACTAAAATAAAAAGCAAAAATAGAACTGTTGATTTAAAATACATTAACTCTTCATATTGTTTCACTACTTGGTTAAGAAATGAAGTACTTCTATGCCTCCAATGGTACCTAATATTATCCCCCAAAATTCATACGTAGAAAAAAAAATTTCAAATATATAAGTTGATATGGTTCTAAGATACACAGGCTACCATGTAGGAAACTTTGGCTTCTCTCTATCTCATGTATTACTTTTTTTCCCCACTTGTTACTTTCAACCATTCCCTGAAAACAGAAAACCCTGATATCTTGACAGAGGAATTAAGCCTTTCAATAGCACCCATGGATTAAACGGCAATTTATATTTTAAAAATAATAGCCAATACAAATCATAATTTTAAGCTTCTCTTCATAAAGTTACCTTGCATTGGCATTTGGCATTTAAAAGAAAAGAAAATATGATAATTTTATTTCAGGGATATACCACAATTTAACCAATTACTTAGTGTTGGGCATTTTTTATTTCTAAATTTTTTGCAGTAAAATATCTTTGTGCAGGTGTGTTTGTGAATATCTTTGCTTAATTTCTTAAGATGAGTACCCAGTAACAGAGTTCGCTGTGGCTAATGTTCATCAAGAGTATTAAAATTATTATTATCAACGTGAAATTATTTCCTGGAAGGTTACAGGTATACACGCCAACTAGTAGCATAACCTATTCTCAACCTAACAGCCAAGGTTAAAAATGTTTATACTCATTTTGGTTTGCATTCTCTGAATACTAGAAAAGCTGAATATGTTTTTCATATTGACAATTTCAACTTCTTCTTGGAAATGCCCTACTTATTTCTTTTGGCCAGTTTTATTCTGGGAGATGTTACCTTTCCCTATTTGATTTCACCTCATGGGTCAATATATGGATTCGAATTTACAGTAGGTAAGGCAAGGCAAAAATGAATTCTGTAGTCTACATGAAATCAAAACAGTACTTAAGCCACTTAATTAAGCCAATAGTAATTAAGCCACTCAATCCCTGTCCTGGTGAGATTGTATATTAGTTCTATACTTTTGGAAGGCATTATTTTGCATTCCCTTTGACCCATAAGTTGTACTTTTAGGAATATAGCCTAATAAAATAACTGTGTATATACACAAAGATATGAATAGCAATGAACTACAAACAAATCCACAGTATTAAATAAATCCCAATAAATGCATGCAATGTGGTCACTGAAAATGACATGGCACGAAAATACTTAATGTCATGGAAAAATATTCAGATGGTTTAATGGAAAACACAAGTTACAAAGAATGAACAAGATGAACTCAAGATTTCTTTTCGGAAAACATATTAATGTATAAAAAGACAGGAAAAGATTTATATTCAGTTGTTTACAGACATTACATTAGTGCTAAAATGATAGATTTTAGTTTTTTTTTTACTTCCTAAATTTACTAAACTGTATTATTATCACAATAATAAAAAAAATCAAATCCATTTTACTTTCGCAAAAGATTCTCATTTAGATCCTATTCTTTTTATTTTAGTTTCTTTTAATAAAGAACAATTTCTGGCCCTCTAAGTTTTCTCAATATTTTACCAATTTGTAAGAATTTCACAGATCTTTAATATTAGCTAACAACAACATTATTGGCAACAAAATCATCAAGGCGGATATAATTTTTTTCTTCTTCAGACTTGAAATTTTTAAACATTAAAATATGGTTAAATAAGTGTGTAGGTGAATAATGAACAACATCTAGCTTCCCTTCCAATAAGGTGATCCAATTCTAATTATACCTGGTGGCATCACCACGAAATAGTCATCTCCATTAGTTCACTGAATAAATGTTGAAAATAACCTTCCAAATTATTAACACACGTATTTACTAATAATCACAAAAGAAACTATCAAAGGTGTGACTAAGCATCCCTTAAAAATAATTTCCCACTACCTGTACTTTGGTGAAAGGTCCTTTCCATCATCAGGAGGTGGCTCTGGTGGCATTATGAATACAGTGTGCTCACTTTTCTGTGAGTCATCTAGCTCTATCAATTTGGTATCTTCTGCTGAATCAAAATCAACCTAAAAATAATTATTTTCTCCATTTAATTTGTATATTAAGTGATTTCCAATTTTGAATTTTTAACACTTAAGTCTAAGAAAAAAATACCTTCTCTGTTTTCTCTGTGCCTTTATCAGGAAACAACTAGATAAGGAGAAAAGAGATTCTTAATGAAAAATGTCCACTGTGAGTTAAACAGATTTTAGTCTTAAAATTCTGACTGAAAACAAAAATATTATCCTTTTTTAACACTGGGTAAATATATGAAACATTTCACAATATATTTTTGGGCCCTAAACCCTTAGGCTAAAGCATAATATTTCTTTAATGACTACAGGACAGAAAACAATTTATTTTGATTAATTCTTCTGCAAATCCATCTTCACAAACAAAAGATGATGAATCACAAGGGGAATCTGGTTTTTGAAACACTTTTTAAATATTTTAGCCCGTGTTAGTGACTGACATTTTCTAAGCTTTCCATCTAACTGGAAGACAGCTGCAATATCAATTTTATAAATAAAAATACTGACTGGTTTTAAAGATAGCCCTGGAGTTCTAGATCACGCTGACAGATGGGAGAAGAACGATTCAAGTCTATCATGCAAATCATTACAGGCCCATAGAAACTAAAATGCTATAATAGTCTAGCTGTTTTGGATACAATCTCAAGTTTTATATATTGTTTGCATAAACAATCACACCAAACATCCACTTAGAAAAAATAAGAACCTTATTAAAAAGGAGAAAAAACATGAGTCATCACTGTCAAGAATCAACTTCTAAACCTCCTCAGAATGGGAGAGTAAAGCTTTAAAATTTAACGTATTTCCAATTATTTTCCATCAGAACAAAAGAAACACTGGCAGAAGTACTTGGAAAAACATTTAAACAAAAGAACATAAGACTTCCATTTTCATTACCCATGGAAACTACAAGATTTTATCTTACTCATTTAAATAAAATGATGACAAGACGTTGAAAGCTCATTGAAATGCTCTTAATAATCAATGGTTACAAAACTAAAGTGAGATTCTTAGAGAAAAATTAGCTGTGTATGGCAGAAACTAGATACAACAAAGGAAAAGGACTCATAGCCCCCTCTATATATTCTCTCTCACATCATTTCGATATTCTTTGGGCTACTAACAGTGACAATGATTACACAGAAAAACCAAACTGTTAAAGTTTTTCCTTAACATTGGTACACAGAAGAAACTTTACCTTTTCTATACAGTCATCAAAAAATGCCAATCCAGTATCTTTATCACTTACAAAACTGCACTCTTCAATGAAACGAATAAAAATTTGTGTTTTGGATAAAAGGGTGTAGAATTTTGTATAGGCACGATCTCGACTTTTTAAAAATCCTGGAAAAAACAAAATTACAATTAAATTCAAATTTTAGAGAGGAACTAAAATGTTATATTAAACATTATTTTAAACCTATACATATATATGTATACCTATCATATACCCGTAAAAAAAACCAAACCCTTTGCCGTCAAGTCGATTCCGACTCATAGTGACCCTACAGGACAGAGTAGAACTGCCCACATAGAGTTTCCAAGGAGTGCCTGGTGGATCTGAACTGCCTACCTTTTGGTTAACAGCCGTGGCACTTAACCACTACGTCACCAGGGTTTCCACCTCTTATATACTCTTTATAAATAGATAGATAGATCCACGTTTATGGGAGCTTCTAGTAAACAGAGTTCCTGCTTGATTCAATCAGGCCTGAAGGAATCTAAAATCAAAAAAAACTCACGGCCCTTGAGTCAATTTCAAATCATAATGACCCTGGAGGACAGAGTAGAACTGCCCCACAGTTTCCAAGGCTGTAAATCTTTAGGGAAGCAGACTGTCATATCTTTCTGCCAGGGAGCAGCTGGTGAGTTCAAACTGCCGACCTTTTGGTTAGTTGCCAAGTGCTTTAACCAGTGCTCCAACTGGGCTCCTCCCTGCTTTCTCTGAATCTACACCAGAGTGGCTGAACACAAATTAGGGGGGTGAAAGGTCCCACAAGTAGGCATATCAGAGCCACTTACACCTTTCATTCCTAAGCAGCAACCTTACTACATTTCTGGGATCAACTTCACATCCCCTTAGCAATGTTTTGACAACTATTTCCAACTTTTCAATGCTCCCCACCCCAACAATCATCTCTTATATGACAGAGAAAATGGGAGTCAGTAGATGGAAATGACCTTCACTAGCTCACTAAAAATGATGAATCTGTCTGCATTTATCATTCATTCCTTCCCTCTTTTTATAACGGAGGTGTCTGTGTCCCTCCTCCCTATCTAAGGCCAAGCCCACAGCGTGAAAGCGTGAACTTGGGATTCCAGCAGTTCCTCCAGTGTTCTCGTGCCAATTCTCCTTCTCTATTAGCTCTTTCTCTTCAGCACACTCAAGTCTCTCTCATCTTAAAAAACTCTTCTTTAACAAGTGACCAGACTCTTCCTTCTTCTGCTGTTTCCCTTCTCAGTGGAGAGCACAACATCCACTGATTATTAAAGACAAAAACCTCCAAGCTGCTCTTGACATCTCCCTCTACCTTGCTTCTCACACTCAATCACCAAGTCCTATTCAATCTACACGCTAAAAATCATTCTCTGTTCACACTACCATCAACTACTCCCAGTCACCTCCACTGATCACTTAGGCTACTCTGTTAACCCCCTAATTAGTAGATTCACACGTCAGATCCCTCCAATCCAATCTCCAAATAAAAGCCAAGGAGATTTTTTCCTCAAATATTCAAGTGACCTTTTAAAAATACAAATCTGATCTGTTACCTATTTAAATATCCCTACTGGCTTCCAATTATTCCGTTTTTAATTTCATTTTATGTATTGCATTGTTCTTGAGAATACATTCAACAAAACATAAGCCAATTCAACAGTTTCTACATGTACCATTTGGTGACACTGATTACATTCTTTGAGTTGTGCAACCATTCTCGCCCTCCCCCATTAACATAAATTTACTGCCCTCGAAGGATTCTTATCTAATCTTTCAAGTTGCTGTTATCAATTTGATCCCATATAGATAGTTCTTAAAGGAGCATAAGGCTCAAGGCAGACATTTTTGACTAGTTAAGCTAAACTATTGTTTGATTTTAAGAAGACTTCAGGAATACTTTTGCTTTAAGGTTTAAAGATTATTCTCAGCGCAATAGTTTCCGGGGTTCATCCAACCTTCATGGCTCCAGGAAGTCTGGAGTCCATGACAATTTAAAATTCAGTTCTCCATTTTACCCCCTTTGATCAGGATTCTTGTATAGAATCTTTGATCAAAATATTTAGTTATGGTAGCCAGACACCATCCAGTTCTTTGGTTTCATGGTGTTTCAGACTAAATTGTGTCTCCCAAAAGTGTGTATCAATTTGGCTAGGCCATGATTCCCAGTATTGTGACGACTGTCCACCATTTGGTCATCTGATGTGATTTTCCTGTGTGTTGTAAATCCTACCTCTATGATGTTAATAAGGTAGAATTAGCAGCATTTATGTTAATGAGGCAGGACTCAGTCTACAAGATTAGGTTTTGGGTTAAACCAATCTCTTTTTAGATATAAAAGAGAGAAGCTCAAAGAGAGACTTGGAGACCCCATACCACCAACGAAGCAGCACTGGGAGCACAGCGCGTCCTTCATACCTGGGGTTCCTGTGCAGAGAAGCTCCTAGACCAGGGGATGACTGATGACAAGGACCTTCCCCTAGAACCAACAGAGAGAGAGACTTCCCCTAGAGCTGGCACCCTGAATTTGGACTTCTAGCCTCCTAAACTGTGAGATAATAAATTTCCCTTTGTTAAAGTCATCCACTTGTGGAATTTCTGTTACAGCAGCACTACATGACTAAGACACAGGGCAAAGGGGGCAGCTGTTCATGGAGGCAATTAGCCACACATTCCATATCCTCCACCTATTCCTTATTCTCCTTCTTGTTCTGTTGCTCCAGGTGAACAGGGATCATTTGTTGTACCTTGGGTGGCTGCTTGCAAGCTTTTAAGATCCCAGGCATTACACAATAAACTAGGAGGTAGAGCAGAAGTACTAAACACATTATTAGGCCAATTAACTGGGATGTCCCATGAAACCATGGCCCTAAACCTCCAAACCAAGAACCAAAATCCCATGAGGATTTTGGTAGTACATAAGCAGCACTGGCAACTTTTTTTTTTTTGGTTGTTGCTGTAAACACATCTATCACACAACTTTCGCCAATCCACCTTTTTATAGGTGTACAACTTGACAGCAATTATAACTGGCTGTGCAAACCTACCCTTAATCAATGCAATTATTCTATCACTGTTAACCTCCACTTTTTCCCCTCCCTTTCGTCCTTGGTAACCACTAATAAACTTTGGGTCTCCATACATGTGCCTTTTCTTGTCTTTTTATATAAGTGAGATCATGCAGTATTTGTCCTTTTGTGATTGGTTTATTTCACTCAGCATCATCTTCCAGTTCCATCCATACTGTAGCATGTATCAAGGCTTGATTTCTTCTACTAGCTGAAGAATATTCCATTATGTACCACATTTTGTTTATCCATTCATCTGCTGATGGGCATTTAGGTTGTTTTTACCTTTTGGTTATTATGAATAGTGCTATAATGAGTACTGGTGTACAGGTCTCTGTTGAGTTTCCACTTCCAAATCTTTTAGGTATATACCTAGGAGTGGAATTGCTGGGTCATATGGTAGTTCTATTTTTTTTTTTTTTTTTCTGAGGAACTGTCACACTGTTTTTCACAACCACTGTACCATTTTGAATTCCCACGAGTAATGGGTAAGGGTTCATATTTCCCCACGTCCTCGTCAAAAATTGTTATTTTAAGTTTTTTTTTAAATCTTAGCCATTTATCTCAATCATCTGGTGCTACTATAACAGAAATACCACAAGCGGACGTCTTTAACAAAGAGAAATTTATTCTCTCATGTTTTTGTTGTTAGGTGCCACTGAGTTGGTTCCAACTCATAGCAACTCTATATACAAAAGAAGGAAACACTGCCCAGCCCTGTGCCATCCTCAAAATTGTTATGCTTTAACGCATTGTTGCAGCCACTGTGTCAATCCATCTCATTGATGGTGATTTAGAAAATAATATTGGAATTATTATTCCCTGTCCTTGAGCATAGAGAATGTGACCCAGCTGACACTGGGCCCACAAGGACTCACAAGGACACATCACCTGGGCCCTGAGATAAAGACAACGGATGGGACAATCTTAGAAATTATCTTTCAGGGAACTTTTCACATAAAGCCATTCAAACAGAACACAAAAGACTTTCCACACTTATCTTTTTCTATTAACATTCAGTGAACAGAAATTTGTTGGACCAATGAAGACCCTCCTGACTGGTTACTGAAACCTATACAAATGATTGTTAAGAAAGGCAATTCAAAATATAAGACCACAGTTTCTAGCCAATCTGTGAAAAGGTGAAGCTTTCAATGATTCTACCCATTTTTGTGATAATACATACTGATGACATTAGTTCTGGCAGCATGCTTATCCATTTCCCACTTTTTGTCTTTTTAAATATATGCCGAATAAAACTTTCTTTTTGCTTTACTAAACTCTGTGATTTTTCTCAGCTACAACAAGGGTCTTCTTCTTTTTCCCTGATCCTCTAGTTTACCAAGTATGATGTCCTTCTCCAGGGACTGATCCCTGCTGATAACATGTCCAAAGTATGTGTGGTGAAGTCTCACCATTCTCACTTCTAAGAAGCATTCTGGATGTACTGCTTCCGAGACAGATTTGCTCTTTCTTTTGGCAGCCATGGTATATTCAATGTTCTTCCCAAACACCTTAACTCAAAGGTGTCAATTCTTCATAGTCTTCCTTACTCATTGCTCAGCTTTCGTATGCATATGAGGCAACTGAAAACACCATGGCTTGGGTCAGGCACACCTTAGTCTTTAAGGTGACACCTTTGCTTTTTAACACTTTAAAGGGGTCTTTTGCAGCAGATTTGCCCAGTGCAAATCTTGACTGCTGCTTCCATGGGTGTTGATTGTGGATCCAAGTAAAATGAAATTCTTGATAACTTCAATCTTTTCTCCATTTATCATAATGTTGCTTATTGGTCCAGTTGTGAGGACTTTTGTTTTATGTTGAGATGCAATCCATACTGTAGGCTGTAATCTTTGATTTTCATCAGTAAGTGCTTCAAGTCCTCTTCACTTTCAGCAAACAAGGTTGTGTCACCTGCATATCCCAGGCTGTTAGTTAATGAGTCTTCCTCCAATCCTGATGCCCTGTTCTTCCTCATGTAGTCCAGCTTCTTGGATTATTTGCTCAGCATACAGACTGAATAAGTATGGTGAAAGGATACAGCCCAGACACACACCTTTCTTGACTTTAAACCACATAGTATCCCCTTGTTCTGTGCAGGTGACTGCCTCTTGATCTATGTACAGGTTCCTCATGAGCACAATTAAGTGTTCTGGAATTCCCATTTTTTGCAATGTTATCCATAATTTGTTATGATCCACACAGTTGAATGCCTCTGCATAGTCAATAAAGTACAGGTAAACATCCTTTTGCTATTCTCTTCATTCAGCTATGATACATCTGACATCAGCAATGAAATCCCGGGTTGAACATCCTCTCCTGAATCTGGCTTGAATTTCTGGCAGTTCCCCATCGATGTACTGTTGCTACCGCTTTTTAATGATCTTCAGCAAAAGTTTACTTGTGTGTGATATTAATGATACTGTTCAACAATTTCCACATTCAGTTGGATCACCTTCCTTTGAAATAGGCATAAATATGGATCTTTTCCTGTCACCAGTTGGCCAGGTGGCTGCCTTCCAAATTTTTTGGCATAGATGAGTGAGCACTTCCAGTGCTGCATCTGTTTCTTGAAAACATCTCAATTGGTATTCCGTCAATTCCTGGAACCTTGTTTTTCACCAGTGCCTTCAATGCAGCTTGGACTTCTTCCTTCAGTACCATGGTTGTTCAGTATTCTCATAGTTTAAGAGGCCAGAAGTCCAAATTCAGGTGCCACCTCCAGGGGAAGGTTTTCTCTCTCTGTCAGATCTGCAGCAAGGTCCTTGTCATCAATCTTCCCCTGGTCTAGGAGCTTTCCCAGCCCAGAATCCCCAGGTCCAAAGGACATGTTCTACTCTAAGCACTGCTTTCTTGGTGGTGGGAGGTCCCTCTGTCTCTCTGCTGGCTTCTCTCTTTTGAATCTCGAAAGAGATTGACTCAAAATACAATCTAATCTTGTGGATTGAGTCCTGCCTCATTAACATAACTGCTTCTAATCATGCCTCATTAACACCATAGAAGGAGGATTTACAACACATAGGAAAATCACATCGGATGACAAAATGGAGGACAATCACACAATACTGGGAATCACGGCCTAGGCAAATAGACACACATTTTTGGCAGACACAATTCAATCCATAACACCATTCTAGTGGGAGTTAAATGGTATCTCACTGTGGTTTTGATTTGCATCTCTCTGATGGCTGACGCTGAGTATCTTTTCATGTATTTGGTGACCATTTGTATGTCCTTGAGATGGTTAAGACTGTGTGTCAACTTGGCTGGACCATAATTCTCAGTGTTTTAGCAGTTGTATAATGTATCACTTCCCTTTTGAAATTTGATAGGTGACACCCCCATGATGGAATCTACTAAGTGGTACCAGTGGGGGTGGGGCCTGCGGCGGTTCACTGCCCCCTCAGCCTTCTGCCGCCTACTTCCTTCCTGCTCCCCGTGCCAAGGCTGTTGGCTTCTTCTGGACCCAGCAGCTGTCTCTTGTCTGACCTCCAGTTCTTGGGACTTGAGATAGCAGCTTACCTGTCCATCTTGGGATTTGTGGATCTTCACAGCCTGAGAGCAAGAGTCCTGCTCCCCAACCTACTAATCTTGGGTTTACCAGCTCCTGCAGCCATGTGAATCAGGAGAAACCTTGCAGTCTTGCCTGATGATGACCTTGGGATTTCTTGACCTTCACAGCCTGTGAACAGGAGCCCTGCTCTCTGACCTGATGAATCTTGGGTTTACCAGCTTCTGCAGCTCTGTGAATTGGGAAAGGTCTCTATCCTGATTACACGGACTTGGGACATTCCAACCTCTACAATCGCATGAGCTATTTCCTTGATATAAATCTCTCTCCATATGTATTTATACCCTTTACTGGTTTTGCTTCTCTAGAGAACCCAGCCTAAGACAGTCCTCTGGTGAAATGTCTACTAAAGTCCTTTGCCCATTTTTTAATTTGGTTATTTGTCTGTTTGTTGTTTTTTACATATATTTTGGTTATTAGATTCTTGTTGGATATATGGTTTCCGAAGATATTCTCCCAGTTGTTAGCGTGTCTTTTCACTTTTTTGGTAAAGTCTTTTGATGAACAGGAGTTTTTATTATAAGAACTCAAGAAAAGGCTTAAATACAGAAGAAAACATTCTTTGATGGTTATGAGGGTGAGGAGGGAGGGAGGGAGGAACTCACTAAATAGTAGACAAGAATCATCTTAGGTGAAGGGAAGGGCAATACACAATACAGGGGAAGTCACCACAACTGGACTAAACCAAAAGCTAAGAAGTTTTCTGAATACAGCCAAACACTTTGACATACACAGCAGCTGTGCCTGGGGACATCTAGGTCAACTGGTATAACAAAGTTTATTAAGAAAATGTTCTGCATCCCACTTTGGTGAGTGGCATCTGGGGTCTTTAAAAGCTTGCAAGTGGCCATCTAAGATGCATGAATTGGTCCTAACCCACTTGCAGCAAAGGAGAATGAAGAACACCAGAGACACAAGGAAAATATTAGCCCAAGAGACAAAAGGGCCACATAAACCAGAGACTCCATCAGCCTGAGACCAGAAGAACTAGATAGTGCCTGGCTACCACAAATGACTGCCCTGACGGGTAATACAACAGAGTCCCAGATGGGAGGAAAGTGTGGAACAGAACACAAATTTACATAAAAAGACCAGGCTTAATGATCTGAGACTGGAGGAACCCCCAAAGCTATGTTCCCCAGACTTTCTGTTAACCCAGAACTAAAGTCATTCCCGAAGCCCACTCTTCAGACAAAGATTGGACTGTATTATAAAACATAAAATAAGACTCATGAAGAGTGTGCTTCTTAGTTCAGGCACATACATGAGACCAAGTGGGCGGCTCCTGTTCATAGGCAGGATGAGAAGGCAGGAAGGGACAGGAGCTGGCTGGATGGACACGGGAAACCCAGAGTGAAAAGGGGGAGTATGTTGTCACATTATAGGGATTGCAGCTAATATAGTGTAACAATATGTATATAAATTTTTGTATGAGAAATTAACCTGAGATGTAAAGTTTCACCTAGAGCACAATAAAAAAAAAAAGTTTTTAATTTTTATGAGGTTTCATTTACTTATTTTGTCTTCTGCAGTTTGTGCTTTTGTTATTATGTGAGATAATCTGTTGTGAAAAGCCAGGCCCAACAACGCTGCACCTGCTTTTTCTTCTAAGAACCTTGTCTTAGTTTGTACATACAGGTCCTTAATCCATTGTGAATTTGTTTTTCTGGCTCACACCCAGCATTTCGAGCTTAGCTTTTGAGCCACTTTCCCCTCCAGCCCTTTCTCTGATGTCTCAAGGCATCAAATACTGATACTAATCAGTAAAAAACTGCTTAAATAAAATAGAAAAAAAATATCTTATTTGCTTCTTCTAGGAGTCAATGGCCAGCGAAGGCTGGCATAATTAAGTGAACGCTGATGAGGGAGCTATAATGCATGAGGCCTGAATCCACTGATCAATGTGTTGTCGTTAGCTGTACTTGAATAGACCTGGAGTCATGGCAAACACATGTACGAGGAACCAAACGCTGCTCAGTTGCGGATGGGACCACTGTGAGCTGGGATCCACAGATCACCAGACCTTCCTTCTAGTCTAAGCCTTGAAGCTCTGCTGAAACCTGTTCCGCATCAGAGCAACACTCAAGCCTCCAGGGACAGACAGACAGTGGCTGTGAATGCGGCACATTAGCCAGAATAGAAACCAAGTTCCCTGCATGGAAGGCGAGAATTCTCCCACAGAAATGATTGCTCTTAGGTGCGATAAAAGTGGGACAGCCAGACATGCATGTGCTTCCCAATATGATGCACTAGGAAGTAGTGAGCATAATGTGTTTTGGATCTACTTGCCAAGAAAACTGAACCTGAATCCAATCAAGTCTCTAGATATGCACTGTCAACTCTGTACCACTAACCACATGTGGTGATTGAGCACTGGAAATGTATTTAATCCAAATTGAGATATACTGTTAAGTGTAAAATACATACTGGATTTGAAAGACTTGGTATGCAAAAAGGATATGATTTTTCATTAATAAATTTTACTCTGATTACATGTTGAACTGGATATATTTTCTTAATAAACTTTTTCTAACCTGGATATAGCAGGTTAGAAAAATGTATTGCTAAAATCGATTTTATCTATTTCTTTTTTACTTTTTTTATGGTGGCTACTAGAAAATTTTAAATTACAGATGTGGCTGACGTTATATTTCTATTTGACAGCGTTGCTTTAGACCCAACCACAGTTTACAGGAAATAGAGGTGACAGAAGAAATAATACCATGGGAAGACAATCAGTAAAAACCACAGATAAACCCAAGAAATTCTAAAGACTAAATAACCCAGCTTAAGGTTGAAATGACACCCTATCCGGGATTTGCTTTAAAATACTAAAAGAAAGATGGGTAAGCCAGATGAAACAAAACAGATGAAACAAAAATGGTAAGACTGTTGATAACTACTGCTGAAGTTGTAAGACGGCTATATGAATGTATGTTATATTCTCTCTACTTTTGTATACTTTTGTATATGTTTGTGAAAATCTCCCTAATAAAAAGTTAACCCAAAACCACCAGCTAATTCCTATGCCTTTTTCAGGTCCAAGCCAAGTTGTTACTTCTTTAGAGAACATTCCTCTGACCTAGCACTTGCACTGCTCCCAGTGGTTCCCTTAATAACACTTACTAAAATGTCATCAGTATTTGTGTTATTGTCTGTCTGTATCTCTCATTAGAACACTGTCCCGTTTACCACAAAAACCTTAGGCTCTAGACACTGAGTAAATACCTATTCTTCTAAACTCCTTTAATAATGTCACTCTCTGACTTAGAGAGGGAAAGACAAACCTGAGAGAAAGAATGTCATACAAGTTATAAGAGCAGCTGACTAACAACAAAATCTTTATAATTCTGTAAAACAACAACTACAAAAAAGGATGAGTATAGTGCTTTTCCCTGGAACAAAGCTATATTAAAATTTTTTTAAAAAAGAAGTGGCCTCATTCCACAAATGAATTATTAGAGAACATTTTAAAGCGAAAAGCATACAAATCCAAGAATTACACAAAATTGCAAGAAATACCTAAAAGCAAATCATCAGCTGCGTTCTACTTAGTAACACCTTTGACTTTTCATAATTAAAGACCTCTACATTCAGATTTCTCAGGAAAAAATAGAGTATAAAAATTAAAAGAAACTACATTCACAGAGCAAGGTTACAACTACGTATTAAAAACCAAACACCAACCCACTGCTGTCAAGTTTGTTTCAATTCACAGCAGCCCTGTAGGACAGAGTAGAACTGCTCCCTAAGGTTTCCAAGGCTATGATCTTTACAGAAGCAGACTGCCACATCTTTTTCCCAAGCAGCTGGTGGGTTCAAACTGCTGACCTTTCAGTTAGCAGCTGAGTGCTTAGCCACTGTGCTACCAGGGCTCCTTAAGTACATACTAGGTCATTATAACTTAATAAAATTTCTAAGAATTTATATAGTAAATAGTTCTTGGTAGCAAAATCAAGTAGAAAATATTTTCCGCTTTAATAAAATCAATTGCATTTTCCATGCACTCACCTTGTCGGTCAAACAGTGAATCAGCAGCTGTGGCTTTATTTGAAGGAGCCTCTGTGATTGGTCTGAGAAATGTTCTATATCCTTTTAAAACAGATGCCATAAAGCGTAAAAATGCCTCCTGAATTTCCATCTCAAGTTGTGTCATCTTCTTTTGCCAGGAGAAATCTGCTTCAATCGGAGTCATCTCAACTGCTGAACCTTCTTGAGTTTTTCGGTGAACTAATAAATGAAGTAGGAACAGAAAATGGAATTAATATAAAAAAATATAGAGATATATATACATAGGTTGATTAACAGTCAAAATAAAGCCTGTGACTTCTTGAAATTCCTCCCCCACTAACTTGGACCATCAGCAGAGGGAAGTGCACGCATGCGGGATAAAGGGGGGATATGCTCCAAAAAATCATAAACCACAATGTTAACTTCTTATTAGAATTTTGTTACGGAATGAGACTCCTCTTAAGTAAAGAAAATTTATGTTTAGTTTTTTAAGAGGGCTTTACTCATATACATTCTTTCATTAGAAATATTCTTTTCCCCACATGTTTACCTGAAGATAGCTGGGGATATAATTTCTTTAAGGTGCTAAGTAGATTTTTGCACGGCTTTTTGGGAAGCTGCTTCCAGTTCATGCTCTTCTTTTCATCTGATCTATTAAATAAGAACATAATAAAATCTGTTATTTCTAATTTGTTTTTACTAAACAAAATTCTTATGTCAGAAAATAACGGAATGGTTATTTTTACCAGGTTATAAGTAATTAATATGCATAGCCTGAATCACTGGTTTTCAAGAAGTTCTCTTTTCGTTCCAAACAAATTTAGTCACCTCATTCTAATATTCCAACACAGATTTTCAATGCTGGAGCTGTGAACATGATACTTAAGTCTTGCTTAAAAGTTCTATTTAAGAATTATAATATTTTAAGTGCCAAACTGAACTGAATTGAGACTTCAAAATACCTATTAGTAGGCTTCTAAAAATATTGTGTCCAAATAGAAAGAATGCAATTTAAGTAAGGATTAAAACTACATTTAGCTACCTCAGCCCTCATACTGGTTAAAAAAGAAACCAATCACAACAGCCATTATTCCAGGCTTAAGTATGAAAGCCAGTTAAATGCAACTTCAAAGATTAGGTTGGAGGTTAGAATCCACCCAGAGGCACCTCGAAAAAAAGGCCTGAGGATCTACTTCCAAAAGGCAGCCATTGAGAGCCCTACGGCAATACACATGGGGTTGCCAGGAGTCAGAGTCAACTCAAAAGCACCTTGTTTTTGATAGGGTAAGCCAGACCCACACTTACGCAAATTTTCAGAAACTGCAACACTCTTTGCCGTTAAACCATTTACTTTTACTCTGAAGTTGTACAGGGTTGTGTTACTGTAATAAATGACAAATTGCAAAATATTCTTTTATACTTTGTATCTCCAATGACCCCATAAGGGCAAGTTTAGACACTGGTGTCAATTCATAATATAAACAACTGAATTTTTGTTACACTTTATCATGTTAAATATGGTGATGTTTCGGGAAAAAATTACTGGAATATCTTTAACTCTTAACAAAAAACTGTGTAATATCAACTAATTGATAGGAAAAGAGTTCGTGTGAGTACAGACTTTAGGTTATAAAAGTCAAATGAAACGAGTCCCGTATCATCTTCTCTGGAGTTAAAAAGCATTGTCTGCGGACAAACAGTTCAAAGTTATTTTAAAAAATGTTTTGATCATACAAGTTTCATATAAATTATTTAAAATTGGGAAAGCTTAAGTATCTCCATAGGGTAAACATCTGAGTTATATAATCTCACTAAGTAATCATTTCCAAAAGCACCTCGATGTATACCTGTAAACCCAGTACCATCCAATCAATTCTAACTCATAGCAACCCTACAGGACAGAGCAGAACTGCCCCAAAGGTTTCGAAGGAGAGGATGGTGGATTCCAATGGCCGACCTTTTTGGTTAGCAGCCGTGGTAGTAACCACAATTGTTTTTCAGGGAGGGTGGCTTAAAAATAACTTGCGCGTTAAAAGAAATATTAAATCCATGCAAGTGGATCACTGCTTCCTGGCTATAAATAAATCTAAATCTATATAGTAAGAAAACTACCACAGCTTTACAGCTTCAAAATACAATAGCAGATTCATTTCAGGATTGGTTTTTAAGTTACAGCAAACATTTCCTCCTTCCTTAAGTTATTTTTTTGGTTTATTTATGCATATTTCCCCAATCAATTCTACTGCTATGACCATTTAGGCCTCACGCCAAATTCTCTTTCTATTCATTTTCTGCCACTCTCAAACAGTATGGAATAAAAATGCCCCAGGATCATGGAAGTTGGCACCAACACTAGGGAATTCTCAGTACTTATTGCCCTTTTTTTTTTTTAGATGTGGGGTGGGGTGCTTTAAAGCCAGAACTGTTCCTTTAACTAATATGGCATGTTCTCTGGGCCCTCAGTTATACCACCATTTTACATATTTACTATCTCCAGTATGCACAAACTATGACTTAGTTTTCAGTATCAATTTCTACACAGTAAAGAATAAATCTGTATAAAATTCAAATCCTGCTGTTACAGATTGAATTGTGTGCCCCCAAAATATGTGTTATAAATCCTAACCTCTATGTCTGTGATTATAATCCCAATTGGGAATGAGTTGTCTTTGTTACGTTAATGAGGCAGTATTAGTATAGACCCTGTCTTAAATCAATCTCTTTCGAGATACAAAGGGATTAAAGGAGCAAATGAGAGAAGCAGACATGGGGGAAGATTGATGCCAAGCCACATGGAGATCTCTAAGGAAGCAGAAAACAAGCTGAAGAGACAAGGATCTTCCCTTAGAGGTGACAGAGACAGAAACCCTTCCCCTAGAGCCACAGCCCTGAATTCTGCTGTCTAGCTTCCTAAACTGTGTGAAAATAAGTTTGTTAAAGCCATCCACTTGTGGTGTTTCTGTTAACAGCAGCACTAGATAACTAAGATATCTGCCAACTAAAAAAGGATGTAATAAGCCCTATATTGTGACTAAACTTTCTCAAACAGGTAAACTCATTTTTAAAAAGCTTATATATGGGTTTTGAATTAAACCCAGAAAGCACATCATCTCTTAAGCTCTGAAAGGTATGTTTAACCTTTTTTCCCAAATCCATATCCCTTTTTGACAAATATAAATACCTCCTGTCTTCTGTTAACATTATTATCCAAACATTAACTACTACACTATTGAACATTGTTTTTCCCCCAAACCACACAGCTTTCCTGGATTTTGATAAGTCCTCTGATTGACAACTGCTGTATTAAAGGTGAAATGTTATTAACAGCTTCCAAAAATATCATCTTTCTGGATGGTTTCAAAGAACAGCTGTAACTATACATGGGAAAAAATATAAATAGGAGATAATACAAAGACAGTCAACTTACATGTATACCATGTTTGTGTCCAAGTCAATGCAAACAACATCTTGTGGTGGGTCGTGAAGGTCAAAGTACCTTGAGTCGACTCCAACTATGAACGGTAATGGGGCACTGAGCACTCCGGCCAGTGAGAGGGGACAAAGCGGGATATACGGGCACTCCCACTGAAATGGAAAGATCATCTGGGGAAAAAGTTCAAAAAATTAGCCAAATCTTAAATTTGCAATGAACACTTACTTACTATGTGCCAAGTGCTGTTCTAGATGATGGGAACATAACAGTGAACAAAAAAACGATCCCTGCCCTCACGTGATGGGCATGAGGTATGATGGTCTGCAAATTTTTTTTCCCATAAAAGGTAGTATTTAGGCTTTGTGGGCCACGTTTCTCTTTCACAACTAGTCAACTGTGCCACTGTAGCTCGAAAGCAATCATAGGCCATGTGTAAACAAACAGGCAGTGTTCCAGTCAAACTCTAGTCACAAAAACAGGTAGCAGAGCAGGATTTGGCCTTTAGGCACTAGTCTAGCAGGAAAAAAAAAACAGAAAATAAACAACAGAATAAAATACACACTATGTCAGTAATTGGTAGGTGCTATTAAAAAAAAAAAAGGTAAAACCAAGTGAATGGGACTGAAGTTCAGAGCAGGAAAGAGGAAAAGCAGGTTGAATTATTAAATAAGGCAACCAGGGTAAGCATCATTAGGAAATTGACAACTGAGCTGCAGCCTAAAGGAGGTCAGGGACTTGGCCAAGGGGATATCTGGGAGTAGAGTGTTTCAAAGAGGGAACAGCTAGAGCAGAGGCCTTTAGGTAAGAAAACCAAACACACTGGGGTCGAGTAGATTCTAACTTAGATGGACCCTACAAGGTTCCCGAGACATCTTTACAGAAGCAGATGGCCACTTCTTTCTCCCACAGGGCAGCTGTTGAGTTCGAGCTGCCAACCATTAGGTTAGCTTAACCACTGCACCACCAGGGCTCCTTCCTTTAAAAGGCCTACCTAATATGTTCCAGGGATAGCAAGGAGGCCAGTGCTAAGCATTTATACATCATTCTATTTCAAAATCACTTAAAATATATTAAATATATTACCTGGCTCAAAATAATTTGAGAAATTAACCAAGTGATATATCTGCATAATTTTAGGGCAACTGAAATTGGCCAGAGCCCCTCACTGAATACAATCAGCTTCATTCACAAGTTTTATTATGTAATCACACAGAGTTCACTGTCTGAAGAACTAAAATATGAAAAGTCAGAAACTGACATTTTCCCTCAAATAGAAATCATCTTTGTTTTCTTTATACTTTTATTTATCTTTGCCACCCCCTTATATTTATGTCTAACTTTTATTGGTCTGATTATTTTCAAAGATGCTTTCTTTGAAGGAAATTTCCTTGAGTAAAAATTCTCTCAGTAATTCTAAACTAAAAAGAAAATTCTATACTTACAGCTACAACAGCTTCAGCTACCCCAGTCAACACAGCTGGTCTAAGAGAATGAAGCAGAATCTTACTCTCCAGTAAAACAAAGAGTAGCAGTGTTGCACAATTTTCAGGACCCAAATTCATTAGCAAGGTGCTGAAGTTGGCTCCACTAGAAAAAGAAGAGAAAAAGAGATGACTGTCAACTATTTTTCTAAGACATTTTAAGATTTGCTTATTATTTTCCCTAAGTATTAATGGATTGAGAATCTAGTATTAATTTCCCCAGTTTTGACTTAATTACCACTGAAAATTAGCAAATTTAGAGATAAAACCAAAAAAACCAAACCCTTTGCAGTCGAGTTGATTCTGACTCATAGTGACCCTATAGGACAGAGTAGAACTGCCCCATAGGGTTTCCAAGGAGTGGCTGGTAGATTCGAACTGCTGATTCTTAAATTTTAGTACTTTCCAGATAAACAGGAATTAGAAAAAACACCTTCAAATGAAATATTTGTATGACAGCTCGCATTACTTTCTGGCAGTCATATGCACCATCCCCAAAACACTCCATATTCCAGCTACACTGGATATCCTTTGATCCATCCAACAAGCCAAGGACTTTCACACCTCCAGACCTGAAATGTTCATTCATTCAACAAATATCTGAGTATCTATTATTATATGTCAGGGGCTGGAAGTGTAACAGTGAACAGAACAGAAATAGTCACTGCCTTCATGGATCTAATATAAATAATCAAATGATCACAAAGATATCACTTACAACTGATTAAGTGTAATGATAAAGAGTATACAAGATGCTAAGAAAGCATATAACAGGATGATTTAAACTCATCTTCTTGTAACAAAGGAGTGTTTTATCAGTAAAGATTTTCCTAAAGAAAAACCAATTGAGCTGAGCTCAAAAGAATAAAGGTAGGGGTTAAAAGGGGTGAGAGGGCAGAGAGAGAACAGAGAAAACATATGCAACAGCTCTGAGGCAAGAAAACACTATTGTCATGTTTAAGAAACTGAAATAAGCCTACTGTGACTAAAGCCTAGTACGGGAAGGTAAAAGTAGTAAGAGATTAGGCTGAAATAGAAATGATCCAACTATACGTATATTCTGCAAAGGACACACTGCCTGCAGTGTGGATAAAGAACTAAAAGAAGACAGGAGTAAAAGGAAACCAATTAAGAGATTATGGATGCAGTCTGGGTGAGAGATCATGATAGCCTGGACTAGAGATTCAGATGGAGAGAAACTAATGGATTCAATATGGCTTGAACATGGAATTATGAACTAAATATGGGGGGAGGGGGCGAGAGGAAGGGGGAGTATTCACTACTTCCAATCTTTCAACTGTCTTAAGTGTTTCCATTTTTAAAAGGGCCTCACCACCTATCCAGTTATCAAAGTTAGAAACATTAAGGCTATCTTTACCAAGTTTGTAAAATAACACTTCACTTTATTATCCAAACTCCTAAAATATTTTAAAGCAATCTGCTCCAAGTGAATAAATAAATCATTTTAAATGCCATTAATTACCTTAGTGGTAAAGGTGTAGAAACTGGCTGTGATAATATTAACGCATCATGGACTGATAACTTCAAAAGAAAAAAAAAAGATAAATTAAATCAAGCCAATTTTGAAATCTAATATTTGGATCAAGGGTAAAACGGAAAACAATTTAATATGCACACAGATGTACTTTTTCAAAACATACTAAGAAGTAAAACTTTAGTTGTATTTACTCAAAGATATTTATTAGTTCTTTTTATTTAAATGGTTAACTCAACTGAATATTGATTCAGTTAAGTGTTTAAAATACAGTTATTTAAAAATAATGGAATTACTCCTTTTTAAAAGCCTCAAACTTATTTACTCAACAGACTGGTAAGCAGTTGCTTGATATGTACTGATACTTGCTAAAGTGAAGTACAGTCAATATTAATATTTGACTTAATCCTTCCATATTACATATAAACCTTATTACGTTTGAGAAAAAAATTGAGAACAGCTTGTCTCTATAGCTCAAGGCTACTCAAAGTACCAGTCCATGGTCCACTGCCAGTTTGCAAACTGTTACTGGTCCAGGAAGGGATCATACATAAATAGAGAACAGCCATTTAGACATTTGTATAGCAGTCTGATACTGCTGCCACATCCAAGCATGCCATAAGTAGAATCACGTTTTTGGACAGGGTATAGGCTGTTCATGTCTATACTGAACTCATGTAGTGAGCTGGCACGAGCTGTGCACCTGTACAGGTCTGCCGGTGATTGGGGAAAAAAAATGTCCTATTTTTTTTCCCCAAAAAGTGAAAAAAGATTTTTTTTTTCCCCTGCAACCACAGCTCATTTCATATTTACTAGTTGCTCCAATATTAAGAGCATGCCCATAACTCTGGGTTTACACTATTACAAGCAGCTACAAAAAAAGACCAAGCATGGACTACTGATAATAATGTCAAGAACCAAGGGTAATACTTATTTCAATTTTGTGCACCTAATATTCAAAAAGCAGTACAAAAGGATGTTTAGTAAAGAAATAAAATACAGGACATTCAAGTACTTTATGAATGCATAATGCTCCACCTCAAACCCAAAGGGCCACGGAACCCACTCTGCCATGATTTAAATAAACATACACAGAGTTCTCCCCGGACAGACTCTTTTCTGGTTACCTGTACAAGAATTCTTGGTCTTTGTGGTGAAGGAAAAGGGATATTTTGCATAAAATGTGAAATGTGCCTGGAAAAAAAATCAAGTTAGTAACTTGGTTTTTAACACAGCAAATACATTCTTTCAATTACTTTTTTAAGATCTTTCATAGATTTTAACAAATCTTAAAAATTACTATATCGTCCCAAATTTGATAAGGCCATTTACCTAAAACTTATCTTAAAAATATGAATTTACTTAATGCAAACAAGTGCACTCATGACCACAAAATTTCTTAAGTAGACAATGTATTTCCTTAGTCAAAACCTGTATTAATATTCTCTATTATCGCTGGAAAAATAAGAACAACATGAATACAGTTTTCATGAAAGAAACTAACTTTTATAACACTGGTTGTGAATTCCAGTATGGGGGAGCAACTAACTGTAATATAATGAATTAACACTAACATAGAATTTAACCCCTATAGCAGTAGATTTACTACTATCATTTTTGGTCAAACCATTTACCCTATTTCTCCACTTATAAATAATGTTTCTTAGGCGTCTCCAAAGTTTTTGAGCTCTTGGGAGCCACTTAAATGCAAAGCATTGCCTCAACTAAGAAAAAAGTCAATCATAATATTGATTTTATTTTCACAAAATATTTGTAGAACCTTAATTTTCAAAATGTTTAATTTTACTTCAAAAAATTTTAAATTAATCTCATAATTTAAAGTTAAATTTAGAAATATGAGCCACTGAACTGGCATTTCCGGAGTAAAACATGAAAGTTGAAACCATATTTCTATACCAAATTGTGATGTTTACATACAGCACTTAACTATTTTTAAAGTTAATTTTTGAGAAGCATTATTTTAAATCTTTCAAATAATTATCCCTATCTTATCCACTAAGCTAGTATGTTTTTGATATACTATGACGTAAAAACATCTATATTCTAGAAAAATCTATGATTACAGGTATTATAATACATTCCCACAGAGCTCTTGACATCTCTTGGTTTGCTAGCAGGGTACATAAATTATATATGATAAACAAGAACCAATGTGCTACTAGAAATCAAAAAAATATGGCTTAAAAAAGACAAGGGTGGCTCCACATATATTTTTCTTAACAACAAAAGATTTCCATGACAAAGGGAATTACAAATCAAATGGAAAACATGTAGATTCTGTCAACATCTCATTTCTTGATGTGAATTAACTCACTCTTCCTAATTTCTACATCAGCTTAGAAATGTTTTATAGTTAGAACCTGGAATGGTTGTGTGCATGTGCATGCATGTGTGTTTGTGTACACCAGTAGATACTTTTCTATAGTTAGAACTTGGAACGGTCGCGCGCGCGCGTGTGTGTGTACACACCAGTAGATACTTTTCTCTTGGTTATCAGAAAATCAACATGGAGAAGGACACACACAATACGTGAGGAGTTCCTTCGTTAGCTGAATTCTCAAAAGATTATTATTTGACGGTCTTCCCCACCACTCCTCAATTTTAAGTTCCCAGTCAATGACTCAGGTGAAGAATGGAGTGAGTAAAAAGGGAGCAATGACTCTTTTTCCCTTTCAACTCTGCTGCCAGTGCCAAGGAAATGTGTATTTATACATCAGTTTCTCCACCAGACATCTCTTTCATCAATACATACTTTTCAATAGGAAGAGGATGTGGTCCAGACACAGAAAGTTTGTAGATAAACATAAGAAACTTTCTAAAAGCTTCAAAAAAAGGCCAGTGTGAGAGTAAACAAATGCATTTGTTTGAATTGATGGATTTGGAGACCACTTTTCTCTCCACAGGCGTCAACAGGCCCAGTTGCATAAGCTGTTTCTCTGTTAGAAGTTCCCGAGAGTAAGGTTCATAAAACTGGATGGCAGCTCCATATACCTACAGGGCAAAAGAATTGTTACAAATTTCAAATTGCTTTTAAAAACTAATTTCTCTTACACAAGAAATATACGCTCAGAGTGCATATGACATAGACAAAATAAAAAAAAAATCCGATATTTTACCCCGGAGATAACCGGATTTTGATATAAATTCCTTCTAGATTTTTTTCCATTGTAATTTCACATTCCACCATATATCTTAAACAAAAATGTATGGCACCCTCTTATAACTTGTTTTCATTTTTAACCACACTGTGAAATATTTTATATCATTAATATAATTCTATAACACAATTTTTAAGTTTTGAGATAAACAGTTCATAAAACGGAATTCTAAGATTTTTTCCAAAGTCAAATGGAATTTAGCTTTTAATGGCCTTAGTCCCTGCTCTTTCAAGTAATACTGTTTAGATATGCTAATTAAAAATCCGCATCAGGCACATACAAAAAGTCATTGGCCTTGGCAAATTAGATAAATATACTGTCGTGAGTCTGGTTAAGTGAATCTCTAAAGAGACCCCATTTTCCTACTGATCTCCCTCTTACCAAGAAACTCATAATAAAGAATGCAATCTTTTAATTTCAAACATATTTCAGAAAGATAACTGACAAATCAATTCTCAACAGGAATAAGGTGATGTTGTATTTTGGTTAAAAAAAAAAAAAACTTCTTTTTGTACTTTTTCTATCATTAGAACTCAGGTGCCCCTTCCCTGCTACTTATGATTAGTGAGTGATGTTTCAAAGCAGTTGTGTCCTTCAATAGGCACAGGCAATGCATGAATAAAAGTAAAGAATGACATGTGCTCTTCTTGTACTACAGAACTGCTTTCCAAACTCAACTGGCAAATTTCCAACAAGGATCAGGGATTAGAAAATGGTTTTTGTGCTGACGGTGTTTGCTAACAGTGCCTCCATAAAGATAACGTTAGCTTTGGGATTGGATATTTGCAGGACTTCCCATTTGTCTCCACGCCTGACACAATCTTGGAAAATTTAGACCTTGTGTTAGAAATTCCTACAATATACTAGCCTCACACTTCTGTGATGTCCTCAACCCTAAAGATCTTTATAAGGAGCCCTGTTGGTACAGTGGTTAAAGCCCTCTGTTGCTAACTGAGAGGTCCATAGTTCAAATCGAACAGCCACTACGCAAAAGAAAGATGTAGCAGTCTGCTTCCACAAAGATTTACAGCCTTGGAAACCCTATGGGCAGTTCTATTCTGTCCCATAGGGTTACTATGAGTTGGAATCGACTCGGCGCAAACAGGTTTTGTTTTTGGATTAATGACCTATTTCACTTGCTATGTTATTTCAGTGTTAGACATACCCATTAGACACGCTCAGCTCCTACTCTAGAGAATGTACTTTAAAGCTCCCCTTTACGGGTAAAATGCCACCCCTTACGTGATGTTCTCATTTCCCAACTATACAGAGCCACCTACAGTACTAAAAAAATCAGACCTTCTATATTCCACATTTTTTAACTCCTTTTATATGTTTTACATTTTTCTGTGCCACATTTGAGGTAACCTATTTTTTTTCTTATCATTCACTTCACTAATTCTCCCTTCAGCTATGTCTCCTCTGCTGTTTAAACCAGTCACTGAATTTTTAATTTAAGGGATCATACTCTTCATTTCTAGACACTTGATTTTTTTTTCCAATCTGTCTATTCATTTTTCAAAATATCCTATTATTTCCTTGTTTTGTGTCCTTCTATTAGGTCTTGAATTTTTAATTATATATTCAATTTATTACATCTTTCATATTGTCATTCTATCACTTCAATGTCTTTGAGGGTCTAATCTACCCTTTTATTGTGACTGCTGATTCTTTCTATGGTACCTATGTCTTGTAACTTTTACCATAATCTCACCTAGTTGCCTGGGTTTAGGGGTACCTCTCTAAGATTAAGACTTTATATTTGCTTCTGTAGATGCTCCAGAGGTATGAGCATCAATTTTCATGACACGATTTTTGTGTTATCTTCTCACCATGGGCATTATAGTATAAATTTAAACCAAAATTTATTGTGTCCAAATAATCCTACATTCAAATGAAATACATCATGTTCATCATTTCATGGAATGAAAACATGGAAAAAACAGGCTTATCAAAGAGGTAAAAACATACCTTTTCGGCAGAAGAACCTGTCAGTACAAAAGTTGAAAAAACTGGAAGTGGGTATTTGGTTTGGGGATCCCAGCATTCAATAGTAGCTCCCATAGGAAGGCAGAAGAGAGGTACAGATTCTGAGAGTGGAAATGACTCATAGTCATCTTCTGGATATCTAAAAATTAAACCTTTTGGAGAAAAGATGATAAATTTTAAAAAAGTTACTTCTACGTCTATATGATACAGATTAACAGGGTATTTTAATACCAAATTTCATGAAAATATTTATGTGCAGCATTTTAAACTCAATTTTTCTCTTGTCATACCAGAAATTAATGAATTAATCCATTTATCCTTACTTTTTTACCCATGAACTTTTAATTAAACATAGAAATCTAATAAATATACTGGTCAAGACCCTATTCAAGAGGATAGCCCATCTTAATGTATTCTCTTCTATATACTGCAAATATTTTGGGAGAATGGTAAGAAACATACAGGGAAAATATGAACTATTTCAGTAATCTGATTCAGCTAGTCTTTAGTAAAAAATTCAGGAAATGGAGAAGTGTTATGAAATGACACCAAGGCAAGAGAAATTATCACAGCCCCAAAACTCATCTTGAGAGAGAAGCAGTGTAAAAGGTATCCAACGTGAAAAGTAACTAAGACAGAAACCCTTGTGACTGAATGCAGAGTATGTAAGACCCAGAACGTAGAAGCAGGGTGCACTCTGAGCAAAGCTCATAGTAAAGCCCTTTCAGAATAAAGCAGCTACATGGCATCAGTTAATTAGCTTCTGATATTTCCAATATACAGACCATCTCTAAGTCAAAAACTTGAAAATCAGCAGAATTTTGAGTCCAAATTCAGTCTCTAAAACTCTTATTCTAAAATATGTCTCATAACAAATAACTATTTTGACAAACTTGTTTCTCTTAAAGTTTTTTTTAAATGACATTTTTTCCCACCCAAAAATAAGTTAAGAAATCACATGAATCAACACATTACAGCAATATTAATGTATCTCTTTAAAAATTACACTAAGAATTAAAATTGCTGGTTGCCACCTTTATTTTTACATTACCAATTAGACAGTTTGACTCATTATTACAAATGTCTTTATGACAACAATCAAGATTTCTCGGATAAGAATTTGTCTCACTTTCCTGAATTCAAACTTTATTTCAAAGAACTGTGCACAATCAAAAAGTAATTGACACTGCTTGCTTTCACACTGTACTATTCCAGTATCTCTTCTATTTACAACTGGGGCATACCTGTATTTTCAGTTTCTATCCCACCATACCAGTGGGATAAAGAAGTCACACTTAAATCTTTACAGCCCTTGACACTCTAGTGTGCAGTAAGAATGTGGCGACAGATTTCTCAAACACTTCGTGGCAGAAAAGTTTCTCAGGCCCTCCTCTCCTCCACATAGCTGATTCTTTGCAGCAAGGGAGAAAGGAAGCAAGTCCACCTTTCATGGCAAGTAACATGTGGTTTCAAATCAGACACACAGAGATAAGAGAAGGAAATATAAGAAGTAAAGATGTAGTTTGACACCTTTCTGATTGCCAAAATACAAAAAGGTCAGAGTAAGCAGTTTTCCACTGACTTGTTAAATCTATTAGTGCAGACCAGAAGTTTGAATGTCTCTCCACATATGTTTGCTCTGAATAAAAGTTCAATTAACAGCATGTCTGTGTGTGTGTGTCGGGGGGGGGCATAATAATCTATCTTGCAGTATTTAATATATTTAAGAAAACTTATGCCTTCATATCCTAAAATCACAGATGACTCAATTTTATAAACAGATCAACTCCACCAACCATATAAGGGAGCATCTCCTGCCTCCTCTAGCCAAATATTAACATGTACCAATAACTACGTTTTAAAAAAATTTACTCACCAGCTTTATATGCTAGTGCATTAGAAGCAGGCACAGACTTCTTATAACACAGAAACACACTGGAACCCCACTGTAAAATATAAAGTAGGTTAAAAAAACAAAAGAGCAAAAAGAAATTGTTTGTTGAAATCTTCTAAAGACCCTGATTATTTATTCAGGGGAACCTATTTAAAACCTATGCGCACCTAACAGACTATACAGTATGAACTACTGCAAAGCATAAAGGAGAACACTAACCTAAGAGAAAAGAAGGGAATAAAAAGGTGCTGCTACAAAAATTAAACTAATGCAAAAGCAGTTTCAAAAATGTTTACAATTCTCAAATCACCTAGAGAATGAATACTTCTATTTGAAAGACGCAGTACACAGTAAAGTGAACACTGGAGCCCAAACTAGGGGAGCCTGGGGCCAAGGGGGCGCTACAAAGTTATCACCACCACCGACAAATCGGTCCTCACCATCAGTATGGGTGTGTTCGTCATTCCTGCCCACGCACCACATTTAAGCTGATATTAATTTGACCTGAAGATATCCTTCACAATAAATCTGACCCAATATTAAACTGTAGTATAAACCTATAAATCAACTGTACGTGTTAAATTTTCTTCTCATTAGAGCCCTTTTAAAAAATAAGAATGCAGAACTACAATATTTAAATACATGAACAGGGAACCCCCACCCACTCACCCTTCAGTTGTTCTTGAAGATGCCAGTGAAACCCAAAGGCTAATAAAATCTCTATGTTAGGGTAACATAGGCAATATTAGGAAATACAACAACAACAAAATTCCTGACGTAAAGTATCCATTTTGGGGATGAAATTATTCTGTTCATCAGATAGCTGAGGATTTAAAAATTTACTATGAATCATAAAAATCAGAGCGCTGTAAGTAATAAAAACAAGAACCACGAAACTATAAACAGAATATACTGTATGCCCAATAGTAAACAGGAGTCCAAAAATTACCCGTTGATAAATTTTCGGTTTTCACATAAAACTGAAGATGAAACGACTTCATTCTTACCATTCCAGAATTTAAGTTTTTGTCAACTTTGCAGAAGGTATGAGGAGGGGTTTCTCCTTTACTGGTTATGATAACGCATATATCAGTCACAGCCAAGGAGTTCTGGGGTCGAATCAGGGGAGCCCTTCTGTAAGTGATAAAGATTCTCTGTGAAGTAGTGGAACTATTGTTGACATTGGCACAGCGACCGTAGGGTGTGGCTTGGATCACTTCACATCCTGGAATAAGCCGCTCTTTCCCTTCATATAACACTCTGCATGGTAGGGAGGAAGGAAATATATAACACACAGATGTGCAAATACATTTAAGGTTACTGCTGGGTTTCTCCTTGAAAAAAATCTTTTGGTCTCTCCTATTGGCTCCCAAATGTTCACTATACACCAAAACTAAAATTACTACCTTGTGAATTATAAATTTTTTAACAACTATTTTTCAACAACTAGAATATAACTTTAAGGAGTATAAATACAACCCAATAATTGAATTTTTTTATTGCTCATTATAAGGAGATGAGAAAAGAAAGGGGCAACACCACAAACATCCTCAGAATTTCATCACGTATTCAGGTGTTTTCACAAAAATTTCCTTCACGATTCCTGTCAAAATATTACCTTTAAAAATCCCTTGACTGAAAACTACAAAACCCTGGTGAAAGACATTTAAATATATGTAAATAAATGAAAAAACTTCCAGTTCACAGACTGGAAGACTTAATACTGTTAAGGTGGCAATATTCTCACAATAGATCTACAGATTCAAGCAATTTCTATCAAAGCCCCAGCTGCCTTTTTTTTTTTGCAGAAATTGACAGTTCACTACCTTTCTTATTAACTGAACAGTATCAACAGAAAAACCAGCAAGCGAGTGGTTTAAAGAACAAACGTCATGAGGCAATCAGGAAAATATGGATATATGATGACATTAAGAAATTATTAGTTTTTATTTTCAAGTGTGTTATTACAGTTATATTAAAAGAGAGAGAGTCCTTATCTTTTAGAAAGATATCCTGAAAAATCTGTCAATGAAAATATGTCTGGGATTTGCTCTGAAATAATTCAATGCAGAGTATGGACAAAACAACATTGCTCACTAGTTAATAATTGTTGAAGCTTGGCGATGGGTACATGAGGTTCATCACACCATTTTATATACCTTTGCATATATTTTTAAATGTCTTTCATTGCAAAAATTTTAAAATTTTCAAGAAAAAAGGGAAGCCCCTACAAAACTACTTGATACCTAAAAGCAGCCCTAGAGATAACCATTCCTATTTTAGCAAAAAAATTGAGCCTGAGACTAATGTAAAGACATTACAATACCCTAAACCATGACCAAAAACAGATGATGATGATGCAATGAAAGAAAATTGGGGGAAAATGGGCAAAACGGCTCTGCATACTATAAAGAAATTAAGAGAACTTTAACAAGACGTTAATGGAGAGATGTGAAAGATCAGAGAAGAGACTGGACAGTTTAATAAAATAAAATGTTTGAGTTAACAGGGCTTGCTGACTTCTTTCTTAGAACTTACAAAGATAATGACAAATGCCTCAGCTCAGAAATCCACAGGAATTGGCCAGTAGTACTATATGGCTAGTTCTTGAGAATCAAACACTTATTTAAATTAAAACACTGATTATATATAAATTACACATCTTTATTCTATCCTTAACCTATTTCTAACATACCTCAGGAATGACATTCAGTGTAGCAAAGAAGTTAAGAATACAGACTGAATAGCTCTGCCATTACTAGCTGTGTAACCTTGCGCAAGTTACTCTATTTGCCTCATTCTCCTCATCTATAAAATGGAAAAATGATAGTATCTACCATATAAGATAGTTTTTCAGATATTTTGAGCTTATATGTAAAGTGCTTAGAATAAAGCCTGGTATAATGAGTGCTACATGAGTATGATCAACTATTACTATTACCAATACTGTGATTATTATCATTGTAGGCCCAGTAGTGAGCAATCCTTAGAGTAATACCTTCATTTTCCCTCAGGAATTTTCATCTCCAACCTAGAATTTGATACCGACAAAACTATCAACAAACATGAAAAACATCAGCTGGGTTACCCTATTTCATGATGTTATTGAAGGAGGTGCTCCAACAAAACAAGGGAAAAAACAAAGATAAGAAGATATGAAATTCAGACAATAGGGTAACCAGTTCAACGAAAAAACAAATGTGATCCCAGAATAATAGCTGTGTCCCAAGATGGAGAGCATGCAGTCGTCCAGACTGGAGCAAGAGTAAAGAAAAGAATGCTATAGCAGAACAGGAGAGAGAATAGGAGAAAGTCTTCAAAAAGGAAAAAAAAAAATGATCATTTGATACACTGGAATGTATTCAACTAAGCAAATTTAGGGGTTTATTAAGAATAAAATACACAGAAAATTAAATATCA
Source organism: Loxodonta africana (assembly GCF_030014295.1). Classification (NCBI taxonomy): domain Eukaryota; kingdom Metazoa; phylum Chordata; class Mammalia; order Proboscidea; family Elephantidae; genus Loxodonta; species Loxodonta africana. The sequence goes on from NC_087350.1 coordinate 97,831,375, forward strand.
CAAAGCATGTATTAACTCTAAGAAAACCTACTAAAACCTACTGCCATCGAGTCGATTCCGACTCATAGCGACCCTATAGCTAACTCTAAGAAACACACCAAAAAATTAAGGCAATAAAACCATAGAATATTATATAATTCAGCTATGATTATTATTTAGTCATAATAATTTAAATAGTAATATGAATTTAACCAAAATTTTTGATAGAACTATATAGGACCAATGTGCGGAAGGCTGTGAATACGTATGGGCAGATGTGTGTGTTGCGGCAGAGGGTGAAAAGAAAACTACGTCCTCACTGTTCTAAGTTGGCAGCCAATACAAGCACAGTATTTAAAAATACAGAAGTAAATAAGATAGTACCTAGTACTTAACTTACTATGTGCCAGGCTCTATTCTAAGCCATTTACATGTATTAATTCATTTATAACTGACAAGAATGCTATTAAGTAAGTAGGTACTACAATTATCCCTATTTTACAAATGAAACAGCACAGAGAAATTAACCATATTACCTAACATCATACTGCCAGTACCAGAAAAAAACAGCTAAAGAAGTTGAAAGTGACTGCCTTTAGGAATTAAGTAAGATTCGGGGCTAGGGATAAGGGACCTCTACTAAAGGGTTAAGGAGCCCTGGCGCTCACTGATTAAGTGCTCCACTGCTAACCAGAGGTCAGCAGTTCAAACTCACCAGCTGCTCCGCATAAGAAAGATGTGGCTGTCTGCTTCTGTAAAAATTACAGCCTTCAAAACCCTATGGGTCAACTCTACTCTGTCCTATAGAGTCGCTATGAGTTAGAATCAACTGGACAACAATGGGTTTGGGTTTTGGTTATCGCTGTGAGAAGTCCTTGTGGCATAATGGTTCCAGTGCTGAGCTACTAACCCAAAGGCTGGCAATTAGAGCTCACCAGCAGGTCCACAGGAGAAAACACATGGTGATTGCTCCCTTAAAGAATACAGCCTAGGAAACCCTATGGGACAGTTCTACTCTGTCCTATATAGGGGTGCTACCCATTGTCATCTAGGTGTTTTGGACTCATAGCGGCCCTAGAGGACAGAGTAAAACTGACCTACACAGTTTCCAAGGAGCGCCTGGTGGATTTGAACTGCTGATCTTTTGGTTAGCAGCTATAGCATTTAATCACTATGCCACCAGGCTTTCCACAGGGGTGCTAGGAGTCAGAACGGACTCGATGACATACAACAACAATTGTATTTCATTATAAGCCACAAAGACTGAATTGACTTATTAAACTGTACTCACTCCTTACTTATCAACATGGTTAGGTTCCAAAGACCAGGTCGTTACGTAAAAATCAGCATTATGCAAAAATGAAGGATGATCATATCAGATCACAAAATGGAGGATATCTACATCATTACATAACTTCCAAATTACATCGCTACATAACTATCAAACCACTGAGAATCATGGCCCAGCCAAGCTGACGCATAATCTTAACCACCACAGCCAGCGTTACTCTTGCCGCACACTTCAGCGTCCATTACTGCCAAACGTACGCCATTAATGAGCAAAATAGTCGGATATTAGATTTATACTATTGCTGTAAATGCAAAATGTCAGATAATGAAGACAGTCAATGAAGAGTGAGTTACTTAAAATATTATCTGATACATTAAAATTAAACTAAAATGAACAATAAAAACACTAAGTTGGGAGAAGGACAGGAACAGCTTAAAAACAAGATTTCACCCTTACCAATCCCCAATTCTCATAAATCACTTGTCAGACTCGATATTTTTACCATATTACTGCCTTGCTTAAAAACCTTCTCTATGTCCTTACTCTCTATTGTTTTAAGCTTATGTTTTATGTCTGATTTCCAAGGTCCTCCATAAAATGGCACCATTCTATGTATCCAAACTTATTTTTCATCCCTCCTAAACATGTATTTTCTAAAACAGAACCAAATGCCTCAGTATACTGTTCACTCCAGCCTCTCAACCTAGTTAATATTATAGTAGGTCTCCAGGTTACAAACATCTGACTTACAGACAACTCATACTTGCCCTTTAGTATTATATAAATTTGCCCTCACTTTGAAACAACTGAACCAACCCCTACTCACAACATATTCTTCATCACAATCACCTTCACTTCCTGCATGTGCAGCTTTTAAATCACTGAAAAAGGCTTTCAGAGATTGAAAGGGTAATTGAAAAACTCCCAACAAAAAAAAGCCCAGGCCCTGACAGTTTCACTGGATAATTCTACCAAATTTTAAGAGAAGAGTTACCACCACTACTACTAAAGGTATTTCAGAGCACAGAAAAGGACGGAATACTCCCAAACTCATTCTATGAAGCCACCATAACCCTGATACCAAAACCAGGTAAAGACATCACAAAAAAATTATAGACCAACAGCCCTCATGAACATAGACGCAAAAATCCTCAACAAAATACTAGCCAATAGAATTCAACAATATGCCCAAAAAAGAATTCACCATGACCAAGTGAGGTTCATACCAGGTATACAGCAAAAGGCCAACGTTAGAAAAATAATCAGTGTAATCTATCACATAAATAAGACAAAAGACAAGAGCCACATGATCTTACTAATCGACACAGAAATGGCATTTGACAAAGTTCAACAGGCATTCATGATAAAAACTCTCAGCAATAGGAATAGAAGGGAAATTTCTCAACATATAATGGGCATTTATACAAAGCCAAAAGCCAACCTCATCTTAAATGGAGCGAGTCTGAGAGCATTCCCTTTGAGAAGTGAAACCAAACAAGGATGCCCTTTATCACCACTCTTATTCAACACTGTGCTGGAGGTCCTAGCCAGAGCAATTAGGATAGATAAAGAAATAAAGGGCATCCAAACTGATAATGAAGAAGTAAAAGTATCTCTTTGCAGATGATATGATCTTATACACAGAAAACCCCAAAGAATCCACAAGAAAACTACTGGAACTAATAGAAAATTTCAGCAAAGTTTCAGGATACAAGATAAACAATACAAAAATCAGTTGGATTCCTCTACAGCAACAAAAAGAACTTCTAAGAGGAAATCACCAAATCAATACCGTTTACGACAGCACCCAAGAAGATAAATACTTAGGAATAAATCTAACCAGAAACGTAAAAGACCTATACAAAGAAAACTACACGACACCACTGCAAGAAACCAAGAGAGACCTACATAAGAAAAACATACCTTGCTCATGGATAGGAAGACTCAACATTGTGAAAATGTCTATTATACCCAAAGAGATCTACAGATACAATGCAATCCAAATTCCAACAGCACTTTTTTAAGGAGATGAAGAAACCAATCACCAACTTCATATGGAAAGGGAAGAGGCCCCAAATAAGTAAAGCATTACTGAAGAAGAAGAACAAAGTGGGAAGCGTCACACTACCTGATTTTAGAACCTATTATACCCCCACAGTAGTCCAAACAGCCTGGTACTGGTACAACGGATACACAGACCAATGGAACAGAACTGAGAATCCAGATGTAATTTCAACCACCATTGAGCAGCTGATATTTGACAAAGGCCCAAAATCCATTAAATGGGGAAAAGACAGCCTCTTCAATAAACCGTGCTGGCATAATTGGATATCCATCTGCAAAAAAATGAAACAAAACCCATACCTCACATCATGCACAAAAACTAACTCAAAATAGATCAAACACCTAAATATAAAATCTAAAACAATAAAGCTGATGGAAGAAAAAACAGGGTCAATGCTAGGACCCTAATACGTGGCATTAACAGAATACGAAACATTACTAACAATGCACAAACACCAGAAGAGAAACTGGACAACTGGGAGCTCCTAAAAATCAAACACTTATGCTCATCAAAAGAGTAAACAGACAACTTACAGACTTGGAAAAAAATTTTGGCTACGACAAATCCGATCAGCATCTTATCTCTAAAATCTGCAAGATACTTCAAAACCTCAACAACAACAAGACAAATAACCCAATTAAAAAAAGGGCAAAGGATATGAACAGGCATTTCACCAAAGACATTCAGGTGGCTAACAGATATACGAGGAAATGCTCACGATCATTAGCCATTAGAGAAACGTAAATCAAAACTACAATGAGATACCATCTCACCCCAACAAGGCTAGCATTAATCCAAAAAACACAAAATTATAAATGTTGGAGAGGTTCTAGAGAGACTGGAATACTTATACACTGCTGGTGGGAATATAAAATGGTATAACCACTCTGGAAATCGATTTGGTGCTCCCTTAAAAAGCTAGAAAAAGAACTACCATTCCACGCAGCAATCCCACTCCTTGGCATATATCCTAGAGAAATAAGAGCCCTCGTACGAATAGATACATGCACACCCACATTCACTGCATCAGTGTTTACAATAGCAAAAAGATGGAAACAACCTAGGTGCCCATCAACAAATGAATGGATAAACAAATTATGGTATATTCACACAATGGAATACTATGCAACGATAAAGAACAATGATGAATCAGTGAAACATCTTATAACATGGATGAATCTGGAAGGCACTGTGCTGAGTGAAATCAGTCACAAAAGGACAAATATCGTATGAGGCCACTACTGTAAGAACTCAAGAAATGGTTTAAACACAGAAGTAAACATTCTTTGATGGTTATGACGGAGGGAGGGAAAGGGGTATTCATTAACTAGATAGTAGATAAGAATTATCTTAGGTGAAGGGAAGGACAACACACAATACTGGGCAAGTCAGCACAACTGTACTAAACCAAAAGCTAAGAAGTTTCCTGAATACAACCAAACACTTCGAGGGACAGAGTAGCAGGGGGCGGAGGGGTCTGGGGACCATGGTTTCAGGGGGCTTCTAAGTCAATTGGCATAACAAAGGTTATTAAGAAAATGTTCTGCATCCCACTTTAGTGAATGGTGTCTAGGGTCTTAAAAGCTAGCCAGCAGCCATCTAAGATGCATCAATTGGTCCAAACCCACCTGGAGCAAAGGAGAATGAAGCACACCAAATATGAGCTCATGAAACAGAAAGGGCCACATAAACCAGAGGCTCCATCAACCTGAGACCAGAAGAACGAGATGATACGCGGCTACCACCATGACCACCCTGACAGGGAACATGACAGAGAGTCCCTGAAAGAGCAGGAGAAAAGTAGGGTGCAGAACTCAAATTACAGTAACAAGGCCAGACTTAATGGTCTGACTGAGACTGGAAGGACCCCAGAAGACATGGCCCCCAGGCTCTTTGTTAGCCCAGAACTGAAACCATCTCCAAAGCCCACTCTTCAGACAAAGATTAGACTGGACTATAAGATATAAAATGATATTCGTGAAGAGAGTGTTTCTTAGCTCAAGTAGATACATGAGACTATGTGGGCAGCTCCTATCTAGAGGCAAGACGAGACGGCAAAAAGGAACAGGAACCGGTTGAATGGACACAGGAAATCCAGAGTGGAAAGGAGCAGTGTGCTAGTAACATTACAGGGAGAGCAACTAGGGTCACATAACAATGTGTGTATAAATTTTTGTATGAGAACTAACTTGAGCTGTAAACTTTCACTTAAAGCACAACAAAAAAAGGCTTCGAGCCTTCTTTTGCATTATAATAACTATGCACCTGCCCTGACTTACCTACAAATTGGTCTTAAAGACACAATTAGGAATGGGTTTCATTCGTAACCCAGGGGCTGTCTGTATTCCCTATGCTTGAAATAATTTTCCTTTTCACTTCCAACTATACACATAGCTGCAACAATTCCTACCTATTCCATGAAACAATCTATGACCCCTTTAATATTCAGTGAACTCCTTTCTTCTGCACATCTAGGGTATAAGTCAATATCATACAACACATGGCTTACAGTTACCTCTGTTTTAAACCTAAAAACCCCTTAAATGCAAAGGCTGTTTTATAATAGTAACTTCCTGAGATGTTCTCAAATACCTATAATCTATTTTTATTAACCCAGTGCCGTCGAGCCCGATGGTAATTACAATACAAAGAACACCTTAATACATGACATGATTAACTATATGGTACAAAGCACTAAATAGGTATTCTCAAAGCATATCTTATTTATATAAGAGTCGATGGAGACAGATTTTTTTTAAGGAGTTTTTACCAAGAAAAATGTTCTTTATTGACTGTGTGTTCATGACAACTAAACCTCTTCCAAGTTATAAATACCCTCCCCAGCAATTAAAACCACACAGCACAATTTTATTTTTTAAAACAGGAGTGCTTTGTTAAATGAGTTTGGGACTTCACGCTCATTATATAAGGTACTTAAAGAGCTACTTTGCTCCTTAAAAACACAGTGTCTTCTATTATGGCTTCTACTTTTTATGTTTAACTAATAACCTTATCTCATCAGGACAACCAAAAATGGAATCACACTTCAGGTTCTAAAGTCTTTATCTCAATATTCTTTCAAAGGGAAATAATCTAATGATTCAAGCACAGTGCAGAGAAATTAAGTAAGGTTGGCTAGAGATATGTAATGTCTTACTATATACTTGATCCTGAAATAACAAATTATAAAACCTCAACAATTTAAAATTTCTCCTCCCAAATAAATTTCATTCCCTTCACTACGCAAAAGAAAAGTTGCCATACCCAATGTCTGTAAGAGGTGGTTTATCTCTTCCTCTCTTGTAACAGAGGAAAAGTTCCGGGCTTTTCAGACTTCCATAATTCAAGTTTGCTTGGAGAGCTGATGGAGTGGCTTCAACGCAAGTGTAACCTTCAGGAACTGTCTCCCCAGCTGATTTGACGATAACAGCAATGTCTGTAATGGGAGCTTTAGGTCCGGTTGACTTAGTATCTAAACGATTAATTTCTTGATCCAAAAGAGTGGATGTGTCAGTGAGACCTGCCACAACAAAGTAGTCTGTCACTCTTGGCCCTTTGTCCTCTATCATGGCTGCTATTATATTTCCTAGAAGAAGAAAAAGAAGACATCAATTAAGTGAAACACTTTTATCCTGGCTCACTAAAATTAAAATACCCCTGAGTTAACAGTGAGCAACTAGTGATCCACATTTTCCAGATGGATTTATAATCAAATTGCCTTCATTCTGTAGCAGTCTGCTTGAGCATCATCTTGTTGCTTTTATCTCCTAGAAAGTACAAGTTTACAGCATCAATTCATCTGTAAGGCAACAGTGCCCCTTTCACGTGCCTAAGGCTCTGTTAAGAATGATCAAACTATCAGAGGTGAGCTATGTTGCTTTCCTGTAAATAAAATGCAGGAATGGCATTCAAATTATTTAAAAAAAAAAAAAAACATTCTTTCAAGTTACAAAAGAATTCCTGGAGTTAAACTTCACAATAAAGCAAACAAATTGAGTGCATCAGAAATCAGCAAAGGTCTAACAGAAAAACAAAGGAAACCGCAATAAACATAACTAAGTCAACAAGCTAGTTAGGAATCTTTCTCTTATAGATAAAACATTTTACACAGTGTAAAATAAGTGAGTTTCGGAACCATTAAATAGTTCATATATAAATACTGGATAGGGCATAAGAAAACTATAACGAAAAGTAATAAAATGCATATAAAATACACATTAAAAGACTTACAGGCTACACTATAGAAACCTAGAGAACACGAATGTTCAGTCAAGATTTCTATTATCGTTAATCTCAGTTTGGGTTAAGTCCCATTGTAATATCTCTAAAAACAAAATAAAGCTTCTGAAGCATTAAACATTTTCATGGATTGTGCATGCTTTTTTAAAATTTCATCTAACAAAAATCAATGTATGTCTATACAACAGTGATGAACAATCCAAAAAGGAATTTAAGAAAACAATCACATTAATAATTGCAACTAAAACAATAAAACACATAGGAATAAATTTAACCAAGGCGGTAAAAGACTTGTACACTGACAGCTATAAAACATTGCTGAAAGAAATTAAAGACAATCTTAATATTAAAGACAATCTTAATAAATGGAAAGACATCCTGTGTCACTAACTGGAAGACAAAATAGTGTCAGCACTACCCAAAGCAATCTACAGATTCAATGCAATACCTATCAAAACTCCAACAGCCTTTTTTGCAGAAATGAAAACCAGACCCTTAAATTTATATGTATTTGCAAGGGGCCCTGAACAGTCAAAATAATCTTGAAAAAGAGAAACAAATTAGGAAGACTCATACTGCCAGATTTCAAAACTTACTATAAAGCTACAGTAATCAAAACAGTGTGGTATTAGATAAGGATAGGCATACAGAGCACTGGAATACAATTGAGAATCCAGAAACAAACTCATATGTCTGCGGCCAACTGATTTTCAACAAGGGTGTCAAGTACATTCACTGGGGAAAGAATAGTCTCTTCAATAAGCAATGCTGGGACAACTGGATTTCCACATGCAAAAGAATGAAGATGGATCCATACCTCACACCATATACAAAAATTAACTCATTTAAAATGAATCAACAACCTAAATGTAACAGCTAAAATCATAAACTCTTAGAAAAAAACACAGGGGTAAAACTTCGGGACCTTGGATTTGGGAATGGATTCTTAGATACCGAAAGCACAAGCAACAAAAGAAAAAACAAAATTAAAAATTTGTACATCGGTGGAAATTATCAAACAAGTAAAAAGGCAACCTACCAAGTGGGAGAAAATACTTGCAAATCATTATCTGGTAAGGGTTAAAAATCAAGAATACATACAACCCAACAACAAAAGGTAAACAACCTAATTTTAAAATGGGCAGAGGACCTGAATAGACATTTGTTCAAAAAAGATATACAAATGGCCAGTAAGCACACGAAAAGATGCTCATCATCATTAGTCACTGGGGAAATGTAAGTCACGACTAAAATGAGGCAGCAGTCCATACCTACTAGGATAGCTATTACCACAAAAACAGAAAATAAGCGTTGACAAGAAGATGAAGAAATTGGTAGTTTTATGCATTGCTGGTGGGAATGTAAGATGGTACAGCTTCTGTGGAAAACAGCTTAGCAACTCCTCAAAAAATTAAACATAGAATTACCATATGATGCAGCAATTTCACTCCTAGGTATATACCCCAAACAACTGAAAGAAGGGGCTTAAGCCGATAATTGTACACTAATGTTCACAGCAGCATTATTTACAAAAGCTAAAGGGTAGAAACAACCCAAATGTCCAACAACAGATTAATCTTGAAAACTTATGCTAAGTGAAAGAAGCCAAACACAAAAGCACAAATACTGCATGATTCCACTTATATGAAATATCTAGAAGAGGTAAGTGTACAGAGGTAGAAAGCAGATTAGAAGTTACCAGGGACTGGGGGGAATAAGGAATGGGGAGTTACTGCTTAAGGGGTACTAAGTTTTTTATTTGGGGTAATAAAAAGCTTTTAGAAATAGATAATGGTGATGATGGCATAAGACTGTGAATGTAAATAATACCACTGAATTGTACACTTAAAATTGGTTAAAATGGCAAATCTTATATACTTTATTACAATAAAATTAAACACACACACACACACACGGTTCAAGGATATTTCACAGCAAAAAAATAACAAACTCACACTAGCGGGACTTAAGGTGCTACATCAAACGTACTCTCTCTCCATTTGTGAAGAGAAACGAGGGCTTCGCCTTATATATCCACAGAGGGGTATGTTAAAGCTACAGACTCAGAATCACAAGGTCTGGGCTCTTCCTATTGCTGTGTAACTGAACAAATTACCTAACAACTCTGAGCTCATTTCCTAACCCAGAGGCCGGCAAAAGTAGTTGGAGCGACACTGGCTAAAGGGGATTGTGCATTTAGTGTGTGCCAGTGTGCTCAGGGCTTTATCTCATTTAATCCTCCCAGTAATTCTATGACACGGACACTGTTTTATTCTTACTTTATGATCTACCTTGAGGCAGAGCATATTCACTAAATTGCCCAGGTCATGTAGATATAAGGGGCCAATTCAGATTCCATCTCGATGAAGGAATGCCATTCTTCATCTCCAAGATCCACCGTCTAATTTTGTTTTTTAAAAGGAGAGTATCTGGGTATCAGCTGAATCTGAAGTTGGTTCACTGCACATAAATAATGGTATTATAAAATACAGACGATTCACTAACTAGATAATTTTGTTAACTTTGCTGAAAGAAAAGAGAACACACAATATAGGGGGAGTCAGCACAATTTTACCAAGGCAAAGCCATAGAAGCTTCCTAAACACATCCAAACACCGAGTTACTGGCGCTGAGGGCTAGGAGACCATGGTATCGGTGGCTATCTAGGTCAACTGGTATAATGTAGTTCATAAAGAAAATATTGTACGTTCAACTTTGGTGAGTAGTGTCTGGGGTCTTGAAAGTTTGCAAGCGGCCATCTAAGGTCCATCTATTGGTCCTATCATGTTTGGAACAAAGGAGAATGAAGAAAGCCAAAGACACAAGGAAAGTATCAGTCCACAGGACTAATGGACCACATGTACCATTAGCCCTACCAGCCTGAGCCCAGAAAAACTAGACGGTGCCTGGCTATCACCACCGACCACTCTTATAGGGAAGGTTCCGGACAGAGTGAGAGAAAAATGTAGAACAAAATTCAAATTCACAAAAAAAGACAAGACTTACTGACCTGACAAAGACTGGAGAAACTCTGATACTATGGCCCTGGACACCCTGCTAACTCAGAACTGAAGCCACTTCCAAAGTCTGCCTTTCAGCCAAAGATTAGAAAGGCCTATAAAACAAACCTGTTTGAACCCACCAGCCACTCTGCAGGAGAAAGATCTGGCAGTCTGCTTCTGTAAAGACTTACAGCTTTGGAAACCCTACAGGGCAGCTGCTGTCCTATAGGGTTGCTGAAAGTTGGAATCGACTCAACAGCAATGGGTTTGTTTTTTAGGTTTATAAAACAATAACACACATGAGGAATACCCTTCATAGTTCAATCAAGTATACGAGACAAAACAGGCAACATCTGCCAAAAAGCAAAGACAAGAAAGCAGGAATAGACAGTAAAGCTGGACAAATGGACACAGGGAACCCAGAGTATAAAGGTAAAGGGGGAGAGTGTTGACACATGCAGGGATTGCAACCACTGTCACCAAAAAATTTGTGTATAAATTTTTGAACGAGAAACTAATTTGAATGGTAAACTTTCACCTAAAACACAAAATAAAATAAAAAATACAGAAGATTAACTGATTGGAAAATTACATTGGTTATCCTTTTTTAAGATGGTCAATTACAGTTATAAATGGAACCAAAAATTCCATAGCAGTGTGATCTGACCAAACAATCTCTACAAACACCATTATGTGAGAAATTGACAAATTATTTGTTCAATAAATGTTGACAGTCCATTCATTCATTCCAACGACAAAAAAATTATTGACTGGCGATGATATGGGGAAACTGGAACCCTTACCTATTGCTGGTGGGAATGCAAAATAGAATAGCTGTTGTGGAGAAGAGTGTGGTGGTTCCTCAAAAAATTAAAAATAGAACTACCATATGACCAGCAATTCCATTGCTAGGCACGTACCCAAAAGGCTTGAAAGCAGAATCTCAAAAAGAGACTTGCACACCAGTGTTGCCTGCAGCACTATTTACAATAGCCAAAAGGTGGAAACAGCCTAAACGTCTACCAACAAATGAATGGATAAACCATTAAATGTGATACATACATACAATGGAATACTACTCAGCCAGGAGAAGAAATGAAGTTTTGATATATGCTACAATATGGATGGAGCTTGAAGACATTACGCTGAGTGAAATAAGCCGATCACAAAAGGGCAAATGCTGTATGACCTCACTTATATAAAAAAAAAAAGACAAATATATATTGACCAAAGTTTATGGGTGGTTACCAGGGGTGGGGAAACCCTGGTGGCGTAGTGGTTAAGTGCTACGGCTGCTAACCAAAGGGTCGCCAGTTCAAATCCACCAGGCACTCCTTGGAAACTCTACGGGGCAGTTCTACTCTGTCCTATAGGGTTGCTATGAGTCGGAATCGACTCAATGGCACTGGGTTTGGTTTGGTTTTTTTTTACCAGAGTGGGATGGGAGGAGTTAACAGTGATGAAAAAAATCACACTAAGGGTAGTTTATACAGCCAATTACTGTAAGTGCTGTCAATAAGTTGTATACTTAGAAAAAGCTGAATTGGCAAAAGTTGTGTAACAGATGTATTTACAACTACAAAAAAAAAAAAAAAGAGTAGTTGCTGAGGGTGCTTATGTACAACCAAACACTTTAGGGGATCTGGGTACTTGGTTTGGAGGTTTAGGGTCACAGTTTTAGGAAAGACGCCAGTTAACTGTCCCAATAACGTGTTCAGTGCTTCTGTTCTACCTTCTTGTTTGCTACATAGTGCCTGGGGTCTTAAAAGCTTACAAGCAGCCACCTAAGGCACAAATGGTCTCTATACACCTGAAGCAACAGAGCAAGCAGGAGAGTCAGGAACAGGAGGGGGATATGGAATGTGTGGCCAACTGCCTCCATGAACAACCGCCTCCTTTGCCATGAAACCAGAAGAACTGGATAGTGCCCAGCTACCAATCATTGAAACATTTTCACTAAAGATTCCACAGAAGAATCCTGATCAAAAGGGGAAAATGCAGAACAGAATTTCAATTCTCATGGACTCTAGACTTTCTGAAGCCATGGAGGGTGGATGAACCCTTAGAAACTGTTGCCCTGTGATGATCTTTAACCTTAAACCAAAAATACATCCTGATGTCACCTTAAAACCAGACAACTGTTTAATTTAACTAGTAAAAAAAAAAAAAAAGCCTGCTTTGAGCATTATGCTCTTTTAAGAACTATCTATACGGGGTTAAACTGACAACAGTAACTTGAAAGATTAGACAGGAACTTAGGAGGCAGTAAGTTTATGAGGGAAGAACAACTCAGAAGAGGAGGTTGAGAATGGTTGCACAATTCAAAGAATGTAGTCAATGTCACTAAACTGTACATAAAGAAAAAAAATTTGAGCATCTATTATGTGCTGTTCCTGGGAATACAGCAGTGGGCATAAAGACAAAAAATTAAGGTACAATTTACATACAATAGAATGTATTTGAAGACTACAATCTGTTAAGTTTTGACAAATGGATATACCTGTTAAACAATTGCCACAATCAAGACAATGAACATATCCATCATCACTGAAAATTTCCTTGCACCCCTTTCATCATCTCTCCCTCTCCATGCATTCAAGAATGATGTGCTTTCTATCACTACGTACTGGTTTCTAGAATTTCTATAACTCATACTGTATGTACTCTTTTGTCTGGCTTCTTTCACTCATCACAATTATGTTGAGATTCATCTATGTTGCTTATTATTCCTAGTAGCTTGTTCGCACCTTCCATTTGATTTTCTACATAGGCAATAATGTCATCTGCCAATAAAGACAAGTTTACTTCTTTCTTTCCAGGGTAGATGACTTTTATTTCTTCTTCTCGCCTTACTGCACTGATTAGAACCTCCAATACCATGTTTAAGAGAAATACTGAGAATGGACATCTCTATTTTGTTCCTAATTTATGAGGAAAGCATTCAGTCCTTCACCAGAAAGTATCATGTTACCTGTAGGTTTCTCATACATGCCTTTTAAATCAAGTAGAGGAAGTTTCTTTCTATTCCTAGCTTGCTGAGAATTTTTATCAGGAGTGGATGTTGAATTTTATCACTTTTTCTGCATCTACTGACCCAGCCCAGTGCCGTCAAGTCTACTGAAGTCGTATGTATTTTTTTGTTTTAGTTTGTTACTATAGTGAATTACACTGATTAATTTTCAAATTATAAACTATCCTGAGATAAATTCCATTTGGTCATGATACATTATCTTTTACACAAATTCTATTTCAAAAAATGTGTTTCGAATTTTTGTATGTATGTTAATGAGGGAAGCTGGTCTGTAGTTTTCTTTCTTAGTAATGTCTTTGTCAGATTTTGTTATCAAGATAATGCTAGCCTCCTACAATGAGTTAAGAAAAAGTCCTTCTTCAGTTTTCCAGAGGCGTTTGTATAGACTTAGTATTATTTCTTTCTTAAATGTTTGGCAGAATTCATCTGTGAAGTCATCTGGGTCTGGAGTTTTCTTTGTGGGTGGGTTTTTAACTACAAATTCAATTTCTTTAACACATGTAAGGCTGTTCAGGTTATCCAATGCTTCCTGAATAAACTTTGGTACTCTGTGCTTTTCAAGAAACTTTCTCACTTAAGTCCCATAAATTCTGACATGTTGTGTTTTCTTTTTATTAACTCAAGATAGTTTTCTCTCTCATAAAACATCTTCTTTGACCAATCAATTATTCAGAAGTATGTACTTAGGGATTTTCCGAGGATGTTGCTGTTATCAATTTCTAACTTAATTACAATGTAGTCAGAGAAGATACTTTGTATGACTTGAATCATTTTACATTTATTGAGACTTGTTTCATGGCTAAGAATGTGGTGTCTCGGTAAATATTCCACATGTACTTAAGAAAAAACAAGCCCTGGTGGCAAAATGGTAAACGCTCAGTTACCAACCTAGAGGTTGTCTATTCAAACTCAACAGTGGCGGCTCCATAGGAGAAAAGACTTAGACATCTACTCCCGTCAAGATCACAGCATAGGAAAACTCCATGGGGCAGTTCTACTCTTTCCTATAGGGTTGCTATAAGTAAGAATCAACTTGACAGCACACAACAACAACAACTTAAGAAGGATTTGTGTTCCATGTGTTGGGTGGAGGGTTCTATAAATAACAATCAGGTCAAACAGGTTGAGAGTAGTGTTTAAGTCAATGACATCATTGCTGATTTTCTGCCCACTTGTTCTACCAATTATTAAGAGAGTGACACTGAAATCTCCAACTATAATTGTGGATTTCTCTATTTCTCCTTTCACTTCTATTAGTTTTTTGCTTCAAGAATTTTGAAGCTCTGTTACTAGGAGCATTGTTATGTCCTCTTGAAGGAGCCACAGTGGAGCAGTGGTTACTATATTTTTACGCAAATTAACGCGCACAGTCTGTTTCTCTGCCAACCGCACCCTCCCCGACAGGTATTTTCATAACCACGGTGCCTTAGTCATCTAGTGCTGCTATCACAAATACCACAAATGCATGGCTTTAACAAACAGATGTTTATTCTCTCACAGTCCAGTAGGCTAGTAGTCCAAACGCAGGGTGCCAGCCCCAGGGGAAGGCTTCATCTGTCAGCTCTGGAGCAAGGTCCTTGTCATCAATCTTCCCGTGGTCTAGGAGCTTCTCTGCGCAAGAACCTCTGGTCCAAAGGATGCACTCTTCTACTAGTGCTGCTTTCTGGTGGTATGAGGTTCCCGTGTTTCCCTGCTTGCTTCTCTCTTTTATATTTCAAAGGAGGCTGGCTTAAGACAGTATCTAATCTTATACTTCTCATCAATATAATTGCCACTAATCCATCTCATTACATCGTAGTGATGGGTTTTAAAACGCATAGGGAAATCACATAAGACAACAAAATGGCAGACAATCATACAATACTGGGGATCATGACCTAGCCAAGTTCACAGATATTTTTGCGGAACACAATTCAATCCATGACACACACTATGCCAATTTTTTGTTATATGCTGCATTAAAAAAATTTTAGCATAGTGCAGTTACCAAAATACCTCACGGGGGAGGGCATGGTTGGCAAACAAACACAGAAGGCATGTATTATCTGCATAAAAATATGGTAAGGACTTGACTGCTAGCCAATAGGTTAGTGGTTCAAACTCACCAGTTACTCCATGGGAGAAAGATGTGTCGGTCTGCTTCCATAAAGACTGCTGTTGTTGTTAGGTGCCATCAAGTCAATTCTGACTCATAGTGGCCCTATGTACAACAAACTGAAACACTGCACAGTCCTGCACTATCCTGGTGATCATTGGTATACTTCAGCCCACTGTTGCAGCCGCTGTGTCAATCCATCTCGTTAAGGGTCTTTCTCTTTTTCACTGACCTTCTACTTTACCAAAATGATCTCCTTCTCCGGGGACTGGTCCCTCCTGATAACATGTCCAAAGTACGTGACTCCCGGACACCCCTTCATTTCAGTAATGAGGTCACTCCTGAGGTTCATCCTTCAGCCAAAGACTGAATAGGCCCATGGAACAACACAAGACTAAAAGGGCACACCAGCCCTGGGGCAGAGACTAGAAGGTAGTAGAAAATAGGAAGGCTGGTAATAGGGAACCCAGGGTTGAGGAGGGAGAGTGTTGACATGTCGTGGGGTTGTTAACCAGTGTCATAGAACAATGTGTGTCCTGTTTGATGAGAAACTAGCTTGTTCTGTAAACCTTCATCTAAAGTACAATTTTAAAAAAAACCAAACAAAGTATCTGAGATGAAGCCTCACCATCCTCACTTCTAAGGAGCATTCTGGCTGCACTTCCTCCAAGACAGACTGGTTCGTTTTTCTGGCAGTCACGATATATTCAATATTCTCTGTCAACACCTTAGTTCGAAGGCATCAATTCTTCTTCAGTCTTACTTATTCATTTTCCAGCTTTCACATGCATATGAGGCAGCTGAAAATACCGTGGCTTGGGATTAGGTACAACTTACTCCTTAAAGTGACATCTTTGCTTTTTAACAATTTATTTAAAGGGGTCTTTTGCAGCAGATTTGCCCAATGCAGTGCATTGTTTTATTTCTTGACTGTTGTTTCCATGGGCGCTGATTGTGGATCCAAGTAAAATGAAATCCCTCATAACGTCAATCTTTTCTCTATTTATCATGATGTTGCTTATTGGTCCAGTTGCAAGGATTTCTGTTTCTTTATGTTGAGGTGTAATCCATACTGAAGGCTGTGGTCTTTGATCTTCATCACTAAGTGCTTTAAGTCCTTTTCACTTTCAGCAAGCAAGGTTGTGTCATTTGCATATCGCAGGTTGTTAATGAGTCTTCCTCCAATTCTGATGCTGCGTTCTTCTTTATACAGTGCAGCTTCCCAGAGCAGTTGCTCAGCATAGAGACTGACTAAAGATTACACCCTTGTAAACTCTATGGGGCAGTTCTCCGTTCAACGGAGTTGCTATGAGTCAGGATCAACGGCACACATCAACATGTCCTCTTGATTAACTGACCCATTTGTCATTAAGAAATGATTATCTTCTTTATTCCTGATAAAAATAAGGCTGTACGAGGCGGGGCCAAGATGGCAGAGTAGTCAGATGCTTCTGGTGAACTCTCTTACAACAAAGATCCAAAAAAAAAACAAGTAAAATGATTATATTTATGACAAGCTAGGAGCCCTGAACATCAAAGGCAAAGTAAGAAAAAGGACTGAGCAGCATGGGGAGGTAGAGATGGCTCAGAAGCAGAGAGGAGTTGCTGGTCCTGAATCTCCGGGAGCCCTCAGGCTGCGGTGGGCTGGTGGTAGCGTTGAGCCGCAGTTTCCTCAAGGAGAAACAGCCAGCCACACAGCTATTCACTCCTCTGGAAGCAGAGAAGAACGGCACTCTAGGCAAAAGCTGAGTATTTGCATATATTTTACCGCACTCCAGCCCCCAAGCCAGCTTCAAGTGGCTGTCGGTTTCCCCGGGCCTGAGACAGGTCCTGCTGTGCGCGCTGAGCCACTTCCTGGCCTCAGAGAAGGAATAAATTCACAATTGGGGAAAAGATAATCTGCCAGGCTCCACTAACCTGGGGAGGTCAGAACTGACACGGCTCCTATTCATGCAGAAACAGTCTGTGGACTTTGAATAACTTTACCCCCTGCACTGACTTGTGCGGGCCTATTTCCTGAGAATCGGCTCTTGTTGGCAGACAGCAACTGTTTCAGTTGTGTGGTGGAGACATGGGTGTTTGATGTTTGACACCGCTTTGCCTAATAAACAGGGTCCTCACCTACCCACATCATGGGCATAAGGACTGGTGGCTCCACTCAGGTCATCCAGCCACCTGCAACAGGGGTCCAAGGATAACTGGTACCTCCCAGTCCTTATAAACCAAAAGCACTAACTGGCCAGGGTCCCTATGCAAAATCCAACCCACTGTGCACTCTGGGGAACAGGGATGAACTCTCCTCACAGACACTCAGGAGATGGTTGTCAGCTCCCTGCCTTCTTCAGAGTGTGACCCTCTGCTGGAACTAGATACCAGTGCCTACACCCATCACCCCTGCCCCTCTAACACTGTGGGACAGAGCCTATACAACACACTTGATGACCAACTACCTGGACACCTGAGCTGAATCCATGCAAGAAAAGTGAATGGACTCCTAAGCTCATGTACTTGATAACAGCTCTAGCCATCTGGTGACAGGATGTTAAAGCTTCAAAGGCGAAAATAATCAAGCCAGCTCACTTAAGCAACCTATTTGGACATATCAAAACAAAACAAAGAAGCTAGGATACAGTAAGCAAACACAAAATAAACTAACACAATAAATTATACATGGCTCTGAGACAACAGTCAATATCAAATCACATAAAGAAGCAGACCATGCTTGTTTCAACAAACTCTCAAAACAAAGAATCAAGGAATCTTCTGGATGAAGGTACCTTCCCGCAATTACCAGAAGCAGAATACAACAGATTAATATACAGAACTCTTCAAGACATCAGGAAGGAGATCAGGCAATATGCAGAACAAGCCAAGGAACACACAGATAAAGCAGCTGAAGAAATTAAAAAGGTTATTCAAGAACATAATGAAAAATTTAATAAGCTGCAAGAATCCATAGAGAGACAGCAATCAGAAATTCAGAAGATTAACAATAAAATTACAGAATTAGACAACTCAATAAAAAGTCAGAGGAGCAGAACTGAGCAAGTGGTAGACAGTACTGGTAAGATTGAAGATAAAGTACTTGGCACCAATATATTTGAAGAAAAATCAGATAAAAGCATTATAAAAAATGAAGAAACCCTAAGAATCATGTACAACTCTATCAAGAGAAATAACCTACGAGTGACTGGAGTACCATAACAGGGAGGGATAACAGAAAATACAAAGAGAATTGCTGAAGGTTTGTTAGCAGAAAACTTCCCTGATATTCTGAAAGACGAGACGATACTTATCTAAGATGCTCATCGAATTCCACATAAGGTCTTAAAAGAAAGTCAGCAAGACATATTATAATCAAAATTGCCAAAACCAAAGATAAAGAGAGAATTTTAAGAGCAGATAGGGATAAACAAAAAGTCATCTACAAAGGAGAGTCAATAAGAATAATCTCGGACTACTCAGCAGAAACCATGCAGGCAAGAAGGCAATGGGATGAATTATATAAAGCACTGAAGGGAAAAAATTGCCAGCCAAGAATCATACCCAGCAAACCTGTCTCTCAAATATGAAGGCAAAATTAGGACATTTCCAGATAAACAGAAGTTTAGGAAATTTGTAAAAACCAAACCAAAACTACAAGAAATACTAAAGGGAGTTATTTGGTTAGAAAATCCATAATACCAGGTTATCAACCCAAGACTAGAACACTGGGCAGAGCAATGAGAGAGAAGTTAACCAAGACAGGTAAATAAAAAAGAAACAAGAAAAAAGACACTCGAAACAGGGTAACAGCAATGTTATTATGTAAAAGAAGACAACATTAAAACAATAAAGAGGTACTAATAAATGTAGTCATACTGGACAATGGGTGGGAGAGAGATGCTGATGAGGAGTGAGCTACTTGCATCAGGTGGACACTTGAGACTATGCTGGCATCTCCTGTCTGGAGGGGAGATGAGAGGGTAGAGGGGGTTAGAAGCTGGCAAAATGGTCACGAAAAGAGAGATGGAAGTAAAGCGGGCTTTCTTACTTGGGGGAGAGTAATTGGGAGTATATAGTAAGGTGTATATAGGTTTTTATGTGAGAGACTGACTTGATTTGTAAACTTTCACTTAAAGCACAATAAAAATTATTTTTTAAAAATGTAGTCATAAATCTTTCATACGGAGAGGAAGACGAGGTGATATAAAGAAATAAAGTTAGGTTTAAACTTAGAAAAATAGGGGTAAATATTAAGGTAACCACAAAGGAGACTAACAATCCTACTCATCAAAATAAAATATAAGAAAAAAACAGAGACTCAGCAGAAACAAAATCAACAACAATGAATAAGAGCAAAAGACAATATATAAACTACTGAGCACAAAAAATTAAGTGGGAATAAGAAACTGTCAACACACAAAAAAAGACATCAAAATGACAGCACTAAACTCATCAAAAAACCCACCTATCAATAATTACGCTGAATGTAAATGGACTAAATCAAACAATAAAGAGAGTGACAGAATGGATAAAAAACACAATCCGTCTATATGCAGCCTACAAGAGACATACATTAGACTTACAGACATAAACTAAAACTCAAATGAGGAAAAAATATATTAAGGAAACAACAAACAAAAAAGAGCAGGAGTAGCAATATTAATTTCTGACAAAACAGACTTTAAAGTTAAATCCACCACAAAGGATGAGGAAGGACACTATATAATAATTAAAGGGACAATATATGAGGAGGATATAACCATATTAAATATTTATGCACCCAATGACAGGGCTGCAAGATACATAAACTCTAACAACAATGAAAAATGAGATAGACAGCTCCGCAATTATAGTAGCAGACTTCAACACGCCACTCTCGGTGAAGGACAGGACATCCAGGAAGAAGCTCAATAAAGACATGGGAGATGTAAACGACACAATCAACCAACTTGACCTCATAGGCATAACAGAACATTCCACTCAACAGCAGCCAAGTATACTTTCTTTTCTAGTGCACATGGAACACTCTCTACAATAGACCATATATTAGGTCATAAAGCAAGCCTCAGCAGAATCCAAAACATCGAAATACTACAAAGCATCTTCTCTGACCATAAGGCCATAAAAGTAGAAATCAATGACAGAAAAAGCAGGGAAAAGAAATCAAACATTTGGAAACTGAATACCCTGCTCAAAAACGACTGACTTATAGAAGACATCAAGGATGGAATAAAGAAATTCATAGAATCCAATGAGAATGAAAACACGTCCTATAAGAGCCTTTGGGACACAGAGAAAGCAGTGCTCAGAGGTCAATTTATATCAGTAAATGCACACATCCAAAAAGAAGAAAGGGCCAAAATCAAAGAATTATCCCTACAACTTGAAGAAATAGAAAGAGAGCAACAAATGAAACCCTCAGGCACTAGAAGAAAGCATATAATAAAAACTAGAGCAAAATTAAATGAAATGGAGAACAGAAAAACAACTGAAAGAGTTAACAAGACCAAAAGCTGGTTCTTTGAAAAAATTAACCAAATTGATAAACCATTGGCCAAACTGACTAAAGAAAAACCAGAGAGGAAGCAAATAACCCAACTAAGAAATGAAATGGGCAATATTACAACAGACCCAACTGAAATTAAAAGAATCACATCAGATTACTACAAAAAATTGTACTCTAACAAATTTGAAAACCTAGAAAAAAATGGATGAATTTCTGGAAATACACTACTGACCTAAACTAACACAAACAGAGGTAGAACAACTAAATAAACCCATAACAAAAGAAGAGATTGAAAAGGTAATTTAAAAACTCCCAACAAAAAAAGCCCTGGCCCAGGACGGCTTCACTGCAGACTTCCACAAAACTTTCAGAGAAGAGTTAACACCACTACTACTAAAAGTACTTCAGAGCACAGAAAAGGACAGAATACTCCCAAACTCCTATGAAGCCAGCATATCCCTCATAACAAAACCAGATAAAGACACCACAAAAAAAATTACAGACCTATATCCCTCATGAACTGAGATGCAAAAATCCTCAACAAAATTCTAGCCAATAGAATTCAACAACATATCAAAAAAATAATTCACCATGACCAAGTAGGATTCATACCAGGTAAGCAGAGATGGTTGAACATTAGAAAAACAATTAATGTAATCCATCATATAAATAAAACAAAAGATAAGAACCACATGATCTTATCAATTGATGCAGAAAAGGCATTTGACAAAGTCCAACACCCATTCATGATAAAACTCTCCGCAAAATAGGGAATGGAAGGAAAATTCCTCAACATAATAAAGGGCATTTATACAATGCCAACAGCCAACATCATCCTAAATGGAGAGTCTGAAAGCATTCCCCCTGAGATCCGGAACCAGACAAGGATGTCCTTTACCACCATTCTTATTCAACATTGTGCTGGAGGTCCTAGCCAGAGCAATTAAAACCTTTGCAGTGGAGCCTCATTCAGACTCATAGGGACCCTACAGGACAGAGTAGAATCGCCCCCCAGAGTTTATCACCATTCTTATTCAACACTGTGCTGGAGGTCCTAGCCAGAGCAATTAGGCTAGATAAGTAAAGGGCATCTACATTGGTAAGGAAGAAGTAAAAATATTTCTACTTTAGATGACATGATCTTATATGCAGAAAACCCTAAAGAATCCTCAAGAAAACTACTGAAACTAATAGAAGAGTTCAGCAAAGCAGCAGTATACAAGATAAACGTACAAAAGTCAGTTGTATTCCTCTACACCAAGAAAAAGAACATCGAAGAGGAAATCACCAAATCAATACCATTTACAGTAGCCTCCAAAAAGATAAAGCACTTAAGAATAAATCTTACCAGACATGTAGAAGACCTATACATAGAAAACTACAAGATGCTACCACAAAAAACCAAGAGACCTATATAAATAGAAAAACATACCTTGCTCATGGACAGGAAGATTTAACATTGTAAAAATGTCTATTCTACCAAAAGCGATCTATAGATGCAATGCAATTCCGATTCAAATTCCAATGACATTTTTTAATGAGATGGAGAAAGAAATCACCACCTTCCTATGGAAGGGAAAGAGGGCCCAGATAAGTAAGGCATTACTGAAAAAGAAGAACAAAGTGGGAGGCCTCACTCTACTTGATTTTAGAACCCATTATACTGCCACAGTACTCAAAACAGCCTGGTAGTGGTACAACAATAGATACATGGAATAATGGAACAGAATTGAGAATCCAGACATTAATCCATACACATACGAGCAGCTGATATCTGACAAAGGCCCAAAGTCAGTTAAACAGGGAAAAGATAGTCTTTTTAACAAATGGTGCTGGCATAACTGGCTATCGATCTGCAAAAAAAGGAAACAAGACCCATACCTCACACCATGAACAAAAACAAACTCAAAATGGATCAAAGACCTAAATATAAAATCTAAAATGATAAAGATCATGGAAGAAAAAATAGGGACAACGTTAGGACTGCTAATACATGGCATAAACAGTATACAAAACATTATAAAGAATATAGAAGAAAAACTAGATAACTGGGAGCTCCTAAAAATCAAACACTTAATGCTCATCCAAAGTCTTCACCAAAAGAGTAAAAAGACTACCTATAGACTGGGAAAAAGTTTTTAGCTATGACATTTCTGATCAGCACCTGATCTCTAAAATCTACATGATACTGCAAAAAGACAAATAACCCAATTAAAAAATGGGCAAAGGATATGAACACACTTAACTGAAGAAGACATTCAGGTGGCTAACAGATACATGAGGAACTGCTCACCATCATTACCCGTTAGAAAAATGCAAATCAAAACTACAATGAGATTCCATCTCCAACAAGGCTGGCATTAACCCAAAAAACACAAAATAATAAATGCTGGGAAGGTTGTGGAGAGACTGGAACACTTATACACTGCTGGTGGGATGTAAAATGGTACAATCACTTTGGAAATCGATTTGGCTCTTCCCTAAAAAGCTAGAAATAGAAGTATCATACGATCCGGCAATTCCACTCCTTGGAATATGTCCCAGAGAAATAAGAGCCTTTACATGAACAGATACAGGCACATCCATGTTCACTGCAGCATTGTTTAAAATAGCAAAAAGATGGAAGGAACCAAGGTCCCCATCAATGGATGAATGGATAAATAAATTATGGTATATTCACACAATGTAATAATACGCATCGATAAAGAACAGTGAGGAATCTGAGAAACATTTCATAACATGGAGGAATCTGGAAGGCATTATGCTGAGTGAAATTAGTCAGTTGCCAAAAGACAGATATTGTATAAGACCACTATTATAAGAACTTGAGAAACAGTTTAAATAGAGAAGAAATTATTCTTTGATGCTTATGAGAGCAGGGAGGGAGGGAGGGAGACGCATTTTTACTAATTAGGTAGTAGGTAAGAACTATTTGAGGTGAAGGGAAACACGATACACAATACAGGCGAGGTCAGCACAACTGGACTAAACCAAAAGTAAGAAGTTTCCTGAATAAATTGAACACTTCGAAGGCCAGCGTAGGAAGGGCGGGAGTTTGGGGACTATGGTTTCAGGGGACATCTAAGTCAACTGGCATAATAAAATCTATTAAAAAAACATTTTGCATCCCACTTTGGAGAGTGGCATCTGGGGTCTTAAACGCTAGCAAGCAGCCATGTAAGATGCATCAATTGGTCTCAACCTACCTGGAGCAAAGGAGAATGAAGAACACCAAAGTTACAAGGTAACTATGGTCCCAAGGGACAGAAACTGAGACCAGAAGAACTAGGTGGCGCCAGGCTACAACCGATGACTGCCCTGACAGGGAACACAACAGAGAACCCCTGAGGGAGCAGGAGAGCAGTGGGATGCAGACCTCAAATTCTCATAAAAAGACAGACTTAACAGTCTGACTGAGACTAGAAGGACCCCAGAGGTCATGGTCCCCAGACCTTCTGTTAGCCCAAGACAGGAACTATTCCCAAAGCCAACTCTTCAGACAGGGATTGGACTGGACTATGGGATAGAAAACGATACTGGTGAAGAGTGAGCTTCTTGGATCAAGCAGACATATGAGACTATGTGGGCAGCTTCTGTCTGGAGAGGAGATGAGAGGGCAGAGGGGGTCAGAAGCTGGCCGAATGGACACGAAAACAGAGAGTGGAGGGAAGGAGTGTGCTGTTTCATTAGAGGGAGAGCAACCAGGAGTAGATAGCAAGGTGTATATAAGTTTTTGTATGAGAGACTGACTTGATTAGTAAACTTTCACTTAAAGCACAATAAAAATTTTAAAAATAGTAATAATAAGGCTGTACTAACAAAAGAAAAAACAGAAATACCTGCAAAAACTAAGTTTAAATAAATCTCACTTTCTTACTATAGCCAAGATATTTCAGAATTAATTCCAAGTCACCTTAGTGTTTAGAATAGCACATACTTTAATAAATAAGTACTATGAGCATCAACAAAACACTATTAATCTCAATTTTAATGAAGTTTACACAATCCCTCTCACTGTAAAAAAGATTTTTAAAACCTTCAAAACTATCTGTATTCCACGGTGTTCCAAACCACACAAAATGAAAGACTACTTTGTTTAAACTACAAAGCAAGTATAGTTTTACCAAAGTTATTTGCTACATATAAGCAATTTAAGATTGAAGCTCAGTGACTCTATTTACAAAGCTTTATCAACATCAGTTAAGCCGGGTGGGTCGTGAAACCACAAAATTGAAAAAGTAAGTAATTTCAGATAAAATCAGTTTCTCTTTCAGAACACAATGAAGTGTAATTGTCTACTGTTGCACCTGCCACTGAAAGCTCTGTAAAGAAGGGTGGCAAACACAAATGTCTTAAGGGGTCAGGCAGGATATAAGAGTCGTGGGAACTAGAGAACACACACAGCCACTACTCCTCCTCAGCTTCAGCCAACTGTTGCCGAATGGACTAGACATCACCAGGGCTTACTTTTTTTTAGAGAAGCCAGAAATCAAGATCTTTATGTAAATCTCAAAGTTTTAAAATATTAGCAACTAAATAAAAATTCTTAAACAGTAGGAAGTCCAAACAAAACAAATAAGCAGGGTATTCTCACTTCAAACTTTAAAAGACTAGAATGAAACAGCTTCTGAATTCCACAGAAAAAAATTCTGACCTAATTAAATGCCTGACATCACCACCATTAAAGATCTGTGAGCCAATGAACCTAGCTGTATATCAAAATGGATAACGTAACCACATAGAAGAGGGTGAAAAAAAGAACTAATCCAAGTAACTTTCAAACAGAACTTTGACCATGTTCTTGGTGGGGGTACCATCGAGTCGATTCCAGATCATAGCAATCTCATGTGACAGAGCTGAACTGCCCCATACGGTTTTCTTGACCATAACCTTTATGAAAGCAGATCACCAGGTCTTTCTCCTATGGACCCACTGGGTGGGTTTGAAACACCAACATTTTGTTGTTGTGCTACCAGGGCTCCTTATTTTGACTATATACCCTCGATAAAAAAGAACTCTTGACTTTTACTTAGAAGGCTTGTTTTTGGTAGTGGTATGGGTATAGCAATTCTGAAATTATTCTGTAAGTACTTTTCATGACTGAACAATTGTTGGAAACCACAGTTCTTGCTGTGGGAAAACAGAAAATTACAAAAATGGAATGCAAGAAGCAAGTATGAATCTGTATAATGGAATCAAATCAGAAGTATCTATACGAACTCATGATTTTAAAACACGTATGTGTTAAACATCCTGAACTGGATCCTGTAACAGAAAAGCACATAATATAAAGTCTGGACTTCAGTTAACTGCAATGTACTATGTTGATTTCTTAGTTTTGACACATGTACCATGGTTATGTAAAATTTAATCGCAGAGGTATATGGGCATTCTCTGTACTACTATCTTTTCAACTTTTCTGTAAACTGAAAATTATTTCAAAATAAAAAATTATTAAATATGTGTCAACATTATTAATAACAGCCAGAACATTTAAACAATCCAAACATCAACATCGCTGGTGAACAGATAAATAAAATATTGTATATCCATACAATGAAAATCATTCAGCAATAAGAAGGAATGAAGTAGTGATACATGCTACAACAGAGATGAACCTTGAAAACCTTACGCTAAGTGGGAAAAGGCAGTCACTGAAGACCACATGTGCTCTGATTCCATTTCTATGAAATGTCCAGAACCGGCAACTCTGTAAAAACAGAAAGTACACTGGTGCTTGCCCAGGGCTGGGGAGAGGAGGGGCAGTGGGGAGTAGCTTCTAGTAAGTACAAGAGTTTCTTCGTGGGGTCATAAAAATGTCCTAAAATCAATTGTGGTAATAATCACACAACTCTGTAAATGTACTAAAAGCAACTGAATTTTATACTTTAAATGGGTGAAGTATGTGGTGTATGGATTACATCTCAATAAAGCTGTTAAACACGCGTGCATCCAAGCATGCATGTACGTATAAATACATATATATTGTGTGTGTGTCTCCTCATTCTGCTGGCTAAAAAAAGCTACAGAGGCAGTGTCACTCCATCAACAACGAACATACCTAGCACCTAAATCTTCATTTCTTTAAACCATTCCCTGCTAAAAGGTACCAGAGCTCCTTGGAGAAGTAGCCAATTCCAGGGCTAGGCAAGGAAGATCTTATGTAAGGAAAAAAGCTCTGCTAAAAGTCTAATGGGGTCCTATGAAAAGGACACAAAAACTAACTTGAAGGGTCTCCCATTGGCCAAACTGGAGACAATTTGAGTATCAAAATGAATTACCTTATTAGATTATGATATATTGAGTTTTTGTTTTTTTTAATCATGAGTCCATTCTGATAATATAAAATAAATGAATGATAGGGAGAAATGAAAGGGAAGCCTCTTCTTCACAACAGAATACCAACTAATAAACAGAAGAAGAAATGATAGAATATAACCATTTTACAACCATTGTAACAGCCATTTCGGCAGAATTATCACTGGATGCTAAGACCACTGGGTGGAAGTCTGTTTGAAAATGGGCTATTTATACAGCCTGAAAGTATTTCCCTTGAGATACTAATAATTACATAGGGATAAAAAGTATCACCAGAGAAATCTGGTGGCCACCACTTTGAGTGATCAAAGTTACCATCACCAATAACGGGTAAAACTGACATCATGTGCCTTCCGATGTGATGCATTCAGGATACCCAAAACCCATGGCTGTCGAGTTGATTCCGACTCATAGCGACCCTACAGTACAGAATAGAACTGTCCTATAGGGTTTCCAAGGAGCAGCTGCTGGATTCGAACTGCCAATCTTTCGGTTAGCAGCCGCAGTTCTTAACCACTGTGCAACCAGGGCTCTGTTAAGGACACCATATTAGTCATGTCATGTTTCTGCCAAAAACTTGTGGCCTTGATCTGTGAGATTAAGCAGACAAACTCAAATTGAAAGACAGAACTCTTCAAAAATGTCAATGCCATTATAGAAAAAAAGTCTGAGGTACTATTCTAGATTAAAGGACATTAAAATCTGAACATGGAAATGAGTTGACAATAGGAAGGTAACAGGAAAATCTCTAAATACTTGGAAATTAAACACACGTCTAAACAATTCATGCTTCAAGGGGAAGTCTAAAGAAATTACAAAGTATTTTAAACTGAGCAAAAGGAACAAAATTAAACATATCAAAGTGTGTGGGCTGCAGTTAAAGCAGTAGTTAGAGGGAAATTTAAAGCAATAAAATGCTTGTATTAGAAAAGAAGCAAGGTCTCAAATCAATAATCTAAGCCTCAACATTAAGAAACTAGAAACAGGACAAAAGCGAACCCAAAGAAAGCAGAACGAAGGAAATAATAAAGGGAAGAGAAAGAAATAAAGGAAAGGAATAAAACTGTCCCCATTTGCAGACACGTAACTATCTATGAAGAAAATTCAAGGACTCTACCCAACGAACGACATCTAAAGACAACTGATGTAAGGTACAACACTGGCAATATTTGAATGTGGACTATATACTAGATAATAATTTTATAAGAAAACTGATTTTCCTAAATTTGATCATTGTACTGTTTGCTATATAGGAGAATGTCCTTGTTCTGAGGAAATACAAGCCAAGCTTAGTCTCCAATGGTTCAATAAAAAAAATAATGTGTACACACACACATATATATACACACACTCAGAAAGAGAATGCAAAATGCGGCATAATATTAAAAACTGGTAAAGCTACGTGAAGGGTATAACGGGAGCTTACTGTATTATTCTCGCAACTTTTCTGAAGGTTTGAAATTTTTTCAAAGTTAATTTTCTTTTTAAAAAGTAGATCCTGTCCTTTGAGATTTTAACAAATGCACAGAGGAAAATGGGGTACAGGGAGGGGAGGTAAGAAAATTATAATAGAGCAACACTGGTTTCAACTAAAGAACAGGCAGAAATGCCTAAGTGCTAATCTTGTATTTCCAATTCTGGCTACACTCTCTACAAAGTTAGAAAAAAAAGCTCAGAAACACTGAGCTTTCCCAGCTTTTATACATATATAGAAGTGATTAATTTTAAAAGTTTTGCCTGGGGACTTTTTTCCTTGTTTTTCTTAAAAGCTGAATTATCATTTCTAAACTTTATCCACTGAGTACAAAGTAATGATCAAGGTTAAATAACACCTCAGGAGTTTCTGAATCTTGGCTGTCCAATAACCTCACCAATTCATATACAGCCATGGAAAAGCTAGAATAGATATCACAAAGTAGTAAGACATACTTTATTCATCTGCTCTCATTCACAGTCTATTTAGTCTTGCTTTTCAGGAAATTCTGTAGAGCACTATATAAAGCAGTGTTACCCATGAGGTATACTTGAGGTGTGTGGTGGTGCCATACACTAAGATGGTAAAATCTGAGGAAAAAAGTAGGTTTGAAGAAATAAACCAAGAATCCTGTTTTGGACTGGTGAGGCTTGAGTCACCTATAAAGCATTCAAATGGAAATGCAGAGAAGACACCTCAGTTCAGTGTGGAATCTGATGAAGGTGTCCAGGCTGGCGTCGGCAGATGGAATTAGATACACTACCCTAAGAAGGATTTTCACTGGCTAATGCTTTTCAGAAGTAGACTGCCGGGTCCTTCTTCCTAGTCTGTCTTAGTCTGGAAGCTCAGATGAGGCCTGTCCTCCATGGGTGACCCTGCTGGTATCTGGTGGTACTGAAGGAAGAAGTCCAAGCTGCTCTGAAGGCACTGGTGAAAAACAAGGCTCCAGAAACTGATGGAATATCAATTGAGATGTTTCAACAAACAGATGCAGCACTGGAGGTGCTCACTCGTCTATGCCAAGAAATATGGACGACAGCTTCCTGGACAACTGACTGGGACAGATCCATATTTATGCCTATTCCCAAGAAAGGTGATCCAACCGAATGTGGAAATTATAGAACAGTATCATTAATATCACATGCAAGCAAAATTTTGCTGAAGATCATTCAAAAACGGCTGCAGCAGTATAGCAACAGGCAACTGCCAGAAATTCAGGCTGGTTTCAGAAGAGGACATGAAACCAGGGATATCATTGCTGACATCAGATGGATCCTGTCTGAAAGCAGAGAATACCAGAAGGATGTTTACCTGTGTTTTATTGACTATGCAAAGGCATTTGACTGTGTGGATCATAACGAACTATGGATAACGTTGCGAAGAATGGGAATTCCAGAACACTTAATTGTGCTCATGAGGAACCTTTACATAGATTAAGAGGTGGTTGTTCAGACAGAACAAGGGGATACTGATTGGTTTAAAGTCAGGAAAGATGTGCATCAGGGTTGTATCTTTCACCATACCTATTTAATCTGTATGCTGAACAAATAATACAAGAAGCTGGACTATATGAAGAAGAAAGGGGCATCAGGATTGGAGGGAGACTCATTAACAACCTGTGTTATGCAGATGACACAACCTTGCTTGCTGAAAGTGAAGAGGACCTGAAAAAAAAAAAAAAAAAGCACTTACTAATTAAGATCAAAGACCACAGCCTTCAGTATGGACTGCACCTCAACATAAAGAAAATAAAAATCCTCACACCTGGACCAATGAGCAACATCATGATAAACGGAGAAAAGATTGAAGTTGTCAAGGATTTCATTTTACTTGGATCCACAATCCACACCCATGGAAGCAGCAGTCAAGAAATCAAAAGACGCATTGCATTGGGCAAATCTGCTGCAAAGGACCTCTTCAAAGTGTTGAAGAGCAAAGATGTCACCTTGAAGACTAAGGTGCGCCTGACCCAAGCCATGGTATTTTCAATCACATCATATGCATGTGAAAGCTGGACAATGAATGAGGAAGACCGAAGAAGACTTGACGCTTTTGAATTGTGGTGTTGGCGAAGAATATTGAATACACCTTGGACTGTCAAAAGAACGAACAAATCTGTCTTGGAAGAAGTGCGACCAAAATGCTCCTTAGAGGCAATGATGGCGAGACTGCATCTTATATACTTTGGACGTGTTGTCAGGAGGGATCGGTCCCTGGAGAAGGACATCATGCTTGGCAGAGTACAGGGTCAGTGGAAAAGAGGGAGATCCTCAAGGAGGTGGATTGACACAGTGACTGCAACAATGAGCTCAAGCATAACAACGATTGTAAGGATGACGCAGGACCAGGCAGTGTTTCGTTCTGCACAGGGTCGCTATGAGTCAGAACCAACTCGGCGGCATCTAACAACAACGACCCTAAGAAGTAATAAGCACTGATTGAAAAAAAAAAACAAAAACCTCAGGTTAGGCTTAAGTCTAGGGCACGACAACCTTTAGAGATGAAGGGAAGAGAAGCTAGAAAATGACTGAGAGGGAATGCCATAAACCAGAAAACAATCAGGATGGCATGGAATCCAGAAAACCAAGTGGAGTTTTTTTAAAAAGGAGGGACTGATCAACAACTATGCCAAATGCTGATAAGGGGTTGAGTAACGTAAGAATTGAAAACACTGACAAGAGTGGTTTTAGGTTGGGGTTGGGAGTGGAAGACCGCCTGGAGTGGGTTCAAGAGAAAGTTGAGATTGAGAATATGAGGGAAAAAAAAGTTTTTACTATGTTTTAGGTGAAAGTTTACACAGCAAATTAGTTTCTCATTAGACAGTTAATACACAAATTGAGAAATTATTTTTCACAAATTTTGCTATAAGTGGGAAGAATGAGTGTGTATTATAAGTATGTATGTGTGTACTGAGTTATTTAAAATCAATCTTATTACAGCATGATTGGATGATTACAAAAATGATTCAGCAGGAAAAACTGATGATGAAGAAGAGAGAAAGGATACTTCCAGAAGCAAAATCCTTAAACAGGCAAGAGAGCATTGAAGCCACAGGACAGATAAGGTACAGACCATTTATACACACACAGCTAAAAGAAAGGAAGGAAGAGAGATTAAATAGTCTTAGTAAAGAAAGTGAAGAGAAAACTGCCTAGGCAATGCTGAGGGCACAATGGAAATATGGAGCCATAAATTTAACATGAGACCAGTCAGCAGTGTTGTTTGTTTTCTCTACCCATGCTCAAATTCAAGGAAGCAGAGAGTTGGCAAAGAATTGATTTAATCGAGGTGGAATTTTGCCTTGTTACTGCATACCGGAAGAGAGGAGTAAGAGTTTACAACTTGAGACCACAGAACAGTACTTAGCACTAAAAAACTAGTAGGCATAAAATTTTTATTGAATAAATCAATCCAATTGGGTAAAGAAAGGGGGATGACAGACGGTGAAAAAGTGGTGTGGCTAACGGCTTGGAAACAAAAAAAAAAAAACAAACCCACTGCCGTCGAGTGGATTCCGACTCATAGCAACTCCACAGGACAGAGCAGAGCTGCCCCATACTGTTTTCAAGGAACGCCTGGGGGATCTGAACTGCCAACCTCTTGGTTAGCAGCCGTAGCTCTTAACCACTATGCCACCAGGGTTTCCAATGGCCTGGAGGTCTTGATAAAATCCAAGAAATGTCAAAATAGGGTACTAGAGTGTATGAACTGGCAAGAGAGGTGGTGGAGGTCATAATTAGATGCTTGAAGTATTTTAAGTTATAGATTATGGTGATAAAGTCTAGGGTAATGGTTCTTCTAACCCTGACTTCACAGTGGAGTCTGCTGGAACATTATTTTATTTTTTTAATGTCAGACCAATAAAATAAGAACTTCTGAGGGTGACACCCTTCCACTGATATTTTTTAAACTGCCCAGTAAATTCTATTGTACAGGCAGAACTGAGAATCACTGGTCTAGGGTGTTACTATGGAAGTGGGTAGCTGAGGTAGGTTGGAAAATAAACTTGCTATCTACAGATTCAAGAACTTATCATGAAGTTTTCTTCTTTTATTCCTGATATAAATAAAAGCATGATATGGTCACAGTATTTTACATTCAGTAACTCATTTTATACTCATAACAAACCAAAAAGGTTGTTGTATATTATCTATAAATAATTATCTACAATTTATGTAGAAATTCCTTTTTTAATGATGAGGAAAATTACACACAGATGGAGGAATGGAAGCATACTGATGTCCTGGATTATATGTGAACCTGTATATTATCTGAAGGTAGATTTTGATAAGTTAAAGATGCATATTATAAACCCTAAAGCAACTACTTTTAAAATATTGCACACTTACAGCTAATGAACCAATATGGAAATAAAACATAACACTAAAATATACTCAATCCAAAAAGAAACAAAGAACAGGTAAGACAAATTGAAAACAAATACCAAGATGATAGATTCAAACGCAACCATATCAATAATTTCACTAAATATAAGTGATGTAACAAGACAAATGAAAAATATGTCCACACAAAAACTTGGATACAAATGTTCATAGCAGCACTATTCACAATAGCTAAAAAGTGGAAAAAACCCAAATGTCCATGAGCTGATGAATGGAAAACAAAATGCAGTTTATCTATATAATGGAATATTACTAATGCTACTACATGAATGAAGCTAGAAAACATTATGCTGAATGAAAAAAGTCAGATACAATAAGGCCGCACACTGTATGATTCCATCTATATGAAATATTCAGAAAAGGCAGGTCCACAGAGACAAAAAGCAGATTAATGTTTGCCAGGGGCTGGGGGCAGGAGGAAATGGGGAGTGACTGCTTGAAAGGCCTGGGGTTTCCTTTTGAGATAAGGAAAATATTCTGAAATCAGATGGTGGTAATGATTACACAATATTGTGAATATGCTAAATGCCACTAAGTTGTACACGTTAAGACGATGAATTTTATGTGAATTTTACCACAATTTAAAAAAAAAGGAATAAAGTACCAATCATGCTACAACATGAACTTCAAAAACATGAAAACATTATCTTAAATGAAAGAATCCAGTCACAAAAGACCACGTGTTGTATGATTCCATTTCCGTGAAATGTCTAAAACAGTCACATCTCCAGAGTGGAGAGTGACCGCTAATGAGTGCAAAGTTCCTTCTGAGGTGATTAAAGTGGTCTAAAATTAGATTATGGTGATGGTTGCAAAACTCTATTATAATGTACTAAAAAACACTGTACACATCAAATGGGCGGGTTTTATGGTATGTACATTATATCTCAATAAAGCTGTTTAAAAAAACTTTAAGTGTCTAAACATTCTTATTAAAAGACAGAAATTATTAGACTGGATTTCAAAACCAAAAAAAACCAAGAATCTAAGCTATCTACAGGAAACAGGGTTTAAATATATAGACTCAGATGGGTTAAAATTAAAAGGATGACTGATCTTTGACTAAGGAGCAAAGGCAACTCAATGGAGAAAGGAAAGTCTTCTCAATGAACAGTGCTGGACCAAATGGACGTCCATATACAAAAAATGAATCTAGGCTGAAACCTTACACCTTTCACAAAAATTAATTCAAAATGGATCACAGAAATACATGTAAAATGCAATACTATAAAACTTTTAGAAGAAAACATATGTGATCTTGGGTTTGAAGATGAGTTTTTAGATATAACACCAAAAATATAACCCATGAAAGAAAAATTGATAAGTTAAATTTAATTAAAACTAGAAGTTGCTCTTCTGGGAAAGTCACAGTTAAAAGAATGAAAAGAGAAGTCACAGAGTGGGAGAAAACATTTGCAAGATACATATCTGATAAAGGACTTGCACCAAACATATACAAAGAACTCTTAGAACTCAACAGTAAGAAAACAACTCATTTAAGAAATGGGCATCTATAGATACAATGCAATTCCAATCCAAATTCCAAAAACATTCTTTCCCTAAATGCAAAAACATATCACCAACCTTACATGGAAAGAAAAGACTCCAAAGGGCCAAAGCAACAAAGGACAACAAAGTAGGAGGCCTCACACTCCCCACTCTCAAAACATACTCTTAAAGAAAACCAAATCCACTGCCGTCAAGTCGATTCCGACTTATAATGACCCTATAGGACAGAGTGGAACTGCGCCATAGAGCTTCCAATGACTGCCTGGTGGATTCGAACTGCCGACCTTTTGGTTAACAGCCATAGCACTTAACCACTACCACTATACCACCAGGGTTTCCAACAATAATATGGGAGGGCCCTATCTGATAGGAGAAAGAAGACCAGACTTATTGCTCTCCTTGTTATCATGCCTTTTTTTTTTTAAATTGTGGTAAATGTATATATAACAAAACATTTGACATTTCAACAATCTTTACATGTACAGCTCAGTGACATTGTGTTGATCATGTTTTTGACCATCATCCTTACCCGTTCCTAAATTATACCATCAGCATTAGCAGCTCAGTGTCTCCTAGGCACTGAGTCCTTCCCCCCCTTCCACCCACATCTGATAATAAGTAATAAACTTGTTCTCCTTTTTCCTTTAAATAAACTTACTTGTATTAAAGAAAAAAAAAAAATTACCCTAGACTGAAGATGAGAAGGTAAAGGGGACAAGAAACCTAGATTAATGGAAACAGAACAACCAGAACGGAAATAATGAGAATGCTGACACATTGTGAAAAGTGTTAACCAGTGTTGCTGAATAACATGTATGTTGTTGTTTCTTGTTGTCAGGTGCCATCAAGTTGCTTCTGACACATAGGTACCCTATGTACAACAGAACGAAAGCTGCCGGGTCCTGCGCCGTGCTCACAATCATCATGCTTGAGCCCATTCTTGCAGCCACTACGTCAATTCATCTTGTTGAGGGTCTTCCTCTTTTACAATGACCCTCTACTTTACCGAGCATGATTTCCTTCTCCAGGGGCTGATGCCTCCTGACAACATGTCCAAAGTATATGAGCCGTAGTCTCACCATCCTTGCTTCTAAGGAACATTCTGGTTGTACTTCTTCCAAAACAGATTTGTTCGTTCTTTTAGCAGTCCATGGTATTTTCAGTATTCTTCGCCAACACCACAATTCAAAGGTGTCAATTCTTCTTCCATCTTCCTTATTCACTGTTCAACTTTCACATGCATATGAGATGACTGAAAACACCATGGCTTGGGTCAGGCACACCCCAGTCTTCAAGGTGACATCTTTGCTTTTCAACACTTTAAAGAGGTCTTTTGCAGCAGGTTTGCCAATGCAGTGAGTCTTTTGATTTCTTGACTGCTGCTTCCATAGAAACTGTTAAATGAGAACCTAATTCGCTTTGTAAATTTTCCCCAAAAACACAAAAAAAATAAAAAAAAGAAGAAATAGGCAAAAGATCTGAGCAGATATGTCACCAAAGAAGACAGACACATGTGAAAGCTTTTCTTGACTGTGATTTTTACAGCAGCGGATCATGAGGCCTTTCTTCTGTGGCACCACTGAGCGGGTTCAAACCACCAACCTTTCAGTTAGCAGTAGACAGCAAAACATCTGCATCACTCAGGGGGCTTAATGAGAGACCATTATTCACCTACTGTTGTTGTTGCTGTTACCTACGCTCAAGCTGGTTGCAACTCACAGCAACTCGCCAATTAGAATGGTTAAAATAAAAAACCCAGACAACACCAAATGCTAGCAAGGATGCGGAGCTCGTGGAAATGCAAAATGGTACAACCATTTTGGGAAACAATTTGGCAGTTTCTTACAAAGCTAAATATAGTCTTACCATATAACCCAGCAATCATGCTCCTAGGTATTCACCCAAGTGAGATGAAAACTTATATCCACATAAAACTCTACATATGAATGTTTATAGCAGCTTTATTCTTAACTGCCAAAAATCTGAAGCAACCAAGGTGTTCTCCAATAGGTGAATGGATAAAACTGTGGTACATCCATAAAATGGAATATTATTCAGCAATAAAAAGAAATTAGCTATCAAGCCATTAAAAGACATGAATGAACCTTAAATGCATAATGCTAAGTGAAAGATAAGTATGAAAAGACTACATACTGTATGAATCCAAGTACATGACATTCTGGAAAAGGCAAACCTTATAGGGACAGTGAAAAGATCAGTGGTTACCAAAGGTTCAGGGGGAGTCAGAAGGGATAAATAAGTAGAGCACAGAGAACTTTTAGGGCAGTGAAATGATTCTATATGATACTATAACAGGGAATGCATAACATTATACATTTGTCAAAACTGATAAAAAAAAAAATGGACTGTACAATACAAAGAGTGAACCCTAATGCGAACTATGGACTTTGGTTAATAATACATCAACACCGGTTTATCAATTCTAACAAACAAGAATGCAAAACATTAACAGAAAAACAATGTGTGGGGGGAAGGGAATAAATACAAACTCTCTGTACTTTCTGCACAACTTCTCTGCAAACCTAAAACTCCTCTAAAAAAA
This sequence comes from Loxodonta africana, assembly GCF_030014295.1. Classification (NCBI taxonomy): domain Eukaryota; kingdom Metazoa; phylum Chordata; class Mammalia; order Proboscidea; family Elephantidae; genus Loxodonta; species Loxodonta africana. The sequence continues at coordinate 97,868,835 of NC_087350.1, forward strand.
CCAATAAATGGGCTCTCAGGCCACAAAAAGACATGTAGGAAACTTAATTGCATAGTGCTAAGTGAAAGAAGCCAATGTGATTCCAACTATATGACATTCTAGAAAAGGCAAAACTATAAACCAAAACCAAACCAAACCCGGTGCCGTAGAGTCGATTCCGACTCATAGTGACCCTATAGGACAGAGCAGAACTGCCCCATAGTTTCCAAGGAGCACCTGGCAGATTCAAACTGCCAACCCTTTGGTTAGCAGCCGTAGCACTTAACCACTACGCCACCAGGATTTCCGGCAAAACTATAGTGATAGTAAAAAGATCAATGGTTTTCAGGGATTGGGAGGGAGGGGGAGAAGGGTTGAATAGGCAAAGTACAGGAGATTTTTAGGCAGTGAAACTACACAATATTGATACTAGAATGGTGGCTACATGACACTATGCATTTGTCAAAGCTCAATTAACTTTACAACACAAAGAGTATGCAAATTATAAGAAATCATCTAGGGATCAGGACATCCAGGAAGGAATATGGACCGGGACAAGAAAATATAACTATATCACAAATGTATGAAACAACATCACTGAAGGGAGTGAGGGGAAAAGGTGTTAACCTAAGTAACTTTGAAAATGAGTGAAGTCAGGAAGACCAAAGGCAAAAGGAACTGCAAACAAGCACTATATAAATAAGCTGGGGTGGCCATATTAATAACAGGCAAAGGAAGACTTCAGAACAGGGAAGTTCATAAAGACAATAAAAGAGTCAATTCTTCAAGACATAACAATGCTAAACACGTATGTATCTAATAAGAGACCTTCAAAGTACATGGAGCAAAAACTGACAGAGTGAAAGAAGAAATATATACATAGAGATTGCAACATTCCGTGCTCAGAATTTAATAGAATGGGTACACAGAAAATTAGTAAGGATACATAAGAATTGAGGAATACCATCAGCCAACATTTATAAAACACCTCACCAAACAGTCAAATACAGATTTCTTTTCAAGTGCACATGGAACATCCACTAAAATAAACAATATACTGGCCCATGAAACAAGCTTGGGCAGATTTAATTTAAAAGAATATAAATTGTACAGAACATGTTCTCTGACCACAGTGGAATTAAATTTAAAATCAATAATAAAAAGAGATCTTTTAAAATTGCCACAAATACTTAGAAATAAAACAACACTCTTCTAAATAATCCATGGACCAAAGAAGAAATCACAAGGGGAAAAAGGAGATATTTTGAACTGAATGAAACACGAATCAATTTGTGATGCAGCTAAAACAGTGCTTAGAGGAAATTTACAGCCTTAAGCACTTACATCAGAAAGAAAGAAAGGTCTAAAATCAAGCATCTAAGTATCCATCTTAAGATATCCTAGAAAAAGAAAAACAAGTTAAACCCAGAATAAGCACAGGGGAAAAAATAATGAAGAGCAGAAATCAACAAAAGTTAAAATGGACAAACAATATTACATCAAAAAAAAATGAGGCAGAAATCACCAATACCAGCAATGAAAGAGGTATATCACTACATGTCCTTTAGACAAAAAAAAAAAAAAGCAAGGGAATATGAGAAGCAATTTTATGCCAATAAACTCAACAACTTAGATGAAATGTACATTTTCTTTAAAAGACGCAAGTTACCAAAAAATTGACAGAGGACAGATAATCTGAATATCCCTGTATCTATTAAAGAAATTGAATTTGTAATCAAAAATCTTCCCACAAAGAATCCTCCAGGCTCACATGATGAATTCTATCAAACTTTTAAGGAAGAAATAACAAAAATCCTTGAAAAAACTAGTTCAGAAAATAAGAGGCAGATGCCTCCCTGACTCATTTTATGAGGCTAGTATTATCTTGCTACTAAAACCAAGGGGAAAAAAGCAGTATTATAAGAAAACTACACTAAAAAATGCAAAAATTCGTAACAAAATATTAGCAAATCTAACCCAGCAAGACTTGAAAGATAATACACCATGACCAAATAGGGTTTATCCCAGAAATGGACGGTTGCTTTAACGTTTGAAAATCAATCAATGTAATTCACCACATGAACAGAGAGCAAGGGAGAAAACCATGCAATCATTTCAACAGACACAGTGAAATCATTTGACAAAACAGAAGACTCATTAATGATCAAAACCCAGCAAATCAGGAACAGAAAGTATATGTTTCCTAACGCTGTTGTAACAAAGTACCACAAAGTGCACAGCTTTAAAGAAGACAAATTATCTCACAGCTCTGGAAGCAAGGAATCCAAATTCAGTGCCTTGTAAAGCCATGGTCTCTGTCAATTCTAGGGGAAGATCTTTCTTAATCTCCTCCAGTTCCGGGTAGCCTGAGGCAATTCTTGGTTTACAGATGCATCTTCTCAGGGCTGTCTTCCCTCTATTGTCTACATCCATTCTCTTTTATAAGAACAGTGCTCAGATTGGATTAGGACCCACCCTACTTCTGCAGTTTGGCCTCAGCTTAACTGGTAACATCTTCAAAGACTCATTTCCAAGCAAGATCACCACTTCACACCACTTTAACATTTTTTTTGTGGGGGGGACATTATTCAATTCATAACATAAGGGAACTTTATCAATTTGTTAAAAAGTAGCGACAAAAAACTACACCCAACATCATACTTGATAAAAAACTGAATGCCTTTCTTGAAAATCAGGGACAAGGCAAGAAAATGTCCAGTCTTACCACTCCTATCAACAATATAGTGGAGAATCTAGCCCTGCACAGTCCAACATGGTGGCCATTAGTCGCACATGGCTATTGAATACTTGAAATAAGACTAATAAAACTGAGGAACTGAAAACCAAGATGGGCTGGTAAGTGTAAAATACAAACCAGATTTTGCAAATTTAGTTAAAAAATGTGAATTATCTCATTAGTAACTCTTCGTATTAATTTTATGTTGTTATGGGTTGAACAAGGAAGAACGAAGAACTGATGTATCTGAATCATGATGCTGGCAAAGAATATTGAATACATGGACTGCCAGAAGAAAAACAAATCTGTCTAGTAAGAAGTACAGCCAGAATGCTCCTTAGAAGTGAGAACAGCGAGACTTCATCTCACATACTTTGGAAATGTTATCAGGAGGGACTAGTTCCTGGAGAAGGACATCATGGTTAGTAAAGTAGAGGGTTGGCAAAAAATGAGGAAGAGCCTCAACAAGATGGGCTGACACAGTGGCTGCAACAATGGGCTTAAACATAACAAGGATTGTGAGGATAGCGCAGGACCAGCAGTATTTCGTTCTGTTGTACAGAGTCACTATGAGTTGGAACCGACTCAATGGCACCTAATAACATGGATTGAATTGTGTCCCCCCCAAAAGATACGTTAACTCCTAAATTCCATACCTGTGAATGTGGCCTTGTTTGGAAATAGGGTTTTTGCAAAAGTAATTAAAATGAGGTCATACTGGATTAGGGTGCATCCTAAATCCAATGACTGGTGTCCTTATAAGGCGTGAAGACAGAGAAGAGACAAAGGGAAGAAAGCCACCTGAAGAATGAGGCAGAGATGGGAGTTATTCTGCCATAAACCAAGGAATACCAAGGATTGCTGGCAACCACCAGCAGCTAGGAGAGAGAAGATTCTTCCCTAGGACCTTCAGAGAGAGCATGGCTCTGCCAACACCTTGATATCAGACGTCTAGCCCCTAGAATTAAGAGAGAACTAATGTGCGTTGTTTTACACCAGACAGTTTGTGGTAATTTGTTACAGCAACCCTGGGAAACTACTACACACACTGAACAATATTTCAGACAAAGTGGGATAAAACATATCAAATTTTATTTCGTTTACTGTTCCTTTTTTAATGTGGTGCTACAAGGAAATTTAAAATTACATACGTGGTTCACATATTTCTAGTAGATAGTGCTAATCTAGTCAGTGGTAATAGAGCAGAAAAAAATAAAAGGCATACAGATTGGAAATAAACAAAACTGGCTTTCTCTGCAGACTTTATGATTGTGTTATAAATCCTAAAGAATCTACATAAAAGCCCCAAGAACTAATAAGTAAACTTACTAAGGCAAAAAATATAAAGTCAGCACACAAAATTCCATTTCTGTATACTATCAACAAACAACTGGAAAAAGGAAAAAATATCATTGGCAACAGACAGCATTAAGAAACATGACCTAAAATATGGGAAGGCACCCCATGTTCATAGATTGGAAGGCTTAATATTGCTAAGACGTCAATATTACCCAAAGCAATCTACAGATTCAACACAGTATCTATAAAATACCAGTAATCTTTTTGGCAGAAATGGAAAAACTGATCCTCAAATTTGTATGAACAGCAAGGGGCCCCAAATAGCCAAAATAATCTCAAAAAAAGAACAAAGTAGGATTCACACTTTTCAATTTCAAAATGTACTACAAAGCTATAGTATTCAAAACAGTGTAGTGACTGCATAAAGATAGACATACAAACCAGCACAATAGAACTTAGAGTCCAGAAATAAACTCATACAACTATGGCCAACTGATTTTCAAAAAGGGTGTCAAGACCATTCAATGGGAAAGAATAACCTTCCAACAAATGGTGCTGGGACAACTGGATGTCCACAGGCCCATACCTCATACCATATATAAAAATTACCTCAAAATGGATCAATGATGTAAATATAAAAACTAAAACCATAAAACTCTCAAATGATACATACATACAATGGGACATCACTCTGCCATAAAGAGAAACAAAATCCTGATACATGCTACAACGTGGATGAATCTTGAAAACTTTATGCTAAAAGAAATAAGTCAATCACAAAAGGTTAAATATTACATGATCCCACTTATACAAAATAAGCAAAAGCATACCCATTGCCAGAGCCCTGATGGCACAGTGGTTAAAGGCTCAGCTGCTGGCCAAAAAGGTTGGCAGTTCTACTCTGTACTAAAGGGTCGCTGTGAGTTCAGAACTGACTTAATGGCAACTGGACAGGACACAGCAGAACTTCCCATAGGGTTTCCAAGGAGCAGCTGGTAGATTTGAACTTCAGCCTTCTGGTTAGCAGCCAAGCTCTTAACCCCTGCACCACCAGGGCTCCATCCTATCCTGTAGGGTCGCTATAAGTTGGCATCCACTCTAGGGCTATGGGTATGCTAGTTTTTTTGTTTTGTTTTCTTTATACCCGCTGCCCTCAAGTAGATAACTGACTTCCAGCGACCTTACAGGACAAGTAGAACTGCCCCATAGGGTCTCCAAGGCTGTAAATCTTTACCAAAGCTAACTGTCACATCTTTCTCCCACGAAGTGGCTGGTGGGTTTGAACTGCCAACCTTTTGGTTAGCAGCCAAGCACTTAACCACTGCACCACCAGGGCTCCTTAAGCAAAAATACAGAGACTAAAAGTTATTAGTGGTTACCAGGAATGGGAGGGAGGAGGAAAAAGGGAGTCATAGTTTAGGGGGCACAGAGTCTCTGTTAGGAACTCTGGTAGGGCAATGGTTAAGCACTAGGCTGCTAACCAAAAGGGTGGTACGGTAGTTCAAACCCACCATCTACTCCACGGGAGAAAGACATGGCAGTCTGCTTCTGTAAAGTCTTCAAACAAAAACAAACCCAATGCCGTCAAGTTGATTCCAACTCATAGCGACCCTATAGGGCAGAGAAGAACTGCCCCACTGAGTTTCCAAGGAGCACCTAGCAGATTCGAACTGCTGAACCTTTGGTTAGCAGCCATAGCACCACTACGCCACCAGGGTTTCCTGTAAAGACTTAAGGTCTTGGAAATCCTATGGGGCAATTCTACTCTGCCCTATATGGTCGATAACAGTCCATAAAGACTATTACAGATTTGGAAACCCCATGGGGCAGTTCTACTCTGTTTAACCATTTGTACCACTCAGGAACTTCTTACACAAGTTAGAAAAAAAAAAAAAATTACCTGATTTCTCACAAAATACTAAAATTTTAAATTTCAAATAATAAAATTATCTGATTTTTGGAATATCTTATAATCTGATGCTAAAAACCTATCCTGTTACACCAGCTTAGCATGAAAAACTCTTTCCCGAAGTTACAACTCTTATAACAGAATCTCCCGTTCCAATAAGGAATCCCATTACTACAAGTCAATCTGTCAAACTGACAATCTGAAGGAGGCACCAGCACAAAGAAAATAAAACCTTTAGTTCATGTGTTATGAAAGCTTATTTGCCCTTACTATCTAAGGTTTAGCAAGTATATTATGTTGGAAATTCAAATTACAACTAAAGTTTCATTTTGCAAATCAGAAAGACCAAATGAGACAACCTGCCTCTGACTCAGCAGCTTTCTTTTTTACTTTACAACCTGTACTTAAAGGTGCAAGAATAAGACTGAAGCCTGACTTTCAAACTGAACAGCAAAGCCAATGCAACACCAGTACTTGTCTTGGCAAAAAACTCCAATAAAAATATGATATTTTGGTATTAACTGGCAGATACATAAAGAGCAAAGGTGCCTTGTGCTCTATTTATCATGTAAAATCCCTTGTGTAGGGCTACAAATTAGCTTTTATTGCCTATACTTAACATGTTTCTTATAGAGAGCACCTCAACCAAATACCCTTCCAAGTCTGGCACCATGAATTGTTACAACCTACACACTACTGCAGTTCCTTTTAACTTAAAACATTTGCATTTTAAGAACAGTCTCCACACACCAACTCTACTGCCAATTTCTCCAGCTAAGCTCAAGTTTATACTACAAAACACTGTATTTACTCTCAACAACAGAATGTACTCATTAAAATTACTCCAATGCACAACTTCCACATTTTTAACATCATAGTTTTTCTATTATCCAAATTAACAAGCTTAAACAGCAGCACACCAAACAAGGTACCATGGCCAAAGTCAGTGGACATACGATCAGGTCACTAAAATCAGTAATACAAAATACTAGATCACTAATCCCAATAAACTATTTTGCGAAGTGGCCCCAAAAGTGGCCCCAAAAGATATTAACGGGGTACAAATGTGGCTTCAGTGGCTGAAAATCCTTTGTCATTACTAGAAAAACAAGCCAAAGCAAGACTATGAGAGGCAGGTCATCTTCATGAATACAAACATTGGTTCATTACTGAGTTTCCTGTTCCCCCAAGAAGGCACTTTTACCAACTCTTTAACAGTAAAACAAAGAACAGGGCAGAATATAATATATAGGGTTTTTTTTTAATTGTTATACTGATCAAGAACAGATCTTTAACGCTCAGAGACGAAATTTTCCTTTTGCAACTAATTTTCCTCTTATGTACACAGAAAATCATACAATGCTAGGTATTTCAGATAGTTTAGTACACATTATCATAGAAATCAAATATTTATTTGAGAACTTAGCGCGTTGGCACTAACATCCTCCCCTATCTCCCGATGCTCTTCACCCTCTGAACAGGGAGTGCAAAACGGAAGCCGTAAATTGGGGTCTGGGGAGAACGCCTTAACACGGGTTTGTACAGTTAAGCAGGCTCAGTGGGTAAATTTCTCTTGCTACAATAATTGACCATCTCTCTGAAGCAAAAGCACACCAAGAGCTGAGGGTTCACTACTGGAGATGACACTTCCCCCCACGTCTGCATAAGTAACTACGGTAACAGCCCTATACTTTCCCGTGTGAAACACACACAAAATTGGGGGGGGGGGATGGACATTTAAAAACTGGGTCATTCCTCATTTGTTCTGATGAGGCTCAGCTTCGGTAATAAAAAGTCTATGGAAAAGAAAAAAGGAAGGAAAAAAAAATCTGACAGCATCCCCAACGCAGGAAAGTTAAGCTCTTTACAGAAGTCAGCACTAGGGGCTCATTGGTTGGTTTGTGTTTAGTCACTCCGGAGCTGAATGAAACCTGCCTTCCTAAAAAGTCAACCCCAACAAAGAAACCCTGAGGATCGGCCACCGACAGGCAGAGGAGGAAATGCCCTTAATTCACCTGCGGCACCTGCCCGAGCTTCTGCCGGCTCTGTCCCCGGGCCCCCCGAGTCCCCAGGGCCCTACTGGGGTCACCCCCGGGCCCCTGCCATCCGCCTGCTCGGTTCGCGACCTCCTGGGGACCTCAGGCCCCCAGGCCCTCCCCACCCGACCCCCCACCCGGGCGGCGGTGGCCGCGGACCCCGGCGGCCCCGCCGGCCCAGACCCCTCGCGCTTCCAAGGAGGTTCGCAGCAGCAGCCCGGGCGGCGGCGCGGGGAGGCCCTTCCTGGCGCAGCCTCTACCTCCCGCACACCCGTGGGCTCCGGGGATTCCCCGCCCCCGGAAAGCAGGGAGAAACCAGGCCGGGAATGCCAGCCCCGACCACTCTCCGCCTCCTCCGCGACCCCCCGCGGGCGCCACCCTGAGCCCCCCGAATTGCTACCTGCCCAACGCCCTGCCTGCACGGGAGCGCGGGCCCGGCGGAGGCACCGCGCACAGCTCCTCTGCCGCAGACTCACCTGCCGCCTGTTCCTCCTTCAGCGCCACCCGACACGGCACCTTCCTGGAGCATGAAAGCGCCGGCTGGGAGGCCTGGGCGCCCTCGGTAGGGCTGGGCGGGGGACTTGCTCCGGCCGCCTCCGCCACGGCCCGATCTGCGCCTGCGCCGCCTCACGGGCTCGATCTCGAGGGGCGCCGCATGCAGCGCGGGGTAACGGCTGGGAGCGCGAGCCCGCGCCCGCCTCTCTCACCCGGAGGCCCGGCGCCGTGCGGCCGCCGGACGCCTAGGAGCTGCCCGCGGCGCGGCCGCCCCGACAGCTGACGGCCATGTTTCTGTTCCCTCTTTTTTTTTGTTTTCTCCCCCTCCTTCCGCCCCTTTCCACAGAACAGCACTTTCCTTTCCCCCTCCCTCTCCCTTTCCTACTGCGGGGGCGGTAGAGCAGGGCTTGGGGGAGGGGTGAGGAAGCGAGGGCCGGGGCGGGGCGACGCTCGAGCCCCGCCCCCGGGGAGGGCAGAGGCGCGCGGCCCCGCTCCCCTCCTCCCACGCGACCCCCGCGGGTGCCGGCTCCGAGCGCCGCGAGCCGTTCGTCGGCGTCCGCGCGGCCGGTCCCAAACGGGGCTGAGGAGAAGGGTCCCGGCGTGCTGCTGTGCACCCGCTCCCACGCGGCTGGGTGGCCGTGTGCAGTGACTTTGCCTGGGCCTTGGGCAGGTGAAGGCTGCGCCTCGCAGGCTTTTCAAACACGGGGAAAGTGCCGGCGAGTGGCCCAAGGTCACCAAGGGGAGTGCCGGGAGGCAGGCAGGTCTCCGAACGTGGAGTTTCCTTCCCGGGGCGAGAGCTGCGGGGCGGGAAGAGGCCCGCCGGTCGGCGCGCACTGGGCGCCCTCCTCGCGGCAGCGCCCAGGTGAGCCCGCGACGGCGCCGCGTCGCTCCTCGGCCGAGATTTCCGAACGGGAACTAAGAATGTGGAAACAGCCGGTTTAAATCACTTCTCTCCTGCTCGCCGAGTACGTGTAGCCTCCTTATCTGCACAGACGCGCACGAATCATTTCGTTGTTAGTAGAAATGCAGGTTCTGCCAGCTCTTTTTGACAAAGTTTTGAAGTTGTTATAGTGACAAAGAGTAACAACTAGTGTTTCAGGAAGAAGCAAATGGTTTGAAAAAAATCAGGACAACTTTTTTGCCTAGTGAAAAAAAAAAAAAGAGTAGCTTCACAGACTCCCTGGCAGGTCCCAATTAGAGTTGATAAGAGTTTGCACATACCTCGCGGTTATTCACATTAAAAAAAAAATACATCTTCCTTATTCAATCTCTGTTTTTCCTGAGAGATTAGAACTCCATCCTAAATTCACCGTTGTCAATTTTGCACATATAGGTAATTTTAAAAATTTTTTGTTTGTTTTTTTTTTTTTTTGGTGCCCAATGGCTAAGCCCTGGGCTCCTAACAAAAGGTCGGCTGTTTGAACCCACCCAGCTGCTGTGCGGGAGAAGAGACCTGGAGATCTGCTTCCATAAAGATTTCAGCGTAGGAAACCCTAGGAGACCGTTCTCTGTCCTTCAGGGTCGCTATGAGTCACAATCGACTTGAAGGCACACAACAACATAGATAATTTGAGTTATGTAGCTAATAGCAGAAACCTTTTCCTAATCACATTAGCAGAGTTGTTTCAGAAGAAAGGCGCAGCAATAGAAATAATAAAGTGCCTAATGAAAACCAGTCTTTGACATTGGCAATCTTGGTCTAGCAGAAGTTTAAAAAGGAACTAACACTTTGAAATTGTGTACTTTTTGTTCTTCCTTCCCTCCGTGTAAATTAATAGTTTAAAAAAATACAGACAAAATTTCTTAATGGATGAACTTTATTAATATTCAGAGATTGAGTTTTTTACTCTTTTTCCAGTTTTTTGCATCCACACAAATGAAAAAACAAGTCAGTATATATCTCTTGTTTGATTGACAGATTTCAGATATAGGATCTGAGATTTTTTTTTTATCGTTTTCATTGTTCTGTAGATTTTCATTGCCATTTTCTACTTAAATTTTAATGGAATGAACTTGTATGTTTTGGGCCTAATTTTTCTCAGAAAAAGCTGTTTTTGGCTGGGAAGCCCTTTATTCAGCAGCCTTCTTAACTGCACTCCTATGTGCCCAGAACTGAAATAAGTACATTTTAATTTTTAATGTATAAATACTGGAAGCACTGGTGGCTAGTGGTTAAGAGCTATGGCTGCTAACCAAAAGGTCCGAAGTTCAAATCCACCAGACGCTCCTTGGAAACTCTATGGGGCGGTTCTACTCTGTTCTTTAGGGTCGCTATGAGTCGGAATCAAGTCGACAGCAATGGATTTGGGTTGGTTTGGGTATAAATACTTGTCTAGAAAACAGGAAAGGAAGCCCTAGTGGTGCAATGATTAAGGGCTGGGCAGCTAACTATAAGGTCAGCAGTTCAAACCACCAGGCTCCCTGTGGTAAAGATTACAACCTTGGAAACCCTGTGGGGTAGTTCTACTCTGTCCTACAGAGTCACTGAGTCAGAATCAACTCCAATGGCAAACAGTTTGGCTTTTTTGACTTAGAAAACAGGAAGGTAGCCCAATAACAATGTCATTACTGAAATTGTTAACAGTATCACAGTTTCAATTGAACTTATAGAGATGTAAGAATGCATGAAAAGAATCACTCAGCTCACCAAGGAGAATATAGACATTCTGGCAGAAAGCTAGTTCTTGCTGCTTTCTTCCTGCATTTGTTGCAGAAAGATACAAGTGGATCTGCAATGCAAAGGAGTTGAATGGAAAAGTTTAAATTTTTCTTAAAATGATGTTTTTGACAGCCAGTTTCAATGGTGCAACACGCCACAGCATTTTCATCTTCCTACTTGTCCTTTTTGAAGACTTCTAAACATTGCTTTTCACAGTATTTAAAAGCCCTTATACTCCCATACTTATTTTTCTATTTTCAACCCTGTGTCTGGTTGTTTAATCTGATTATTATAATTAATTGTTTTTGTAACTTATTAATGTCTGGGAAACCCTGGTGGCATAGTGGTTAAGTGCTACAGCTGCTGACCCTTGGGTCAGCAGTTGAAATCCACCAGGCGCTCCTTGGAAACAATACGGAGCAGTTCTACTCTGTCCTATAGGGTCGCTATGAGTCGGAATTGACTCGACAGCACTGGGTTTGGTTTTTTTTTTTTTTTGTTATTAATGTCTGACTTCCACGCTAGAACGTAAGCCTTGTGAAGGTAAGGTTCACAATTGTCATGTGCCCTTCCGGATCCACAGTACTTAGCAGACAAACTAACGTGGTAAAAAAAAAAAGGTAGGTAGTCAAAAAATGAATGAATAATTGAAAGGAGTCAGTCTGTGCTTCCCTCAATTTCGTCCACTTTGTCCTTGGGCAAATTACTTAATTCTTCCTCACCTGTAAAATAGGTAGAATGATATTCATTGAAAAGTAAGATTATGTATTAATTTCTGATAAGCTGTAACTGTCAAACAGACCAGTTCAGTAATTAATACTTAGCACATGTGATAGGCAGCCCGTCAGATGCCCCTGCCTCCTGGTGTTTATGCTTTTGTGTAATCCCTCCCCTTGAATGTGGGGTGAGTTACTGACTGGCTTCTCATATATAGAATACTTAAGAAGTAAGGGGATGTCTCTTCCAAGATTAAAACCAAAAAAACCCAAACCCATTGCTATCGAGTCGATTTCGAGATTAGTTTATAAAAAAGACTGTTGCTTCAGTGTTGGGTTCTTTCTCTCATTCTCTTGGGTCACTTGCTCTGGGGGAAACCAGGTGCCACGTTATCAGGCAGCCCTGTGGAGAGGCCCAAATGAGTGAGTTTAAAAATTGGATCTTCCCCAAGTTGAGCCTTCAGATGACTGCAGCCCCAGCCAACACCTCGATTGTAGCCTCCTGAGAGACTGATCCAGAATCATCCAACTAAGCTACTCCTAGATTCTTTACTTACAGAAACTTTGAGGCAATTACTGTTTGTTTTTTCCAGTCATTAAAATTTTGGGATAATTTGTTACACGTCAATAGATAACACAGCACAGTAGTAATTTGTTACACAGCAATAGCCCTCTGGCACAGTGATTAAGAGCTACAGCTGCTAACCAAAAGGTCAGCATTTCGAATCCACCAGCCACTCCTTGGAAACCCTATGGGGCAGTTCTGCTCTCTGTTCTGTAGGGTTGCTATGAGTTGGAATCAACTCCATGGTATTGGGCTTGGTTTTTGGTTTTTTTTACAGCACAGTAGTACCTAGAAGATAGTAAGTGGTCATTAATGGCGTAGCTCTTCCTTTAGTAATTATAACTGGGCTCAGCATATGATACTTAGCATCCTATAATGCTGATCCAAGTTTATTTAATATCAGTTCAATGGCAACAGGTTTGCTTTGGGGTTTTTTATAGCATTTACAATTGCAGTAAGAGAAGGGATGTAGAAGTGGAAAGACCGACTTTATCCAATTCTTTGCTCCATGAGAATTTGTTAAAAATGTCTTTCATATGGGGTCTAGTATTTGCTTTAAAATAGTACAGTGGGGATGGGGGAGGGGGAGTAGATAGATGTTTAGGAAAAACAAGATTAGACATATGTTGAAGTGGGATGGTGGATGCTTGAGTGTTCTTTATGTCATTCTCTGCTGTTGAGTCTTTTTAAAAAATTGCCATGGTAAGATTACTTTGTTTTGTTCTCTTTTACTTACGAAATCAGAAATTTGGGAATGAGGTGGGTCTTTAAGAGACCATCTAGTCAAAATTAACTCATTTGATAGATAAGGAAAATAAGGCCCAGAAGGGTTTCTTGACTTACCCAGAGTCTCCCAATCTCATTTTTGGTGATTTCATATTTGAATATTGAAGAGAAACTACCAAACTCATAGCTCTTTATTTTGCCAAACAGAATAACTTGCTCTGAGTTTCCTAAGATAGCCTCCCCAGCCTGAAAATATAAGCCTAATCACATTCCTGTGTGTAACCCATGTGTTTTAGATTGGCAGATTTTTTGGTTCTAGCCCCTCTCTTGCCAGTTTTGCAAAACATTGTTGCTCCTTACCTACAGGTTCCCTTAGCCACTGTTTTAGGAAGAGTTAAGAATAGCATCAGCAAACACTAGATCTGCTTTATTCATATGGTATGTAAATGGCCCAGTGTGTCCCAGACTCCACAGGGAATATTAGTACACTCTTCTCTTTGTGCTCAACTCCAGGATCTTATCTGGCTCAGGGCTCTGTCCCAGCATTATCAGAGTGGGCTCATCGGGAGTCTTTTGGAGTTACTCAGCACATTCTTTAGCCAGTCTGCTTTTCTAGGCCTGCAGGCCAACGTGGCTGGGCTAGGAGTGGGAAGGACTGGCACGAAGCTTTTGGTCCCGAGTTGGAGGATGAGTGATCCTAAGAACATTGTCCTAACAGTTCATATGGAAGAGTAGGCATTAGCAGAGGGAGGAAAACAAAAAGAAATGAGTAGAGAGGTTGAGCAGGAAGTATGTGTGACTATCTGAGACACAAGGCCTGCTGCCCGTGAGTGGCTTTTATGGACTCCTTGCAGCATTTTCTGTGGATAAAGCAATCCTCCGCCCTCAGTCTTTCCCCACTCTTCAGGATTTGTTCCTGTGCTAACTTGAACACCACCTCTTCACCTAACAACTCTAGTAAGCCCAGTCTTCCTAACTGGTACTTGTCCACACGCTTCCACGATAGCCAGATATGTTCCCAGTTTCCCACCTTAGAAGACTGTTTCCTGTCCTGACTAGAGCTCGATTCTGACCTGCTTCCTCCAAACTCCTTTTTGTAGTATTTCTCGCATCATCTCAAATCTTCCTGGCCAAAGACCTGGAAATATATGTATTCTTTATTTCAAAGATTAGCTCTTTAAAACAATAAAGAGCTAATCTTTGAAATAAAGAATACATATATACCATAGTAAACAAAATATAAACATAAAAACAGTGCTCTAATGAACTCTCTGTTACCCAGTTTCACCAGTTACCTCATGATCAATTTCGTTTCACCTATACACCATCCGCTCCCCACCTCCCACCCCCAAATATTTTGAAGCATTCAACATATTATTTCATCTGTAAATATTTTAGTATGCATCTCTAAAAAAGGACTTTTAAAAATCAAAATCAAAAGGCCATTTTCACCATTAAATTAATATTAATTTCTTAATGACTAAACCAAGCCCATAGCTGTCAGGTCAATTCCAACTCATAGCAACTCTATAGGACAGAGTAGAACTGCCTCATAGGGTTTCCAAGGAGTGGCTGGTGGATCCAAACTGCCGACCTTTTGGTTAGCAGCCTGAGCTCTTAACCACTGCACCACCAGGGCTCCTCTTAAGACAAAGGACCTAGAAATATTGATACTGCATTCTCTCTCACCCATTCCTATGGATCGATTCCTTTGGATACACCTCCTGCCTGGATACTGGTGATAATGCATGTGAACTAGAATGTTGCTCCATGAAGCAACTTCAGAGAATGTAAGGTAGAGACTTTTTTCCTCTGAGGTCTTCCCCTCTAAAAATGATTCATTACATGGATCAAAGATTCCATAATACATATGAATCAGAGACTGCCTAAACAATATCAAAGTAATTCTCAATTTTCAGTTTATATTAGACCTGAGTTTCCCAGGCTAACTATTATTTTACGTGCCCTGACAAAAAAAAAAAGGTTTGAGATCTGGTGCTGATTATACTTTTTAACACCTATTCAAATTTTCCCATTTTATGATTCCTTTCACACAGAAAAAGGAGAAATGAACTGATACTAATATTAGAAGCTGTCTCTAAAATAACACCAATGAAAACTATTTCAACCCTTTTTTGTTGTTCAAAGGAGCCCTGGTGGCACAGTGGTTAAAGTGCTGGGCTGCAACCCAAAGGCCAGTGGTTTGAACCCACCAGCTGTTCCACAGGAGAAAGATGTGGCAGTCTCCTTCTTTAGATTACAGCCTTGGAAACCCCATGGGACAGTTCTACTCTGTCCTCATATAGGGTAGGTATAAGTTGGAATCAACTTGATGGTAACAAGTTTGGTTTTTTTGTTTTTGTTTTGCTAGGTTCAAAGAAAAAAAAAAAATTTTTTTTTTTTTTTTAGGTTCAACCTCTTCTTTACTCTTAAGTGATCTCATTCACCCCCTTGGCTTTAATACCATCCATATGTTGTTCACTCTCAAACTTATGTCTCTAGCCCCAAATTTCCCTGAGTTATAGATTCGATCATCCAACTACCAACGTCATGGATTGAATTGTGTCCCCCCAAAAATGTGTGTCAACTTGGTTAAACCATGATTTCCAGTATTGTGCCACCCATGCCTCCATGTCCTCCATTTTGTGATTGTAATTTTATGTTGAGAGGATTAGGATGGGACTGTAACACCACCCTTACTCAGGACACCTCCCTGATCCAGTATAAAGGGAGTTTCCCTGGGGTGCGGCCTGTACCACTGTTTATCTTCCAAGAGTTAAAAAGGAAAGAGAAGCAAGCAGAGAGTTGGGGACCTTATACCACCAAGAAAGCAGCACTGGGAGTAGAGTGAGTCCTTTGGTCCTAGGGTTCCTGTGCCTGAGAAGCTCCTCTACCAGGGGAAGATGGATGACCAGGAATCTTCCTCTAGAGCTGACAGAGAGAAAAAGCCTTCCCCTGGAGCTGACGACCTGAATTTGGACTTGTAGCCTACTAGACTGTGAGAAAATAAGTTTCTCTCTTTTTTTTTAAAGCCATCAGCTTGTGGTATTTCTGTTATAGCAGCACTAGGTGACTAAGACAACCTCCAATGTCTAAATGGCATCTTGCCCTTCATAGGTTCAAAACACAACTCTTAATTCCCACTTTCACCTGCTACTCATTTTCCTCAAAAAAAGCTATTCCTTTCTAAGCCACCCCATTTCAGAATGGGGTGTTCTGCTCAAGCAAAACAAATCTAAGGGTTTTATTCTTCCATCCCCCCCGCCCCATTTACTCTATCAGGAATCCTTTGTGTTCTACCTCCTAAATCCATTGACTTTTCTTTATTTCTGCTGCTGCCACCCTAATTACAGCCACCAACATTTTTGAGGGGAGTAGCATTTCTGGTATAATACTATTCAGTCTCTCATATTTGATTGATGAAGTAGGCCTTATAAGACTTGTATTCAGACTATATGAAGAAGTCTTATAAGTCAATAATAATTAAAAAAAAAAAAAAACTCAGTTTAGAAATGGGCAAAGGTTTTGAATAGACATTTCTCCAAAGAAGGTATACAAATGGTTAATTAGCACATGAAAAGAAGCTCAACATCATTGGTCATTAGGGAAATGCAAATCAAAACCACAATGAAATACTACTTTACACTCAACTAAACCAAAACCAAACCCATTGCCCTCTAGTTGATTCAGACTCAACTATAGGACAGAGTAGAACTGCCCATAAAGTTTCCAAGGAGCAGCTGGTGGACTGGAACCGCTGACTTTTTGGTTAACAGCCATAGCTCTTAACCACTGCACCAACAGGGCTCTGTACACTCACTAGGATGGTTTTTTAAAAAAAAAAAAAGACAGCTAAAAATAAGTGTTGGCAAGGATGTGGAGAAATTGAAAACCTCATACACTGCTGGTGGGAGTGAAAAATGATGCATCTACTTTGGAAAACAGTAGATGCATGGTAAACATAGAATTACCAAGTTGCTGTGCGCCATGGAGTAGATTCAGACTCACAGTAACCCTGTGTAACAGAGAACTGTCCCATAGGGTTTCCTAGGCTGTGATCTTTAGGAGAGCAGATCATCAGGTCTTTTCTCCCCCGGAGCCACTGGTGGGTTTGAATCATCGACCTTTTGATTAGCAACCGGGTGCTTAACCACTGCATCACTGGGGCTCCTTAGAGTTACCATTGTTGTTGTATACCATCAAGTCAATTGCAACTTCCAACCCTATATGACAGAGTGGAGCAGCCTAGATGACCCAGCATTTCCACTCCAAGATAATTGAAAACTTATGTTCTCACAAATTGTCCATGAATGGTTATAACAGCAGCATTCATCATAGCCAAAAAATGGAAGCAACTCATATGCCCATCAGCTGATAAATGGATAAACTAAATATGGCATATCCATACAACGAGATATTATCTGACAATAAAAAAGGGATGAAATACAGATACCTGCTACCCATGAGAACCTTCAAACCGTCATGCTAAGTTAAAGGAACCAGTCACAAAGTCCACTCACAGGACTTTGTGACCGGTGTCTTTTACAAAGTATCTTTTTTGAGGACAGACAAATCCATAAGATTGGTAGATGCCAGAAGCTAGGGGGAGAGGGGACTGGGAGGAAATGGGTAGTGACTGCTAATGGGCATGAAGTTTCTTTTTGGGGTGATGAAAATGTTCTAAAATGATTATGGTAGTGGATCCACAACTCTCTGAATATACTAAAAACCCCCGAATTATAGACTTTAAAAGGATGAATTTCATGTTACATGAATTATATCTCAAAAAATCTGTTATTTTTTAAGTAGGTTTTATAATATTGACCTTTCAAAATATTCGTTATTGGCAAAATTTTAACTTTCTTCTAATTGGATATTCTAAGAACAAGAACATTCTTTAACGTCTCTTGAGTGGACCACTACATAGCCTCCTAACTGGTCAATCTATTTCCAGTCTTGCCCTATCCTAATCCATTTTCAATACAGCAGCTAGATTGATATTTTTAAGTCATATATCAGAGTATGTTACTCCCCTACTTAAAACCCTTCAAGTTTTCCTATATCACTCAGCATACAATCCAAACGCTTTACTATGGTTTTCAAGGCCCTATAAGTCCTGGCCCCGTCCATTCTCCATCTGCAGTCCAGTGAATTACTTAATATGGCCCTTCCAGCCGTAGTCTTTGTAGCTCCCATCAAATGACTGGGTGGGACTATGCAAATGAGGTACTTGTGGCCCACTAAGGAGATTTGATAACTTGCTAATAATGTAAATAAGGTGCATCACACCCTTGTGAGGGTGGGACCATGCAAATAAGGTGTATGTAACTCTAACAAGGGGATTGGTCAGTTTTGCCATCCTGTTAGGCTTAACGAGCCATCCCAGAGGTGGGAAGGGGGGACCTCATGACCACAAGGAAAAAGAGACGGGAGCAGAGCACACCCTTTGGACTTGGGATTCCTGCACTGAGAACTTCTTCAGCCTAGGAGACAGACAGCTATAACACCAGAGATGACTGAGAGATGGCAAGAAGCAGCAGCAAAGAAAAGGTAGCAACAGAGGCAGTAGAACCAGGAAGGACACCAGCAGGAGACAGAGTAGTGGGTATCCTGACTCACAGAGTGAGAAAGCTGAGTGTCTTCTGGCAGAAGGCTTGCTGGCAGAGTGGGGTGCCTCTGGACACTCACTGCCAGAGCTAAAAGACTTTTGGAACACTTACCAGAGCAGGGCAGTGGCCAGGCCCAGGGACCAAGGGCCAGAGAGAGACCTGCCTATGGGCACCACTGAGAAGAGCCTGTCCAGATGGAAAAACTGTATCCTGAGCATTCCTGAACCTGAATTGTGACCTTTTACTGCCCTAATAAACCCCATAATTTTGCTTATTGTCTGTGAGTTCTGTGTGGCCACTGCAACAAGTAGAGTGGGGTGGGAGGGAGGGTGGGTGTCAGAACTGGTGAAAAGGTTGGAGGGTGGAGGCTTGCCTGAGTTCTGCCTCAGGAATCAACCTTGGGCTGTTGATCTTGATTCTTGTTCCTTCTTGTGAAGTTAGAGGTCAGATTTTTTACACCATCCCATTCAGCTCTTCCCCCTGTTCACTGTATGTTCAGACATTTCCTCCATCATTAAACACCCAGGTTCGTTCCTGCCCCAGGGCTTTTTCTTAGATTCTTTCCTTCCTTCTCCTCAGATCTCAGTTCAGATATCACCAGCTCAGAGAGGCCTTGGCCTAAGCACCGTGCTCCCCCTGCTTTCTCACTGTCGTTTCACTCTATTTCCTTTCTAGCACTTAGTACAATCTGAAGCTATTTATTTATTGTGTAAGCATAGCAGGATGTTAGACAATATTCATTTTTGTACTTTTCTTTTTTCCACCTCCTGGGTATCACTGACAAGTGATATTTTTCCCCTAGTCAGTCAAGAAACTTCCACATTGCCTAGAGAGAAGCAGGGTTATTATCAGAAACGGCCTTAAGGATAGAGTTGTTGTTGCTGTTGTGTGCCTTCGAGTCGATTCCAACTCATAGCCACCCTCTAGAACAGAGTAGAACTGCCCCCTAAGGTTTCCAAGGCAGTAATTTTTCCAGAAGAAGCCCTAGCAGCACAGCGGTTAAGTGCTTGGCTGCTAACTGAAAGATAGTTCCAACACACTGCCTGCCTCAGGGAAGAAAGAAAGCCTGTGGGGCAGTTCTGCTCTGTCCTGTAGTGTTGCTGTGATGAGTCAGAAAAGACTCCACAGCACTGGGTTTGGCTTTTTGGAATCTTTACAGAAGCAGATCACCAGATCTTTTCTCCTGCGGAGTGGCTGGTGTATTCGAACCGCAGAGCTTTCAGTTAGCAGCCGAGCACTTAACTACTGCACCACCAGGGCTCCTCTAAGGAAGGGGTAAACCAGAACCAAACCCACTACGCTGAGTCAATCCTGACTCATGGCGACCCTATAGAATAAAGTAGAACTGCCCCCAAAGAGTTTCCAAGGCTGTAAATCTTTGTGGAAGCCGACTGCCACATCTTTGGTGGCTGGTAGATTCGAACTGATGACCTTTTGGTTGGCAGCTGAGCTGTTAACCACTGTGTCACCAGGGCTCCGGAATTTATACTACAGCAATAGAATTGAAAACTAGCTTCCCCTCATGATTGCACAACTCTATGAATATACAAAAACTGTTGAACTGGTGTGTGGAGTTATATCTCAACTAAGCTGTTACCAAAAGAGAGAGAAAGAGCCCACTCCACCTTTCTACCGGCTAGCACTGAAGGTGGATCACCAGAACCGGGGATTGGGGAGGACATCATTTGGTAAGACAGAGGAGAAATGGAGCAGGGGTCAGCACTGGGAGAGCTGTCCAGCACTTTCAGAGGCCAGCACCAGTGAGCATATAGGGGCCAATGCCTGCAGACCATCGATCACATTTAGCGGTACACAATATGCAGCTGAATAAAGGAGTCACTGTAGCTGGGTGTTAGGTCATTGAGGGGTGTTATGGATTGAATTGTGTCCCCCCAAAACAAACGTTCAAATCTAAATCCCTGGTACCTGTGAATGTGACCTTGTTTAGAAGTAAGGTCTTTGAAGACCTTTTCATTTAAATTAACATGAGGTCATCTTGAAGTGGGTGGGTCCTCATCCAATCTCAGTGCTGTTCTTAGAACAGAGGAGAAGAGACAGAGAGACAGATAGACGAAGAGTGGCCATGTGAAGATGGAGGTACAAGCCAGGGAATGCCTGGGGCTACCAGAAGCTGGGAGAGGCAAGAAAGAATACCCCTAGAGACTTCAGAGGTAGCACGGTCCAGCCAACACGTTGATTTGTACTTCTAACTTTCAGAACTGTGAGATAATACATTTCTGTACTTATAAGCCACCCAGTTTGTCCTGGGAAACTAATACAAGCAGTGTGGTCTATAGTCCTTCCATTGAGAGCAGAGCTGTGGCTCTTGGCCAGAAGAACGTCAGCCTGTGTCCTGAGACCTGAACTTCTAACTGCACTGTCCATATGAATAACTGCCTTTTTCTAGTTTTCTAGGATACAGGCCAGGGCTGACCTTGACACCCAGAGGGGCAACGATGGTATAGAAGGGAAAGCCTTAGCAATAACATTTGAGAGGGACTGGGCAGAGGTGAAACCACCATAACCACCCCTTACATAATCTCCCTGAGGGCTAGAACCTGGCCTGTTTTATTCACCGGTTCCCACAATGATCTGGCAGGTAGAAGACACTAAATATTTGCAAGTGAATGAATGTAGCAACTGACCATATATATGTTTGCCAGCAGGTGACACCCACATTCTCTCCCCAATTGTACATACAGAAATTGTACATTAGTTAGCAGTTTTATGACCTATAAACCAACCCATTGCCATTGAGTTGATTCCGCCTCATAGTGACCTTATAGGACAGAGCAGAACTGCCCCATAGGGTTTCCAAGGCTGTAATCTTTATAAAGGCAGACCGACACATATTTCTCCTGCGAAGCTGCTAGTATTTTGTCTTTCTTTGTACTTTAGAGGAAGGTTTACAGAACAAAATAGTTTCTCATTAAACAGTACACGTATTGTTTTATGACATTGGTTAACAACCACAGAACATGTCAACACTCTCCCTTCTCAACCTTGGGTTCCCTATGACAAGGTTTCTTGTTCCCTCCTGCCTTCTAGTCCTTGCCCCTGGGCTGGTGTGACCATTTAGTTTCCTTTTGTTTTCTGGGCCTGCCCAATCTTTGGCTGAAGGGTGATCCTCAGGAGTGACTTCATTAGTGTGAGCTGAAAGGGTGTCCGGAAGCCATACTCTCAGGATTTCCCCAGTCTCTGTTAGGCCAGCAAGTCTGGTCTTTCTCTTTGAGTTAGAATTTTGTTCTACATTTTTCTCTAGCTCTGTCCAGGACCCTCTATTGTGATCGCAGTCAGTGGTGGTAGCCGGGCACCATCTAGTTGTACTGGATTCAGTCTGGAGGAGGCCATGGTAGATGTGGTCCATTAGTCCTTTGGACTAAGCTTTCTTTTATATCTTTAGTTTTCTTCATGCTTCCACGATCCCGAAGGGGTGAGGCCAGTGACCTAGATGGCTGCTCACAGGCTTTTAAGACCCCAGATGCTACTCACCAAAGTAGAAGCAGCTGGTGTTTTTGAACTGCTGACGTTTAGGTTAACAGTTCAGTGTCTTAACTGCTGTTCTGCTGAGAAAAGTACATATCTCCCACAAGATCACAGACCTGTCAGGGGCTCCAGCTTTTACTTCAGTGATGCTAAGACTAGCCTTTCCTTTATTTTGTGTTCTTCATTTCACGTATCAACCTTCACAGTACTTATAATGAGGTTGAACAAAGAGCTTTAAAAAATGTGTTCTTGTTACCATGTCACAGATATATATCAAATTGTTACATTTCCTAGAACTAAACTATTACCCTTCTTTGTTAGGGAGGGGATCCTTCCTAGAATAAGTTCTTTAATTTGAAATTATTGCCACGTAACACTGTGTCCTAAAAGCATTACAAGGTTTGGATGAGAACAAGTATCACTCAATAATAAAACAATTACCAGTTTCTCAAGAAGTCTGTATTTGTCCTGCTGGCAGCAGCCCTGTTCAAACACTTTTCTTGCTAATATGGTTTTAACTATAATAGAGACTAATTTGGATTTAAGATGAAATTTTTCTTGGCAAATGCCTTAAAGCTTATTTAGTCACTTTTCCTTTGTGCTAAAGCATTAAGCTTTAGACATCCACTAGAATTAAGCTACTGTGCATTTTGTAAAACTAATTTTCCTGCCTTGCAACGTAGCATTTAGCAAAATGGCAATATACATCATTCATAAATAACTTTATCTTTCCAAATAGTGCCAGTTACAACAGTTTAACCTCTGTGTCACATCAGACCATATGATGTGACTAACAGACATGTGTCTGTATCCTGGCTCTGTCAACAGCTGTAGACTTGGGCAAGTTTACTTAATCTCTCTTGTTATAATACTTACCTTGCAGTATTGTTGAAAGATTAAATGAAAAACAAAATGGCTGGAACAGAATAGGCGTTTACTAGGCATTTTTATTGTGAACTCGTTGCCCCTCCTTCCCATTCTAACATTGCCTTCCATTCCTCCCTGCCCGTGTTGCTGCTATCTTCAATAAAATATTTTATCTTACAATTCAGATTCCTCCAGAAGCCATTTCTCTTCCTGTACAGACTTACCTGCAATTGGGGTCTTGGAGTGAAAGGGGAGGGGCAAGAATATGACATATATTAAAAAAAAAAAAAACCATTGCCATTGAGTTCGTTCCAACTCATAGTGACCCTACAGGACATAGTAGAACTGCCCCATAGGGTTTCCAGGGAGCAGTTGGTGGATTCAAACTGCCGGCTTTTGGTTAGCAGCTAAGCTCTTTAACCACTACTCCACCAGGGCCTCATGACATACATAAAAAGTACATAACAAATATCAAACAAATGAATGTTATAGTGATTATTTCTATCACTGCTCTAAAAGCAGAAGCAGAGAAGACACTGATGAGTGGGGTCTTTTGTCTAATGACAATAAATGCAAGGTCAATGGAACAAACCATGTTTAGCCCATACTCATTAGACAACACTAACTTGGAGTAAGGAGCCCTGGTGGTGCAACAGTTAAGCACTGGGCTACTAACCGAAAGGTTGGTGGTTCAAAAACACCTAGCTGCTGTGTGGGAGAAAGACCTGGTGAACTGATTCTGTAAAGGTTTCAGCCAAGAAAACCCTAAGGGGGAGTTCTACTCTGTCAAACAGGGTCACTATGAGTCAGAATTGACTCGATGGCACACAACAACAACAATCTTGGAGTACAACAGGGCCACAACAACAAGAACAAGATAGCCCCACCATTTGTTGTGTAACCTCTTCAAGCCTCGGTTTCTGCATCAGTGAAATGAGAACAATAGTAGTACCTACCTTATAGAGCTACTGTAAGGATTAAATGACATAATCTCTGCATAGGGCCTAACCCAATGTTAGTTATTTTTATTCTGGCACCTAGCATAGCGTATGGCCAACAGGCAGTCAATAGATAGTTACTGAATGAGTGACTATATGAACTCTCCATCCCAACCCACCAGCAGGATCTCTGTCATCTCAGCCATAGATAGTTTCCTCCAATTTAATGTAGCCTACAAAGTTGTATCGCATGTATTTTCAAATAAAAATGACCATCTTTTCTTCTAGCTTGGAACATTTTATTTCTTCTGCTGTAGTTTTCACCTGCCTCAGCTCTAAACTGCTGCTGTCCATTGTCACTATATGGTGATCATTGCTCTTCTGTCTCACTGTAGCTGCTGTCATGCTAAAAAGGGGTGTCATGGATTGATCTGTGTTCCCTTAAAATATGTGTCAGTTTGGCTAGGCCATGATTCCCAGTATTGTATGGTTGTCCTCCATTCTGTGATCTAATGTAATTTTCATACGTGTTATAAATCCTAATCTTTGCCTGTGGTGAATGAGGCAAGATTAAAAAAAAAAAAATTGCCAACGATTCTGACAGAGTAGAACTGCCGCATGCCCCATAGGGTTTCCCAGGAGTGGCTGTTGGATTCGAACTGCTGATCTTTTGGTTAGCAGCCAGGCTTTTATCCACTGCACCACCAGGGCAAGATTAGGTTATGTTAAAAAGGATTCAGGACTTGAAGCACTTACTGATGAAGATTAAAGACCACAGCCTTCAGTATGGATTACACATCAACGTAATGAAAACAAAAACCCTGACAACTGGACTAATAAGTGACATCATCATAAATGGAGAAAAGATTGAAGTTGTCAAGGATTTCATTTTACTTGGATCCACAATCAACACCCATGGAAGCAACAGTCAAGAAATCAAAAGACACATCGCATTGGGCAAATCTGCTGCAAAGGACCTTTTTAAAGTGTTGAAGAGCAAAGATGTCACCTTGAAAACTAAAGTGCGCCTGACCCAAGCCATGGTATTTTCAGTCACATCATATGCATGCAAAAGCTGGATAATGGATAATGAAGACAGAAGAACTGACACTTTTGAATGGTGGTGTTGGTGAAGAATATAGAATATACTGTGGACTGCCAAAAGAACGAACAAATCTGTCTTGGAAGAAGTACAACCAGAATGCTCCTTAGAAGGAAAGATGGCAAGACTGCATCTTACATACTTTGGACATGTTGTCAGGAGGGATCAGTCCCTGGAGAAGGACATCACACTTGGCAAAGTACAGGGTCAGTGGAAAAGAGGAAGACCCTCAACAAGATGGATTGACAATTGACACAATGCCTGCAATAATGGCCTCAAGCATTACGATTGTGAGCACGGCACAGGACTTGGCAGTGTTTCGTTCTGTACTACATAGGGTCGCTGTGAGTTGGAACTGACTCTATGACACCTAACAACAACAAGAACAGAAAGGATTCAGGTGGGATGCAACACCTTTACTCAGGTCACAGCCCTGATCCTATGTAAGGGTAGTTTCTCTGGGGTGTGGCCTTCATCACCTTTTATCTACAGGAGATAAAAGGAGGCAGAAGCAAGCAGAAGGACAAGGACCTTATACTGCCAAAAAAGAAGCACCGGAAGTGGAGCGTGTCTTTTGGACTCGGAGTCCCTGTGCTAAGAAGCTTCTAGATGAGGGGAAGATCAAAGACAAGGACCTTCCTCCAGAACCAACAGAGAGAGAAAGCCTTCTTCTGGAGCTGGCGCCCTGAATTTGGACTTCTAGCCTCCTAGACTCTGAGAAAATAAATTTCTGTTATAGCAGCACTAGATAACTAAGACAAGGGGGAAACACCCTCTTCCCCATTTATATTGAGCTGTGTAAAACTAGGTTAGAGTGCCCCGCTGCTTTATTCTCTCCATTTCCAGTGATTCCTCTACTGACCGTTTATTACAGTTTCTTTCTTATAGTCCCTTTCTCGAAGGGTACCTGGGATAGTTTCTCTGGATTAAGGTATGCACTGATATGAATGCTATGCCAAAAGTATAATGAACCCTCTCCCCTCCAGGTGAGTGCTTCCCCCGTTTAGTGCACTGCTTAGGACATAATTTTCTACCCTTCTTAATTGCTCAGTCCATGCCACCTACACAGCTGCCTTTCTGTTCTCATTCCTCCACTCAGAATGCTTTTCTCTGGGGAGTTTCCATCACTACTTTCACTTTACTTGAGTTTCTTCAATGTCACTTCTCAAAGAGGCTTACCCTGCCCACCCTATCTAAAAGAGCACTCACTTCACTCTGTATCATCTGGCCCTGTTTTAAATTTTCCCCATACTATGATCACTGACATTTATTACCTATTTATTTATGTGTTTATTTCTATCTCCCCTACTAGCATGTAAGCTTCATAAGGGCAGAAATTTTATTTTATCCACTACTCTGTTCCCAGTACCTAGTACAGTAGTAATACTCCATAAATATTTATTGGTGAATCAGTCAAATAATTAAGGTGCATTCTTATGAATCTGTTCCCCCACCAACCTATGGCCTCCATGCTTCTGGTCATTGTTCCTTCCCTGGCATTACGGAAGCCCTAGAGCAAGTAGACCCCAGCGGACGGCCCCACCTCTCCAGTCCTGCAGATATGCCTGAGCATGTCTGAAATCTCTGGTACTCTTATTACGTATATTCTTCCCTGTGCAATCTCTGTAACAAGTTCTTTGTGTCGGGTTCAGAGCATTAAATGTAGTTGCAAACACTTCTATAAGAGCAATAACCATTAATTGACTAATGCCTAGAAGAGAACAGCAAGTTAGCAAATTCTGTTTTAACTAACTTATGACGTATTAATTCTCAGCTGACTGGTTTATTTACTGATGCTTGCTGCCTTCATTAAAGATCCTTAGAGCGTTTCTTGAGCTGGTCAAAGGGAAAGTTGTATTTGTGTTTACTTCAGTCGCCAAGGCTAATTGCTATTTTTAATACTCTTTTGATATGCTAATAACTCCTAGTGAAAGTCATTAATTAAGAAACAAAAGAAAAAGCTAGTCTATGCAGAAATTCTAAACCTATTTCCACTACCCGCTAAACTCTAGATTGATATTTCCTGGGACTTATTACTCATTTCCCCTGGATTTCCACTGTTAAACTCGGTCAAAACTGCCTTCATTGGAAAGAATAGAACAGATAGTTATGGCTTTTGAATCTCAGTAATTTTACTTACTAGCTGGGCATGTTTTTTTAATGTCCTTGAGCTTCTATTTCCTCATCCATGAAATATCTATCTTGCAGTATCATTTAAGATTTATTATCGTCTTTTCCAGCAACCATTTATCAAGCACCTAATATGGTCAATCACTATACTAAGTGCTTAACATTTACTGTCTACTGCTCTAACCCCATAATGTAATTGTAAATGTGGTTTCCCATGAGATAACGTATGTAAAGCCTCTCTCATAGTAACTGGCATGTACTTGGACAGGTGTTGGCATACCACAACCCTTCAGCCGAATCCAGACTGATGCCTGTTTTTGTGAATTAAGTTTTACTGGAACACAGTCATGCCTTTTGTCTGCTATTGTCTATGGCTGCTTTTCCACCGTAATGGCAGAGTTGAAGAGTTGTGACAGAGACCATATGACCGCAAAGGCAAAATATTTACTGTCTGATCCGTTACAAAAAAAAAATTTGCTGACTCCTGTACTAGGAGATCAACATAAATTAGTTTAATTTGCTTTTCTGTCCAAACAGGAGGCCAAAGGTAAAGCAGACAAGGAGGGGTGGAGAGTGGATCACAAATGAATAGGGTTCCAAGGGAGCAAAAAGTTTAACAAAAGAAAAAAAAAAAAGGAGGAAGAATAGAAGTGTCAGTAAAGAGAGACTCTACCTTGTGACTTCCAGACACAGTTGCATAATGCAGAGGGAGTAGCCTCCACTTCAGAGGGTGATAAGCAATATCTCTGCAGAAGAATTAAAATTCAGTTACTGAGCCCTCAGGGCTGAGCCAGGTGGAAAGTGTACAGGAGTAGGTTAAGGATGCAAAGGAGCCTGTTTATCACTGAAAATCTCGGGAAGCATGGAAAGATTTGTAAAGGAAGAGTGACAGCAGTGGTGACTCTGGAATGTCTGTAATAGAAGGGCTCACTCACTGGTTGAGGAAATGTCAGTTACCTATCCCGAAGAATGGGTGAGACTGAAGCCAACCCTGGGAGGTCTGAATCCTTTCCTTAATGTCCCATTGGCACTCTCCACTAATGGGACAGTGGGAACGGGAAAAGGAAACAAAAAGCAAAACAGCACAAAATCATAACAGAAAGGACATATTTTGAACAGTAATCAAAGACAACGGGAATGATAAACATGGTAGAATAATCTTGCTTCACAGTTTTGAAAGGATTCTCATATAGTTGCTTTGGCTTGGGCAAAAGCTCAGGTTCTCGCAGCATATGTGGCCTGGCGAAGTTTGGAGGTCTCTCTAAGCTTTGTAGGCCAGAATTTGAGTGGCCTGACAAGACTGCTTTTGACTGTAGGCATCCAGCTATGTTTACTAACCAAGTTGTTTTCATTTTTTATCTTAACCTGTTGGAATTATGGTGATCAATATGCCAAACTGCAGAAAGAGGACTTGAAATCTTTCAGTGGTTAAAAGAAAAAGAAACCATACTGGCAGTTCTTAATCCTGTAATTTGATATGTTTTTTCTTTCTTTCTTTTAAGGTAGCCCCATCTTTTAAAATACTTTCTTAATTGTACAAAATTTATGTAAAACGACTGCGATTTCTGAAAGTGTAAATAAGTAAATAAATAAAACTATCTCCAGTGTTGTTTCAGGGGAGTTATACATATTCTCATTAATACATATTCTTCTTGCATCTTTGCTAGATTTTTTTGTCATTCAGTGTTTGTAAGCCTTTTTTGCTGTTTACTTGGTATGTCATGGCTTCTTCAGAATTTTTTTTTTTTTAGCAGTCTGCTAACTTGTTTAATATTCATGGAGTCGAGATCTTAGGGTAACTTTCCTAAAGTCTCCATCCTGTTTTTGGACAAAACTCAGAAGCATTTTGAATATTATCTGTTTAGATTCAGTTCAGTGACAGCTTATATTTCTCTTTAACTTTGATCTTCATATTCCTCCACTCTTTCATTTTTTAAGCATGTGAAAGTCATTTTAAAACTGGACTTATAGACTGGTTTGCTCAGGAGGCATCTAAAATCAAAGCACTGTTAGTAATGTCCTGGCGTGATAAAAGTAAAAGTTTTTTGAGCTGAGATATTAAAAAAGGGTTTTACCTTTAGGAAAGGCCTGCAAATACTTATATAATTCAGTCAGAAAATCTGCCTGGGTTACCATTCATATTAAGTAAGGAAAGGCAAAAAAAAAAACAAAAACATTGCCGTCAAGTCGATTCTGACTCATAGTGACCCTATGGGACAGAGTAGAACAGTCCTAGCGAGTCTCCAAGAAGCAATTGGTGGATTTGAGCTGGTAACCTTTTGGTTAGCAACCTAACTCTTAACCACTGTACCACCAGGGCCCCAAAGGGCCACTAATTTTTCACTCATTCAAGAAGTACTTATTGAGCATCTACTTACTATATGCCTAGATTGTACTAGGCAGTAGGGATATAGCAAGAACAAAACCAACAACAATTCTTGCCTTCGAGGAGCTTACATTCTAGTGGGGAAGATAGACAATAAACAAGATAAGCAAGGCAAAAATATAGTATGATAAAAAAAGTGCTAAATGCTAAGGAGAAAAATTATGCAGGGGAGGGGATAGAGGGAGGACCTGGGGATGGGATGTTTGCAATTCTGGATAGGGACTCCAGTCAGCCTTGAGCATTCTGATTTCTTGAGAACACTTTGGGCCCTACAAGACACTCAGCTAAAAGCTTGAAGAGGGTTCTAAGAGACAGGAATTGGGACAGGAGGTAGCTTGCCCAGTTGTCTAATCACTTAAGACCTTACGCATAGCCACAGCATTATTTTACCCCCAGGCTTCCCTGTCTTCCCCACCTCCACAACTACTTCTCCCCTGCCACTTACTTTTTTTTTTTTTTAATTGATTTTTATTGTGCTTTAAGTGAAAGTTTACAAATCAGGTCAGTATCTCATACAAAAATTTACATACACCTTGCTATACACTCCAAATTGCGCTCCCTCTAATGAGACAGCACAGTACTTCTCTCCACTCTCTCTCCTCGTGTCCATTAGGGTAGCTTCTGGCCCCCTCTGCCCTCTCATCTCCCCTCCAGACAGGAGATGCCAGCATAGTCTCATGTGTCTACTTGATCCAAGAAGATCATTCTTCACCAGTATCATTTTCCATCCCATATTCCAGTCCAATCCCTGTCTGAAGAGTTGGTTTTGGGAATGGTTCCTGCCTTGGACTAACAGAAGGTCTGGGGACCATGGCCTCCGGGGTTGCCAGTTACTTTTTATTTAACAAATAAAAGTGAAAAAAAAAAAAAGAAAAAATGTTAAAACCATTTTTACATGTATTTTGAACTTAATGTACTTTTAAAACTAAAAATTCCGGTGAGTTCTAGAAATGGAAATCTTATAAAAGCTAAGCTCCCATAGCTTTTGCTATTACAAATCAACTGACCATTGAATCCACTTTAGAGTTGTTCTTTCCACTAGAGAGACAGCATAACAACAACAACAACAAAACATTGCTGTTGAGTCTATTCTGATGCATAGCAACCCTATAGGACAGAGTAGAACTGCCCCATAGGGTTTCCAAGGAGCATCTGGTAGATTTGAACTGCCTGTCTTTTGATTAGTAGCCCTAGCCCTCAACCACTGTGCTACCAGGGCTCCAAAGAGATACAACATAGTGTCCTGGAAAGAAGAGCCAAGGGCTTTGGTTTTGGGCTCCAGCTCTGCCTATGAAACTTGGACAAGTCATTCAACCTCTCTGGCCTCAGGTTCTCATATGAGAAACTCTAAAATGTTATGATTCTTTTAAATTAATTCAAGTCATTACGTAGACTGAGGAGAAATAAAGGTGCCTTTTT
The DNA here is from genome assembly GCF_030014295.1 of Loxodonta africana. NCBI lineage: Eukaryota > Metazoa > Chordata > Mammalia > Proboscidea > Elephantidae > Loxodonta > Loxodonta africana. The sequence continues at coordinate 97,899,893 of NC_087350.1, forward strand.
ATTTTTTTCCTTTCAGGAAAAAAATACATGTGGCTAACATTATTAAACTGGGTTTTGTGTATTTAATTAAACAGAATATGGTCTTATGAATTATTTACATGACTCCTTCATCTCCAGGAATGCTTTTCATTAGGAACATGTATAAAATTCTTTGCATATATTTATATCTTACATCAAAGTGGATTTTAAAACGTATAAAATATTAAAGTAATTTGCGCAAGTTAACATCCATTTTGACTAGCACTCGAATGGCTTTAGAAAACCAAACTATATTAAAATTAATTATTATAAAGCATTGTGTTGCTTTATACAAGAATAAAAATCTTGGTAAGTAATAATTAGTTCTAATAGTCAGGAGGGTTGATAAATGGATTATATATGCACTAATTCAGTTAAGACTCATAAGAACCCCCTTTTATAGATAAGGAATCTGGAACTTAGAGAGATTGAAAAGCTTGCTCAAGTCCACAGAGAGCTTGAGCCTAAATTTGACCACAGGTCTGTCTGACTCTGGAGCTCTGGCTCATTATCAATATTGCCCTCCTGGGAAGAACATGAAAATGAAGTGGCTAAACACTGTCAGAAGAAACTGCCTTATTCATGGAAGAGTTAGGGGAGCTTTGGAGCAGATGCCTCCAATGACCCATGTACCCTAAAGTTTGTACCCCAAGAGCTACCACTCCTTCCTTTAATCAGAAATATTAGTTGGAATTCATATAAAATGGAATAGTATAACACATATTTATTAATGTTGGCATGTGTTTTCACATACTAAACCAAAAGCCTGTTGCCATCAAGTCAGACTCTTAGCAACCCTATAGGACAGAGGTTTCCAAATGGTTTCCAAGGAGTGGCTGGTGGATTTGAACCGCTGACCTTTTGATTAGCAGCAGAACTCTTAACCAGTGTGCCACCAGGGCTCTGTTTTTATATACAGGCATATCAATATATCCTTCTGATCAGGGAAGCTCATTCCCTAGAAGACTATTCAGACAGCACATGCAAACGGCTATCAGAAAAAAATGAAAACCATATTATAACACAGATTTTGCCTTTACAATATTTCCTGAGTATTATATCCAAAGAGTCCCTGGGTGACACGAAAGGTTAATGTTTTCAGCTGCAAACCAACAGGTTGGAGGTTTTAATTCACCCAGAGGCACCCTGGAAGAAAGGTCTAGGGATCTACTTCTGAAAATCAGCCATTGAAAACCCTGTGGAGCACAGTTTTACTCTGACACACATGGGATCACCATGAGTTGGAGGTGACTCCGCAGCAACTGGTTAGGTTTTGATTATTATACCCAAAGGGCATTTGTTAACACTATCCTAATTGCTTTCACATAGATTTATCTACCACTCCATGTTTTGGTATATAAAAACACTTGTCTTTTCTCTTGCAGCCTTTGTGCAAATTATCCGAACTGGCAGGTTTAGACTGCAGGGGCAGGCTTGGGAGAGAAGCTCTTTCCTGTAAGCGTAAGTGAGGAAAAATGTGCTCTAGTGGCTACTGGAAGTCACCTTGCCACAATGAAGGAAGCCAGTCTTTGAAGAGAAGCCAACCTGCAAAAGGGCAGAGCAGAGAAAATCACAGGGAAATGGAGCCAGAACCTGATCAAACTGAACCTAAAGCCCTTCTCTCATTTTGACTTTCATTTTTGTGAGCCAGTTAAATTCCTAATTTTTAAAACCATTTGAGATAAGTCTTGCTAAAGGCATTGCTAAATTCTAAAATATATTAGGGATGGAATGTACCAAATTCTTGATAATTACGGATACTTACCACTTTCCCATTATATACATTGTAAATATTTTCCTTTGAGACCATAGCTTGCCTATAATTTTGTTTACCTATCAGACATTAAAATATACTTGAAGTTATAAAAAATTAAAACAAGTGTGGTGTCAGTGTTCAACTAGAGAGACAGATCAGTGGAATAGAACACGTAACTCAGAGACAGATTTAAGGATAAAAATTAATTTACAATAAGATAAAGGTGGTGAAAGATTTTTTTATTGAATAATATTATGGTTTTGTGATTCATATCATAGCAGAATAAACTGTGATTGGTTAAAGGTATAAATGCCAAAAAGGAAAACCACAAAAATGCTAAAATATAAGAACATAATTATGTAAACTTGGCACAAGAAAGGTCTTTCTAGGCTTGATGTAAAAGCTAAAAAACCAACAGGAAAGCATTTGGTTGCACAAAAATTAAAATACTCTTTCATTTTTCTTTATTAGCATTTTAAATTATGCAAGTAATACATATTCACTGTAAAAACATCAAATAATACAGACTTGTATAGTTAGTGCTCCTTCCTTCTTCAATCCCTCACGCTCTAGGTAACTGCTTTTAATACCTTGCGTTATACGTTTCCAGACCTTTCTCAATACACATAAAGCGTGTATACCTAAATACATAACCTTTTAAAAACTAGGGTCGTATTCTAATCGATATTTTGCATGTAGCCTTTCTCCCTGAAGGGTATATCACAGACATCTTTCCTTGTCAGCACATAGAGATCTATTTCTATTGATAGGGGAGATTTGCTCTCTTTTAAAGAGAAGAACAGCAAATAACTCCCTGCTGATTTGGAGTTTACTCTGTCAGTGTAAGGATACATCTTCCTGACTATCATCTCTTTATTCTTCTGCCAAGCAGAAAGAGAACAAAGCAGTCAGAAGAAACTGATAAGGACCTTTAGCTGATATGGGGGGGAAAAACTGAAGTTAGGCTCTTGAGTAGTTTTGTCTAGCAAGAGAATAGTCTGGCCTTTATGAAGATTAAAAAAAAAACTAACAAGACATTGGCTTCAAGTCAATTCCAACTCATAGTGACCCTATAGGACAGAGAAGAACTGCCCCACAGGGTTTCCAAGGAGCCAGTGGTGGATTCAAACTGCCAGCCTTTTGGTTAGCAGCCAAATGCTTAACCACTGTACCACCAGATAAGGAGCCCTACAATTTCAGTAAATACTGTAACATATGCAATTTTGTAACAACAGTAAAAATAACCAAAATATATGTGTGGTTACATAGGTAGATATAGATACATATATGTGTATAGGAAGGCATATGCGAGTAAATGCACGTGCATGTATAGGTGTATCCGTAGGTATACGTGCACACGTTTGTGTGTGCTGCATATATAACCACATATGTAACAAACCACATAGGGGACACAGTTACAGAAGCTTCCTTGACACATCCAGACAGCTTGTGGGATTGGTTTACTTGGTGAAAAGGCTCGAGACCATAGACTCGGGAGACAGCTTGGTCAATCGGCATAACAAAGTTGACAATGTTCTACGTCTGAGTTTGGCAAGTGGTGTCTGGGGTCTTAAAAGCTTGTGAGTGGCCATTTAAATACAGCTATTGGCCTCTTCTTGTATGGAGCAAAAGAGAATGAAGGAAATCAAAAGCTCAGAGAAGAAACTGGTCCGTGGGACTAATAGCCCACACGAAGCACAACATCTTCAAACCTGAGACCAGAAGAACTAGATGTTGCCTGTCTACAACTACCTACTGTTCTACCAGGGACACAATAGAAGCTCACATAAAATGGGAAAAATATGTAGAAGAAAAGTCAATTTCCTAAAAAAAAGCCAAACCTACTGGACTGATAGAGACTAGAGGAACCCCAAGATTATCACCCTAAAATACTCTTTGAACTTAAAATTGAAGCTATTTCTGCAGGTCACCATTCAGCCAAATAACGGATTGACTTATAAAATAAGAAGCCCTGGTGGCACAGTGGTTAAGGGCTCGGCTGCTAACCAAAAGTTCAGCAGTTCAAACCCACCCGCTGCTCCAAAGGAGAAAGATATGGCAGTCTGAAGACTTCCATGAAGATATATACAGCCTAGGAAACCCTATGGGGCAATTCTACTCTGTCTTTATAGGGTCACTATGAGTCAAAATCAACTCAACAGCAACGGGTTTGGTTTGGCTTTTGGTTTTGATTAAGATGGAGAAAAACCTCATTACCAGAGGAGTTTTCGAGGCTATATTGGCCCAAAGTGTGGGGACTGTATTGGTAGGAGAGCTTTTATAAGAATTATATTCAGGGTCAATTAGAGAGAAGCCTTGTACTCAGTCTGGGCAATAAAATCAAGATGTGATACATATTTTTAAATGTGGTGAAGGTATTACATTTAGCCTATGTGTTTTCATGAAAATCTTGCACGATCTGGGTATCATCTAAACAGTGTTTAATAATAGCCCTATATGTATTTTCATCCTAGAGAGAAGAGGAAGGTAAAAATGTATTATTTTACCTCTTAGTTAACCATTCCTACTCCTTAAATTTTTCAATGGACAAATCTGTTGTAAAAGACCTCTTTAACGTGTTGAAAAGCAAAGATGTCACCTTGAAAACTAAGGTACGCCTGACCCAAGCCATGGCGTTTTCAGTCGCATCATATGCATACAAAAGCTGGATGATGAATAAGGAAGATTGAAGAAGAATTGATGTCTTTGAATTGTGGGGTTGGTGAAGAATATTGAATATACCATGGATTGCCAAAAGAATGAACAAATGTGTCTTGGAAGAAGTACAACCAGAACTCTCCTTAGAAGTGGGGATGGCGAGACTATGTCTCACATACTTTGCACATGTTATCAGGAGGGATCAGTCACCGGAGAAGGACATCATGCTTGGTAAAGTAGAAGGCCAAGGAAAAAGAGGAAGACCCTCAACAAGATGGATTCACACATTGACTGCAACAACGGGCTGAAGCATAAAATGATTTTGAGGATGGCGCAGGACCAGGCAGGTTTTGTTCTGTTGTACATAAGGTCGGTATGAATTGGAACCGACTCAACAGCACCTAACAACAGCAACAAGATGCTCCTTAAATTTAATTGTCTGGACCATGTGGCCTCAGTCAAGATAATACCAAACACAAATGATAACAGTAAACAGAAATGATCACGAGAATGCTGAAGCTATGATAGAAACTTCAACCCCAGCAAAGCATATTAATTATATGATTGATCGGTAAATCACCTTTGCGAGGTCAGGCTATTATTTTTAGATTTTTGGCAATAGCTTGTTATAGCATGGAAATGTTAATTCTGTGGTAAATCTATGTGATAATGTACTTCTTCCAATCCAGTAGAAGTGATTACCTGTAGACCTCACACCTGAAGATTATTTCTCTGAAACTTCTCAATACAGTAAAACCTGTAAAAGCCAGAACCTGTGCATGGTGGAAACCTGTCAAGGAAAGAAAACTCAAATATTTTCCACTAAAGGAAGTGATAGGAAAGTGGTAAGACTGTACTCCACTGAAAGATTCAGAAAAACAAGGCAGTCCCATTAAGTGCCACCTCTCCCGGATTTCACTGTCCTGTATAACATTAAACAAATGTAAGGTGTACTAATTTATTTGCTTAGCATTGTTTGCTAAACATCTATAGTGACTGACTTAATCTATAACATACTGTTGTAGTCAGGAATCAGGGTTGACTACTAGATATGAACCTGTGGCCAAATGAAGGATGAAGTGACCTCATCTCACTTCCAGGATTATTAGATCTACTCATGTAGGCGACTGTACATTTCTAGCTCTCTTTAGAAGAATACACTGAAGTTTACTATTTGACATCAGCCCTCCTGTACTCTCTTTGTGTTCTGAATCTTAATGGTGGCCTTTTCTGCCTTGACAATGTGATTTGTGAGCTTAGTTTTGGATTCTGATTTTAGTTTTCTTGGCTCCTCATATTTCGATCCTACCTTTGACATGTTTCTTCACTTTTGTTCCGTTATGGGTTTATATCTCAATTCAAATTCTCCCCACACCCCACCCATGCACCTTTTAAATTGAGATGGTATTTCCCAAGTGCTAGAGACTAAAACAACAGGGGTTATATTAGCTCGGCTAGGAAAGCATCTTTCTTAATCTCTAGATTCCATCTCTTTTTAGGTGGTGGGTCCTCACATAAAAACCTAAAGCTGTTAATCCAAAAGACATTGTGCAAGTGCTATCTGTTTATACAGCCCCCCGCCCCCGCGGGGGGACAAGAAGAACCTGCTAGACTAGTTGCCATGGCTGAATCAAGAAGAGGCATTCATGGGATACACACTAGAAACCTGCCTGTCTTTCAGTGAATGCTCATCTCCTTGTTTGCTCTCTAGAGCCAGACCCGTTTGCCCGCACAGTTTTGTCTGGTTCACAGCCAGTTTACTGGAAGGAAATAAGGCTCTACTCTGGTGTCCGATTACACTGTTTGCCCTTCTGATTCTGTCACCACCTACCAGTCCAGGTGCCTATATACCTGTGAACATGCAAATACACGAGGGAGGCTTCAGGAATGTGCTTACTTAGCATGAATTTGGCTAAATACTCTTGTAAAATCTTATCATGAATATATGAATTTGATACCAATTGGTCAGAATTGTGATTTTTGAATTATTAACATCCATATCATGGCCCCCAGGGAGCTATTTAGGTTACTTAAAAACTGGATACCTGGAAACATTACCATAGTGCTGTTTTTTTTTAGAGATGCAAGGATTTGTTTGCAACAATTTGAGAAGACCTTTACCCTGTATAAGGTTCTCACCAGACTGCTGATGAAAACCAGCTGCCCTTGAGTTAATGCTGACTCCTGACAACCCAGTATGTGTCCGAGTAGAACTATGCTCTACAGACTTTTCAGTGGTGGCTTTTTCATAAGTAGATCACCAGGCCTTTCTTCTGAGGTGCCTCTGAGTGGACTCAAACTTCCAACCTTTCTGTTAGCAACCAAGCACGATAACCGTTTTTACCACCCAGGGATTCTAGTCAGCTGCAATGCCTGACATTCCCCTATTAGAGACTCTTATCTTTAGATCTTGAAAGGAATGTGAGACTCCTATGAGTTTCAGAATGTTAAAAGTAGTTATCAGGAGATAGTGGGATTATTATTGGTGATTTTTATTTTTCTTCATACATTTTCCTATTTTCTACAACAACCACATACACTTTTATTATCAGAAAAAAAGTGCTATAAAAATATTTATCTACCCAAGGATGGTAAAAATCTAAAGCCATTATCATGTAGTACTTTATGAAATACATATTTTTCAAACCCATTACATTAATGCCAAGTAACTAGATGCCAGAACCCATCAAAAATAGGTATAAGATCCCCCCAAAAGAAAATTTGGTATTGATAATGTTCTTGTGTTTTTTATTATACTTTATAACACATTTTCTTTTGTATATATCAACTAATACATAAAAATATTTTTTACAAGGACCCAAGAAGAGCCAAAGATTAATTTCTTAATTTCCCTGTATTGCCCAGACCTACCATGGCAGGATTCATGCAGAGGGACTTCTTTATAGCTAATGTTGCTATGTAAGTAGCTTTTCTAAAAATATTTCAGAAATTAGAACATTTAAGACAGACCCACCTGATACTAGAGTTTACCCCATGTTACGGTAAAGTTTAAACTATTGAAACTCAACTTAAAATAATCAAGTTATGATGTGAAGCATCGTATGAAAAAAAAAAAAACCAAACCCGTAGCCGTCGAGTCGATTCCAACTCATAGCGACCCTATAGGACAGATTATAACTGCCCCGTAGAGTTTCCAAGGAGCACCTGGTGGATTCGAACTGCCAGCTGTTTGGTTAGCAGCCGTAGCACTTAACCACCATGCCACCAGGGTTTCCATTGTATGAATACTCACATAAAATTCATTGCCCTTTTTAATGTCACATAAGTTCACCTGTGATTTCATGAGAATACAGGGGTTAAAGTAGGACATCTTCCTCTATGCGTAGTTACTGGTCTATTCCATTTTTCAGGTATATTCTTGGAGAGTGGATGCATCTTCCATTCACTCGCTCAGTCATTCGCTCAAATATTTCTTGAGCAACGTGCTAGGTAGAATGCTAAACTTACGCAGGGAATATTCTGGTGGGCAGACCAGACATGGTCCCTACTCTTACGGAGTTTACAGTCTGGTATGAACTTGGCACACCACCCTTACCAACTGCATCTGTTTTTCCCCTTAAGATATAATCCACATACCATAAAATTCAGCTTTTTAAGTACCAATTGAGTCTTCATTCATTTAGTCAACTATTTATTGTGAGCTGTGTGTAAGGCGCTGTATTAGGCAAGTGAAGCAGATATAGACCCAACCCTCAGGAACCTAACAAGTAAGATTTACTAGAAAGTAAGAATATTGGAATTCAGCTTCCTTAAACCCATGAAAACTGGTTTATTCTACATCATCTTTACCTATCACATAACAGCATTGGTAGGGATTGATCTATGGTTCTATTGATTTTTCCCAGGATTAAAGAACAGTTTCTATCTTTTTAGCATGAAGTGTTTTTGAACTTTTAGCCTCTTTTTTTATTAAAAGTGGTGGAACTTAGAGATACAATAGCGTTGAGTGCTCAGGGGTTTTCCCCATCACTAGGCCTGGCCAGCCACAGTAGATGGCTTTGTAAAGCTAACGTTCCAGCTAAACCCCACTTCTCAGGCTTTAATGTACAATCTCCAGATTCTGATTCAGTAGGTGTGGGTCAGACCTGAGAGTCCTCATTACTAATAAGCTCACAGATGCTTCCCATGATGTTGATCCACGGACCCCACTTCAAGGACCAAGGAGTTAAACCGCATCTCCAAGCTCCTTGGGTGTTTCTATGTGAGGTCACCACGTCCCTCACTGAGTACAGCCTCTCCCCACCCTGGCAGCACCTTGGCAAGCTTGATCTCTGCTCCTGGGGTGCTCCACCCACCACCTAGCTCTTCAGCTGGATTTCTTGTCACGAGGACTGAGGGTGTTCTCCAGTACCACAGCTGTGTCTGCCTGGCCACCGGCTCAGTTTCCCTTCTCAGCAGGGACCTTTTGCTGCCTCTCCTCGACGTGCCAACAGTGCTGGGCCACCTCCCTTTTTTCCTCCCTCAGTACAGGGAGATCTGTCTTCCTGGGATACATGGTAACCAGATTGTTTGTTTATATTTATGGCTCATTAGCTACCTTTATCTAAGAGATGATAAAAGATCAATGAAAACCAGCTGCCCTTTGTTCAGACTATTTCATTCACTTTGATATAAACCTTTCCCTTACTCTCTATTTTCATCCTAGGTTTGCTGTTTATTTTTTAGGTTTGGTTATTACTCAGGGCTTGTTTTGATCTTTGTTAGAATTCCTTAAGCTCTGGGATGACCAGTAACCATATTAGAAACAAATAGCTTTATTTGTTTTTAGCTGTTTTAGGGTCATAGAAGTGTACACTTTGAAAACAGAAAAGAACCTTCAAGGAGTTTTAATTCAACCCCTTCATTGGACAGGTAGGAAACAGGCCCATGGAGTTTCTGTATTTTGCCAACACCTACATAGTTAAGGGCAGACTGGGACTCTGAGTCCCCCACACCTGTTTAAACTGTGCTCCAGGAAACGCTATGTGTGCTACACGTGCTTACAAAGGGCTGTGCTGAGTTGTTTCATTTGGAGGTTGAAGGCAAAGGTCTCGCTCTATATGAAAGCAGCTCCATTTATTACACTTTCATTTCTTTCTCTTGCTAGACTTCTACGGTAAATTTTATTTGAAAAATCAGTTTTATCTCTTAAAAAAAAATGTAAACCATTTCACCTGATTATGCTGCCTGAAAATTAATATATATTTCACACATGGTTTAATGAAGTCACACTTTTCTTTCCTAATTTTAATTACAGAGCTTATGCCAGAGCTAAAATTCTACATTTGTGGAAAATTTCACAAAGGAAGTCCGACACTTGTTAGCTGCCATCAAGTCACTTCGGACTCACGGCAACCCTATGCACAACAGAGTGGAACACTGCCGAGTCCTGCGCCATCCTCGTGATCGTTGCTGTGCTTGAGTCCATAGTTGCAGCTGCTGTATCCGTCCATCTCGTGGAAGGTCTTCCTCTTTTTTGATGACTTTCTACTTTGCCAGGCATGATGTCCTTCTCCAGGGACTGGTCCCTCCTGGTAACATGTCCAAAATACGTACTTGCCTCTAAGGAGCATTCTGGCTGTACTTCTTCCAAGACAGATTTGTTTGTTCTTTTGGCAGTTCATAGTATATTCAATATTCTTCGCCAATACCATAATTCAAAGGCATCCATTCTTCTTCAGTTTTCCTTATTCATTGCCCAGCTTTAACATGCATGCGAGGTGATTGAAAACACCATGGCTTGGGCCAAGTACACCTTAGTACTTAAAGTGACATCTTCGCTTTTTAACACTTTTAAGAGGTCTTTTGCAACAGATTTGCCCAGTGCAATGCATCATTTGATTTCTTGACTGCTGCTTTCATTGGTGGTGATTGTGGATCCAAGTAAAATGAAATCCTTGACAACTTCAGTCTTTTCTCTGATTATCGTGATGTTGCTTATCGGTCCAGTTGTGAGGATTTTTGTTTTCTTTATATTGAGGTGTAATCCATACTGCTACACTCTTTGATCTTCATCAGTAAGTGCTTCAAGTTCTCTTCACTTTAAGCAAGGAAGGTTGTGTCATCTGCATAAAGCAGGTTGTTAATGAGTCTTTCTCTAATCCTGATGCCCCATTCTTCTTCATATAGCCCAGCTTCTTAGATTATTTGCTCAGCATACACATTGAATAGGTATGGTGAAAGGATACAACCCTGACACACACCCTTCCTGACTCTAAACCACGCAGTATCCCCTTATTTTCTTTGAATGACTGCCTCTTGGTCTGTGTAGAGGTTCCTCATGAGCACAATTAAGTGTGTGGAGTTCTCATTCTTCGCAATGTTACCCGTAGTTTGTTATGATCCACACAGTCTAATGCCTTTGCGTAGTCAATAAAACGTAAGTAAACATTTTTCTAGTATTCTCTACTTTCACCCAAGATCCATCTGACACCAGCAATGATATCCCTGCTTCCACATCCTCTTCTGAATCCAGCTTGAATTTCTGGCAGTTCCCTGTCAATGTACTGCTGCAGCTGCTTTTGAATTATCTTCAGCAAAATTTTACCAGGCTAGAAGTCCAAATTCAGGGCACCAGCTCTGGGGGAAGGCTTTCTGTCTCTGTCAGCTCTGGGGAAAAGTCCTTGTTATCAGTCTTCCCCTGGGTCTAGGGCTTTCACAGCACGGGAATCCCAAGTCCAAAGGACATGCTACTCTCTCAGCTCTTCTTTCTTGGTGGTAGGAAGTCCATCTCTTTTCTGCTCACTTCTCTCTTTTATGTCTCAAAAGAGATTGACTCAAGATACAACCTAATCCTGTAGATTGAGTCCTGCCTCATTAACATCATAGAGGTTAGGATTTACAACAAATAGGATAATTATATCAGATCACAAAATGGTGGATAACCACACAATACTGGAAATCATGGCCTAACCAAGTTGAAACACATTTTGGGGGGACACAATTCAATCCATAACTGTCATTGATGGATTTTCACCTGAACCTTGGTAAATTTTTTAAACAGCTTTATTGACATATAATTCATATACAACTCATGAACTTAAAGCGTACAATTCAGTGGCTTTTAGTATATTCATTCAGTTGTTCATCCATCACCGTAACCAATTTTAGAACATTTTCTTTACCCCAAAAGAAACCCCACACCCTTTAGCCATCACTCTTCGGTTCCCAGATCCGCTTCATCCCTAACCAACCACTAATCTACTTTCTATCTCTATGGATTTGCCTATTCTAGACATTTTGTATATATGAAGTCATATAATATGTGGTTTTTTGTAACTGGCTTCTTTTACTTGGCATGATGTTTTCAAGATTCATTTATGTTTTGCATGTATCAGTACTTCATGCCTTTTTATTACCAAATAACATTCCATTGTATGGATACACCATATTTTATTTATTCATCAGTTGATGGACATTTGGATTGTTTCCTTTTTTTTTTTAACTATTGTGGATAATGCTGCTAAAACTATTTGTCTACAGGTGTTCTTGTGGATGTACTTTCATTCTTCTTGTGTTAAACAATAACTTCTTTTATAAGGATCAGCACAAAGCTGGTTCGTACGAGGTGGAGGTTAAAGATGTTCCAAATGTCCACCTTTTCCAAGCTGCTGTACTACTCCACCATCTCTAACCTCAGCTACCCTATCTCTACTCAGTACTCTCCCTTCAGCGGACGGGGCTGTGGAGGTCGGCAAATCTCAGAATTGGCAGGTCGAACAGCAGACCTCTGGCTCAAGTCCCAAGAACTGGAGATCAGTTGATCACAAACTGGACACAGGATCCAGATGCACAGAAAGAGAACCCTGCCAGGTCATCCACATATATATCTTAGATGCAGGTTACACCCCAGGGAAGGGTGTAATTTCAGTAAGGGTGGGACCTGAGTCATGCCCTCCTGCAAGGCTGTGACCAAAGACACACCCTATACCAATCCTGCCTCATCAAAATGTAGAGATCAGGATCCACAACACATAAAATAGAGGACAACCATATTGGGACTCATGACCTAGCCAACATGACACATAACCCTAACCATCACAGGTTCCATATACCTTATTTGCATAGTCCCACTCAATCATTGTGTGTGAGTCACAAAGACCAAGGCTAGAAGGGCCATATTAAGCAATTCATTGCACCACATGGGTATATACATAATAGTTGAATTCCTGGGTCATATGGTAACTGTATCTAAAATTTTTGTTTCGCCATAAAAATTTATATTATGTCTCCAAAAGTATTTCCACATTATTTACATCTATATTTAACTTTTAGAAGAACTGATAGACTCCTTTCCAAAGTGGCTGCACCATTTCGCATTCCCACCAACAGTGTATAAGGGTTCCTTCCAATTTCCTCACATTGTCACCAAAACTCATTACTTGTATGTCTTTTTATTTATAGCCATTTTGGAAGACATGAAATGCTATCTCGTCGTGCTTTTCATTTGCATTTCTCTAATGACTAAAGATGTCACTTCGAGGACTAAGGTGCACCTGACCCAAACCATTTTCAGTTGCCTTATATGCGTTCAAAATCTGGACAATGAATAAGGAAGACTCCGAAAGAACTGATGCCTTTGAATTATGGTGGTGGTGAAGAATATTGAATATACCATGGACTGCCAGAAGAACGAACAAGTCTATCTTGGAGGAAATACAGGCGGAGTGCTCCTTGGAAACAAGGATGGTGAGACTTTGTCTCACATATTTTGGTCATGTTATCAGGAGGGACCAGTCCCTGGAGAAGGACATCATGCTTGCTAAAGTAGAGGGTTGGTGAAAAACAGGAAGACCATCAATGAGATGGACTGACACAGTGGCTGCAACAACGGACTTAAGCATAGCAACGATTGTGAGGATGGCACAGAACCAGGCAGTGTTTCATTCTGTCGTACATAGGATCACTATGAGTCAGCACCAACTTGATGGCACCTAACAACAACGGTGACTGATGATGTTGACCATCTTTTCATATGCTTGTTATTCATGTATCTTTGGGAAAATGTCTATTCAGATACTTTGCCCAATTTATTTCAGTTATTTGTCTTTTTATTACTTAGTCATAGGAGTTATTTATATATTCTAGGTACAAGATCATATCAGATATAGATTTGAAAATATTTTCTCCCATTTTGTAGGTTGTATTTTCACTTTTTTATTGGTATATTTTGAAGCAAAAAGTATTTTTGCTGATGTCCAATTTATGAATTTTTATCCTTTGGTTTTTTATATCATGTCTAAGAAACCATTTAATATTTTTGATGCTATTATAAACAAAATTGTTTTCTTAATTTTATTCTAAGATTGTCCCATACAATCTATTTTTTTTAATTCTAATCTTGTTCCTTGCAACCTTGCTGGACTTGTTTATTAGTTCTAATAGTTTTTTAGTAGATTCCTTCATACTTTCTGTAATAAGATCGTGTCATCTGCAAATAGAAATTGTGCTACTTCTTCCTTTCCAGTTTGGATGCCTTTTATTGCTTTTCTTGTCTAATCACCCTGACTAGAACCACCAGTACAGGGTTGAATAGGACTCACTGTCTTGTTCCTGATTTGGGGGAAAAACATTCGGTCTTTCGCTATTAAGTATGGGATTAGCTGTGAGTTTTTAGCTATTTTTATAATGCCAGTACATATCCCAGCAGAGATGTTTGGGCTGAGGATGGAAATTATAGAGTTTAAAAGATAGAGAGAGAGCTGGGCTTCATTTGGGAACCCTTAATATCCGGACGATAGTTGAAATTATGGGCATAATGAGTCAGAACTGACTCAACAGCACATAACAACAATGAGATAGTTCAGGTAGAGTGCATAGAATGAGAAAAGGATTGGAAGTAGACCTTTAGGGAAACATCAACCATCAATGGACAGACTAAGAGGAGCTCTCAGAGCAGTAGTTCATCACCCTGGCCATACAGAGCTACCTGGGGAACTTATAAAAATACAGATTCCCAAGTGCTATCCTAAACGATGCTGATTAAGCAGGGTTTGGCTTTGGCCTCTGTATTTTTAGAAGCTCCACAAGTAATTTGGATCTCTGACCCCTTTTGATCTAAGCCTCTACTCTCAGTATCTACTTTGCATTTGAACACCTGTTTTTTTTTTGTTTTTTTTTTTTTTGTCTTCAGTGAGGAGGTGATAGTTAAACTGACTTTGAAGGATTACCTGGATTTGCCAGGTGAATCTTCAATCAGTCAGCCAAACTGGGGACATTGGAGTTATCTTTGAGGGTGTCCTCTCTCATATTCCCTTCTTCTCATTGGTTACTCAGTCTTGTCATTTACACAGAATGTCTCTCAAACACTCCTCTGCCTTTTATTCCCACTTTTTTTTTTTTTTCTAAGTTAGGTATTGATCCTCTTGCACCTGGTTTATAGCACTTGCCTGATTGGTTTCTGGAGCCCTGATGGCGCAGTGGTTAAGAGCTTGGCTGCTAACCAAAAGGTCAGCAGTTTCAATCCACCAGCCACTCTTTGGAAACCCTACGGGGCACTTCTACTCTGTCCTATAGGGTCGCTTTGAGTCAGAATCGACTTGACGGCAACAGGTTGTTTGGTTTAGCCTTATATTCTGGAGCCTGGAGCCTTCACGGGGCCAGTGCCCTGAGACTGGCTCCCCTCTGTGATGAGTGGTGGGAGGTGGATAAGGCAGGTGGACAGCTCCAGAGGCAACAGAGGGGGGAAGTTTCTAACACAAGAACAGGAGCTAAGCCAGATCTTTTCAGGCTCTCTCAGGAACGGGGACAGGAACATTTATGAAAGGAGAGGTGACCAGCAGCGGGAGGGGTGAAGCAGCAAAGGCCACTTGTTTGTGCTGTCATGTGCCAATCAGGAACTGTTTGACTTTTATAAACATTTTATCTTTCCTGACTATTTTAAAAGAAAGTACTCTTGAGTATATTAAAAGAACCTTATAAATGTGAATAATCTTTGTCACAGTAATTCCACTTCTAATATTTTCCACTAAGGGCATAATCAGATTTGTGCAAAGTTATATAAAAGGATACTCTGCAGTTTTATAATAGTAAAGACCTTCAAGAGGAAGTGATGCTTGAGCTGAGCCATAGAGGGTGGTTAGGAATTAGCCAAGCATATAAGGTTGGATGACTTCAGATTATGGTGTTGATGAAGGATATTGAATACACCATGGACTGCTAGAAGAACAAACAAATCTGTCTTGGAAGAAATATGGCCAGAATGCTCATTAGATGCAAGGACGGCAAGACTTCGTCTCACACACTTTGGACATGTTATCAGGAGGGACCAGTCCCTGGAGAAGGACGTCATGCTTGGTAGAGTACAGGGTCAGCAGAAAGGAGGAAGACCCTCAATGAGATGGACTGACACAGTAGCTGCAACAATGGCCTCAAGCATAAGAACAATCATGAGGATAGCACAGGACCAGGCGGTGTTTCATTCTCTTGTACATAGGATCGCTATTAGTCGAAAGTGACTCAACGGCACCTAATAACAACAACAGCATAGGGTGGGGATGAAGCATTGGTGATTCAATGGTAGAATTCTCACCTTGCATGCTTGATACCAGGGTACAATTCCCAGCCAATGCATGCACCTCATGTGCAGCCACCACCTGTGTCTGTCAGTGGAGGCTTGTGTGTTGCTATGATGCTGAATAGATCTCAGTAGAGCTTCTGGATTTGGACTAGGAAGAAAGGCCTGGTGATCTACTTCTGAAAATCAACCAATGAAACCCTATGGATCACAATAGCCCAATCCCCTTGTGCATGACTTGGGGCTGACTCCATGACAGCTAACAACAGCAACAAAGGTGGGGAATTGGAAGAGGGGACAGTGTTCCATTAGAGGACAGTATGTGCAAAGGCACAAAAATGTGACAGAGTCTGGTGTACTTGGGAACTACAGTAAAACCTGCAAAAGCTACAACCTGTATAAGGCTGAAACCTGTCAGAGAAGGAAAACTCAAATATTTTCCAGTAAAACAAGTGATAGAAAAGTGGTGAGACTGTACCTTTTCTGTCTTAGGCTAGGTTCTCTAGAGGAGCAAAACCAGTAAAGCATATAAATATATATATAACCAAAACAAACAAACAATCCTGTTGCCATCAAGTCGATTCCAACTCATAGCAACCCTATAGGGCAGAGTAGAACTGCCCCACAGAGTTTCCAAGGAATGCCTGGTGGATTCAAACTGCTGACCTTTTGGTTGTAGCTGTAGCTCTTAACCACTACGCCATCAGGGTTTTCCAAAGTATATATAGAGAGAGATTTTATCAAGGAAATGGCTTGCACAGTTGTAGAAGCTGGAACATCCCAAGTCTGTGGATCAAGATAGAGGCTTCTCCTAATTCACATAGCCACAGGGGCTGGCAAACCCAAGGTCAGCAGGTCGGAGAGCAGGGCTCTTGCTCACAGGCTGTGAAGATCGATGAATCTCAAGACTGGCAGGCAAGATAGCAGGTAAGCTGCTAGCTCAAGTTTTAAGAACTGGAGGTCAGATGAACAGGATCTAGCTGCAGGATCCAAAGCAAGCAAAACTAGAGTGTCCACTTATATTCAGATGCAGGCCACACACCCAAGGGAACCCCCTTTCAGCTGATTGGCTACTCACAGCAGATCCCATCATGGGTCTGATCACACATTACATCTCAACAGGGAGGTGACCACAACATTACAGGACTGCCAAGACACTGAGAATCATGGCCCAGCCAAATTGACACACAGTCTTAGCCATCGCACTGTCAAAGGTGCAAAACTTGCAAGACCCGTAAAAACAAGGCAGTCCCATTGAGTTCCAGCTCCCAAAGTTTTCACTGCATAAGAAATTGTGACTTTTTGGAGCACATGATATACTGTGAATGGAACAAGGAATGAGGCTGGAAGGAAAAGGGTCAGAGGCAGATCAGAATTACAGTGCCTATTTTTAAAACCACAATAAATTTACTCTTTCAGTGAAAAATACATTCTTTAGGTTGGCATGTTACGTGCAGAGAGATAAGAAATCTAACCCTGGGTGCAGCTAATTCAAACCAAGGGAAGTAGTGAATTATCCTTGAGTTTAAATGTTATTTGAAACAATAAAACAAGGAAGATTAACAAGTTATGCTACTTTGATGTCAGGAGAAATAGTCTATGTGTATAATTCACTGGTCAAGGTTCAGAAACTGGTTATCTTTATAAAAATATTGCTCTCTTCTTTGCAAAGTCATCACAAAGTTTCTGGAATTATTTGGGTAGTGAGTTTTGTTTTCCAAGCAAATAGTTTAGGTTTTAGCCAAGTCGATTGTAAAACAAAATTTTGCATATTTTTAATTCATTTATGTCCATTTACATAATAAAAATTGCTCCAAATTTACCACTACTTCATTGCCATTACCTGCTGACACATACCTCAGTCATTACTTGCTATTGCTACCACTCGACTGTTCTTAAACTTCTCTTACAGTTCCATGTTTATCCATCACAAGCTGCATCTTTGGCTAATTTTACTGCTACATAATCCTCTCAACTGAAGCCTTTTGTCCCACCTCTTCCCACCACTCACCTCATGATTGCCTGATCACAAAGACCAAGACAAAGACTGTGTTCCCCTATCATACCATTTATTGCATCAACAAAAATTGAGTCAATGCTCATAAATCAAAACCAAACCAGATCAGTTGCTGTTGAGTTTATGCTGACTCATGGTGACCCTATGTGTGTCAGAGCATAACTGTGCTCCACAGGGTTATTAATGGCCGATTTTTCAGAACTAGATTGATGGACCTAATTCCGTGGCACCTCTGGGTAGACCAAACCACCAACTTTTGGTTAGCAGCTGGCATTTGTACCACCCAAGGACTCAACTTTTTCACAGGTGGAAGATTATCATACTCACCTAATTGGTGAGTTGAGACAATTGCATCTTAAAATGCTCTCTGTGGGCCTCAAATAGTTAAGAATCTCAGTGGCATGTAATTGGTTCTGAAGGAGCAATTAATAGTGGAAGAACCGGTGTCACATCCTGGAATCATAAAATTATAAAATTTTAGAGGTGCATACTAAGTGTGTACTTCAGAAATGATCTTGTCCAGATTCTTCTTACAGATAAAGCAATTGAAGCTTAGGTAGACAAAAAGGTGCTGTATTCCAGCATTATCACTAACTCTGTGACCTTGGGCAATTTTGTTATCTTCTCTTTGCCTCCTTTTTTTATGTATAAAATTGATGTTAGTAGTACCTACACCTCAGAGGATTATTGTAAGGAATAAATGAGATTCTATGCAAGTGAAGTAGATACTAACTATCTGCCATGGAGTTGCCCCAACTCATGGACAACGGAAGGGTAGCGATCCATGGGGTGCTCAGAAGTAGATCACCAGGCCTTTCGTTCTAGTCTGTCAAAATCTGGAAGTTCCACTGAAACCTTTTCAGCATCATGTTGCTCTTGTTGTATACCCTCGAGTGGATTCCAATTCACATCAACCCTATAGGGCAGTGTAGAACTGCCCCATAGGGTTTCCTAGGTTGTACTCTTTGTGAGAGTAGATCAGCAAGTCTTTTCTCCCACAGCGCAGCTGGTGGGCTCAAATTGCCAACCTTTCAGTTAGAAGCTGACTGCTTAATCATTGCACCACCAGGGCTCCTTGTTCAGCATCCTAGCAACAACCAAGTCTCCACAGACAGACAGGTGGTAGCTGTGTATGAGATGCCTTGGCCAGGAATCGAATCTGGGTCTCCTACATGGGAGGTTAGAATTCTACCTCTGAACCACTAATCCCTCAGAGAGAGCAGTGCTTAGTGTAGCCCAAAGAAATCATTCAATAAATGTCTGTTGTTACGAGTATGAATACAACCATGAACATGGGGTCCTTAATCTGCTATCAATTTGTAATTGACTCAGAAAGTCCCTTAACATCTTTGGGTCTCAGTTTTACCGTCTGTGAAAAGAAAAATTGGACTAAATCAGCGGTTCAAGTTGCCCTGTATAGCCCTAGGGCTCCCCTGGAGGACTACAGGGAAGGGGTAGACTGGCAGGCAGTGCTCCAAACATCCATCTTCCTTCAACCAGAGCTTTTTAACTTTCATTCTACCTTTTATATGTTTGAATGAAAGAGTTCTGCTAAAAAAAATAAAACAAAGTTACTTAATGAGATAAACTTTAAAAGTTCCTTCAGCTCAAGATTCTATGATTTTGCAAAGATCACACTGTGTCTGTTATTCTGGTTTCAAAATAAAGACAAGGTTTTTTTAAGTTTTAAGGGTAAGATCAACTCATGTCTATAGGAACAGAGCCAGGGTGGAATTCTAGGCCTTCTGACAGTAAATAAGGACATGATAATCTCTTGAGGTTAATAGGAAGGAGATCCTCAAGATTAATGTTCAATAATGGTTATGCACATTCTTGTGTGTCGCTTATAGGGAAACAAATCCTGGACTTTTGCTTATTAGTTTCTTTTTTAATTGCTCAAGAGGTGAGTATTCTTTTGGATAATGTTACTAACTATCCAGTCTTTGATTATGACATCAATTACCCAATTGCTTCCTGTGTAACTCAACATTCAAGTTTGTTGAATTAAACATTTAGGAATAAATCTTACCGGAGACGTAAAAGACCTATACA
The DNA here is from genome assembly GCF_030014295.1 of Loxodonta africana. Lineage (NCBI taxonomy): Eukaryota > Metazoa > Chordata > Mammalia > Proboscidea > Elephantidae > Loxodonta > Loxodonta africana. The sequence continues at coordinate 97,919,909 of NC_087350.1, forward strand.
AAGAAAACTACAAGACAGTACTGCAAGAAACCAAAAGAGACCTACATAAGTGGAAAAACATACTTTGCTCACGGATAGGAAGACTTAACACTGTAAAAATGTCTATTCTACCAAAACCCATCTATAGACTCAATGCAATTCCAATTCAAATTCCAACAACATTTTTTTTTAATTAACTTTTATTGAGCTTCAAGTGAACGTTTACAAATCAAGTCAGACTGTCACATATAAGTTTATATACCCCTTAGTCCGTACTCCCACTTGCTCTCCCCCTAATGAGTCAGCCCTTCCAGTCTCTCCTTTCGTGACAATTTTGCCAGCTTCCAACTCACTCTATCCTCCCATCCCCCCTCCAGACAGGAGATGCCAACATAGTCTCAAGTGTCCACCTGATATAATTAGCTCATTCTTCATCAGCATCTCTCTCCTACCCACTGTCCAGTCCCTTTCATGTCTGATGAGTTGTCTTCAGGAATGGTTCCTGTCCTGTGCCAACAGAAGGTTTGGGGACCATGACCGCCGGGATTCCTCTAGTCTCAGTCAGATCATTAAGTATGGTCTTTTTGTGCGAATTTGGGGTCTGCATCCCACTGATCTCCTGCTCCCTCAGGGGTTCTCTGTTGTGCTCCCTGTCAGGGCAGTCATCGATTGTGGCTGGGCACCAGCTAGTTCTTCTGGTCTCAGGATGATGTAGGTCTGTGGTTCACGTGGCCCTTTCTGTCTCTTGGGCTCTTAGTTATCGTGTGACCTTGGTGTTCTTCACTCTCCTTTGCTCCAGGTGGGTTGAGACCAATTGATGCATCTTAGATGGCCGCTTGTTAGCATTTAAGACCCCAGACACCACATTTCACAGTGGGATGCAGAATGTTTTCATAATATAATTATTTTGCCAATTGACTTAGAAGTCCCCTTAAACCATGGTCCCCAAACCCCTGCCCTTGCTCCGCTGACCTTTGAAGCCTTCAGTTTATCCCAGAAACTTCTTTGCTTTTGGTCCAGTCCAATTGAGCTGACCTTCCATGTATTGAGTATTGTCCATCCCTTCATCTAAAGCAGTTCTTATCTACTAATTAATCAGTAAAAAACCCTCTCCCACCCTCCCTCCCTCCCCCCTTCATAGCCACAAAAGTATGTGTTCTTCTCAGTTTATACTATTTCTCAAGATCTTATAATAGTGGTCTTATACAATATTTGTCCTTTTGCCTCTGACTACTTCCAACAACATTTTTTAATGATATGGAGAAACAAATCACCAACTTCATATGGAAGGGAAAGAGGCTCTGGATAAGTAAAGTACTACTGAAAAAGAAGAACAAAGTGGGAGGCCTCACTCTACCTGATTCTAGAACCTATTATAATGCCACAGTAGTTAAAACAGCCTGGTACTGGTACAACAACAGATACGTAGACAAATGGAACAGAATTGAGAATCCAGACATAAATCCATCCACATATGAGCAACTGATATTTGACAAAGGCCAAAGTCAGCTAAATGGGGAAAAGATAGTCTTTTTAACAAAAGGTGCTGGTATAACTGGCTATCCATCTGCAAAAAAAATGAAACAAGACCCATACCTCACACCATGAACAAAAACTAACTCAAAATGGATCAAAGACTTATATATAAACTCTAAAACTATAAAGACCATGGAAGAAAACATAGGGACAACGCTAGGAGCTTTAATGCATGGCATAAACATTATACAAAACATTACTAACAATGCAGAAGAGCAACCAGATAACTGAGAGCTCCTAAAAATCAAACACCTATGCTCATCCAAAGACTTCACCAAAAAAGTAAAAAGATTACCTACAGACTGGGAAAAAATTTTTAGCTATGACATTTCCGATCAGCATCTGATCTCTAAAATCTGCATGATACTGCAAAACTTCAATGGCAAAAAGACAAATAACCCAATTAAAAAATGGGCAAAGGATATGAACAGGCACTTCACTAAAGAAGGCATTCAGATAGCTAACAGATACCTGAGGAAATGCTCACGATCATTAGCCATTAGAGGAATACAAATCAAAACTACAGTGAGAGACAGAAAGGGCCACATGAACCAGAGACTACATCATCCTGAGACCAGAAGAACTAGATGGTGCCCAGCTACAACCAATGACTGCCCTGACAGGGAAAACAACAGAGAACCCCTGAGGGAGCAGGGCAGCAGTGGGATGCAGACCCCAAACTCTCACAAGACCAGGCTTAAAGGTCTGACTGAGACTGGAAGGACCCCAGTGGTCATGGCCCCCAAACCTTCTGTTGGCCCAGGACAGGAACCATTCCCGAAGCCAACTCTTCAGACATGGATTGGACTGGACAATGGGTTGGAGAAGGATGCTGGTGAGGAGTGAGCTTCTTGGATCAGGTGGACACTTGAGACTATGTTGGCATCTCCTGCCTGGAGGGTAGAAGAGAGGGTGGAGGGGGTTAGAATCTGGCGAAATGGACATGAAAAGAGAGAGTGGAGGGAGAGAGCGGGCTGTCTCATTAGGGGGAGAGTAATTGGGAGTGTGTAGCAAGCTGTATATGGGTTTTTGTATGAGAGACTGACTTGATTTGTAAACTTTCCCTTAAAGCACAATAAAAATTATTTAAAAAAAAACTACAACAACAACAAAAACCTCAAAAAAAAGAAACTACAATGAGATTCCATCTCATGCCAACGAGGCTGGCATTAATCCAAAAAAGACAAAATAATAAATGTTGGAGAGGTTGTGGAGAGACTGGAACACTTATACACCGCTGGTGGGAATGTAAAATGGTACAACCACTTTGGAAATCGATCTGGAGCTTCCTTAAAAAAGCTAGAAATAGAACTACCATACAGTCCAGCAATCCCACTCCTTGGAATATATCCTAGGGAAATAAGAGCCTTTACACAAGCAGATATATGCACACCCATGTTCATTGCAGAACTGTTTACAATAGCAAAAAGATGGAAGTAACCAAGGTGCTCATCAACAGATGAATGGATAAATAAATTATAATATATTCACACTATGGAATACTACACATCAGCAAAGAAGAAAGATGAATCTGTGAAACATTTCATAACATGGAGGAACCTGGAAGGCATTATGCTGAGTGAAATTAGTCAGTTGCAAAAGGACAAATATTGTATGAGACCACTATTATAAAAACTTGAGAAATAGTTTAAACAGGGAAGAAAATATTTTTTGATGGTTACGAGAGTGGGGAGAGAGGGAGGGAGAGCAGTATTCACTAATGAGATAGTAAACAAGAACTATTTTAGGTGAAGGGAAACACAACACACAATAGAGGAGAGGTCGGCACAACTGGACTGAACACAAAGCAAAGAAGTTTCCTGAGGTAAACTGAATGCTCTGAAGGCCAGCGTAGCAGGGGCAGAGGTTTGGGAACCATGGTTTCAGGGGACATCTAGGTCAATTGGCATAATAAAATAGGTTAAGAAAACATTCTGCATTCCCACTTTGGAGAGTGGCATCTGGGGTCTTAAATGCCAGTAAGCAGCCATCTAAGATTCATCAATTGGTCTCAACCCGCCCGGAGCAAATGAGAATGAAGAACAGCAAAGACACAAGGTAATTATGAGCCCAAGAGACAGAAAGGGCCACATAAGGCAGAGACCACATCAGCCTGAGACCAGATGAACTAGATGGTGCCCAGTTAAAACTGATGACTGCCCTGACAGGGAACACAGCAGAGAACCCCTGAGGGAGCAGGAAAGCAGTGGGATGCAGACCTCAAATTCTCATAAAAAGACCAGACTTAATGGTCTGACTGAGACTAGAAGGACCCCAGAGGTCATGGTCCCCACACCTTCTGTTAGCTCAAGACAGGAACCATTCCCAAAGCCAACTTTTCAGACAGGGCTTGGACTAGACTATAGGATAGAAAATGATACTGGTGAGGAGTGAGCTTCTTGGATCAAGTAGACACATGAGACTTATTTGGGCAGCTCCTGTCTAGAGGGGAGATGAGAAGGCAGAGGGGGTCAGAAGCTGGCTGAATGCACAGGAAAATAGAGGGCGAGAGCAACTACGAATACATAGCAAGGTGTGTATAAGTTTTCATATGAGAGATTGACTTGATTTGTAAGCTTTCATTTAAAGCACAATAAAAATTAAAAAAAAAGTTTGCTGAATTATGTTCATTAAGAAGGAGGATGTTAAAGAAAGATTTGCCATCACTTCTATACTGTTTTATTTTCTAAGGGTTGTAGGATGGTTATTGGCATACTATTGAAGCATCCAGATAACTATTTGTATACAGGCAGTCCCTGAATTACAAACAAGTTTTGTTCCTAAATCTGTCTTTAAGTCGAATTTGTACATAAATGGGAACAGTTAGGTAAGGTTGGTATCTGACATCAGTTAGTTAAAGTCAAACATTCATCTTTGTGTATAGTGTACTTTTCTATGCACACAAAAATTGAAGAAACACTTCCGAATACACTAAAATATCTTTAACATAGTAATACAAAAGTAATAATAATGTTTTGATAGGCATCGCAAAGTAGCACCTGTTATTTTTTTTTTAATTGTGCTTTAGATGAAGGTTTTCAGATCAAATTTGTTTCTCATTAAATTAACGCACATATTGTTTTGTGACATTGGTTGCCAACCCCATGACATCTCAATAGTCTCCCCTTCTCTACCTTGGGTTCTCCGTTACCAGCTTCCTGTCCTCTCCTGCCTTCTCGTTCTTGCCCCTGGGTTCTTGCCCCTGGGCTGGTGTGCCCATTTAGTCTTGTTTTGTTTTATGGGCCTGTCTAATCTTTGGCTGAAGGGTGAACCTCAGGAGTGACTTCAGTACTGAGTTAAAAGGGTGTCCAGGGACCATACTCTTGGGGCTTCTCCAGTCTCTGTCAGATCAGTAAGCCTGGTCTTTTTTTGTTAGTTTGAATTTTGTCCTATGTTTTTCTCCAGCTCTGTTCAGGACTGTCTATTGTGATCCCTGTTAGAGCAGTCAGTGGTGGTAGCTGGGCACCATCTAATTGTACTAGACTTAGTCTGGTGGAGGCTGTGGTAGTTGTGGTCCATTAGTCCTTTGGACTAATCTTTCCCTTGTGTCTTTTGTTTTCTTCATTCTCTCTTGCTCCAGATGGCATGGGGCCTGTGGAGTATGTTAGGCCACCACTCACAAGCTCTTAAGGCCCCAGATGCAACTCATCAAAGTAGAATGTAGAACATTTCCTTTATAAACTATGTTATGCCAGTTGAGCTAGATGTCCCCCAAGACCATGGTCCCCAGGTCTCAGCCCAGAAATTCAGTCCCTCAGGGAGATTGGACATGTCTATGAAGCTTCCATGACCTTCCCTTTGTGAAGTTGTGCTGACTTCCCCAATATTGTGTATTGTCTTACCTTTCACCAAAGTTATCACTTACCTATTATCTAGATGGAACCCTGGTGGTGCAGTGGTTAAGGGCTTGGCTGCTAACCAAAAGGTTGGCAGTTCGAATCCACCAGCTGCTCCTTGGAAATTCTATCAGGCAGTTCTTCTCCATCCTATAGGTTTGCTATGAGTTGGAATCGACTTGTCAGCAATGGGTTAGAGTTTTTATTGTCTAGTTAGTGTTTTTCCCTCCCCATCGCTCTCCTCTGTTGTAACCATCAAAGAGTGTTTCTTTCTGTGTGTAAACCTTTCTGTGAGTTTTTAAAATAGTGGTCTAATTATAGTATTTGCCCATTTGTGATTGACTTATTTCACTCAGTATAATGCCCTCCAGATTCATCTGTGTTGTGAGATGTTTTGCAGATCCATCATTGTTCATTATTGTTGCGTAGTATCCCATTGTGTGTATTTACTTGTGATGGTTAAGGTTGTGTTTCAACTTGGCTGGGCCGTGATTCTCAGTGGTTTGGCAGTCATATGATATCATGATCATACCCACGATGGGATCTGCTGTAAGTAGCCAATCAGATGAAAGGGAGTTTCCTTGGGCGAGTGGCCTGCATTGAATATAAGTGAACATTTTGGCAAGGCGCACTGGTTTTTTGCTCGCAATGGATCCCATACCTGTCTTCTGTTTGTCTGACCTCTGGTTCTTGGGACTTGAGCTAGCAGCTTACCTGCAGTCTTACCTGCCAATTTCAGGATTCGTTGGTCTTCACAGCCTGTGAGCAAAAGCCCTGCTCTCTGAACTGCCAATCGTGGGTTTACCAGCCCCTGTGGGTACATAAATTAGGAGAAGCCTCTACCCTGATCCACAGACTTGGGATGTTCCAGCTTCTACAACTGTGTGAGCAATTTTCTTGATATAAATCTCTCTCTCTCTATATATATATGCTTTACTGGTTTTGGTTCTCTAGAGAATCCAGCCTAAGACAGTGCCATAATTTGTTTAACCATTCATCAGTTGATGGGCACTTAGGTTGTTTCCATCTTTTTACTATTGTGAATAATGCTGCAATGAACATGGGTGTGCATATGGCTATTCGTGTGATGGCTCTTATTTCCCTAGGGTATATTATTAGGTCCCCAAGTGTCTGTCCGTTTGTCATACTGTGGGGGCTTGCGTGTTACTGTGATGCTGGAAGCTATGCCACCGGTATTCAGATACCAGCAGGGTCACCCATGGAGGACAGTTTCAGCTGAGCTTCCAGACTAGGACAGACTAGGAAGAAGGATCCAGCAGTCTACTTCTGAAAAGTATTAGCCAGTGAAAACCTCATGAATTGCAGCAGAACATTGTCTGATATAGTGCTGGAAGATGAGCCCCCCAGGTTGGAAGGCACTCAAAAGATGACTGCGGGAGAGCTGCCTCCTCAAAGTAGCAAAAGTAGAGTCAACCTTAATGACGTGGATGGAGTAAAGCTTTCAGGACCTTCATTTCTGATGTGTCGTGACTCAAAATGAGAAGAAACAGCTGCAAATATCCATTAACAATCGGAACCTAGAATGTACAATGTATGAATCTAGGAAAACCAGAAATCATCAAAAATGAAATGGAATGCATAAACATCGCTATCCTAGGCATTAGTGAGCTGAAATGGACTAGTATTGGCCATTTTGAATTGGACAATCATATAGTCTACTATGGTGGGAATGACAACTTGGAAAGGAACGGTGTTGCATTCATCATCGAAAAGAACATTTCAAGATCTATCCTGAAGTACTATGCTGTCAGTGATAGGATAATATCCATACTCCTACAAGGAACACCAGTTAATATGACTATTATTCAAACATGCACCAACCACTAGGGCCAAAGATGAAGAAATAGAAGATTTTTATCAGCTGCTGCAGTCTGAAATTGATCGGACATGCAGTCAAGATGCATTGATAATTACTGGTGATTTTAATGTAAAACTTGGAAACAAAGAAGAAGGATCAGTAGTTGGAAAATATGGCCTTGGTGATAGAAACAATGCCGGAGATCAAATGATAGAATTTTGCAAGACCAACAACTTCTTCATTGCAAATACCTTCTTGTACCAACATAAACGGCAACTATACACATAGACCTCGCCAGATGGAACACACAGAAATCAAATGGACTACATCTGTGGAAAGAGACAATAGAAAAGCTCAATACCATCAGTCAGAACAAGGCCAGGGGCTGACTGTGGAACAGACCGTCAATTGCTCATATGCAAGTTCAAGCTGAACATGAAGAAAATCAGAGCAAGTCCACGAGAGCCAAAATATGACCTTGAGTATATCTCACCTGAATTTAGAGACCATCTCAAGAATAGAATTGACGCACTGAACACTGGTGACTGAAGACCAGACGAGTTGTGGAATGACATCAGAGACATTATACATGAAGAAAGCAAGAAGTCATTGAAAAGACAGGAAAGAAAGAAAAGACCAAGATGGATGTCGGAGGAGACTCTGAAACTTGCTCTCCAACGTCAAGCAGCTAAAGCAAAAGGAAGAATTGATGAAGTAAAAGAACTGAACAGAAGATTTCAAAGGGCGGCTCAAGAAGACAAAGTAAAGTGTTATAATGACACGTGCAAAGAGCTGGAAATGGAAAACCAAAAGGGAAGAACACACTCGGTGTTTCTCAAGCTGAAAGAACTGAAGAAAAAATTCAAGCCTTGAGTTGCAATAGTGAAGGATTCTATGGGGAAAATATTAAACGATGCAGGAAGCATCAAAAGAAGATGGAAGGAATACACAGAGTCATTATACCAAAAAGAATTAGTCGATGTTCAGCCATTTCAAGAAGTAGCATATGATCAGGAACCGATGGTACTGAAGGAAGAAGTCCAAGCTGCTCTGAAGGCATTGACGAAAGAAAAGGCTCCAGGAATTGATGGAATATCAATTGAGATGTTTCAACAAACAGATGCAGCACTGGAGGTGCTCACTCGTCTATGTCAAGAAATATGGAAGACAGCTTCCTGGCCAACTGACTGGGACAGATCCATATTTATGCCTATTCCCAAGAAAAGTGATCCAACTGAATGTGGAAATTATAGAACAATATCATTAATATCACATGCAAGCAAAATTTTGCTGAAGGTCATTCAAAAATGGCTGCAGCAGTATATTGACAGGGAACTGCCAGAAATTCAGGCTGGTTTCAGAAGAGGACGTGGAACCAGGGATATCATTGCTGATGTCAGATGGATCCTGGCTGAAAGCAGAGAATACCAGAAGGATGTTTATCTGTGTTTTATTCACTAGGCAAAGGCATTCGACTGTGTGGATCATAACAAACTATGGATAACGTTGCGAAGAATGGGAATTTCAGAACACTTAATTGTGCTCATGAGGAACCTTTACATAAATCAAGAGGTGGTTGTTCAGACAGAACAAGGGGATACTGATGGGTTTAAAGTCAGGAAAGATGTGCGTCAGGGTTGTATTCTTTCACCTTACCTATTCAATCTGTATGCTAAGCAAAAAATCCGAGAAGCTGGACTATCCGAAGAAGAACAGGGCATCAGGATTGGAGGAAGACTCATTAACAACCTGCGTTATGCAGATGACACAACTTAACTTGCTGAAGGTGAAGAGGACTTGAAGCCCTTACTAATGAAAATCAAAGACCACAGCCTTCAGTACGGATTTCACCTCAGCATAAAGAAAACAAAAATCCTCACAACTGGACCAATGAGCAACATCATGATAAACAGAGAAAAGACTGAAGTTGTCAAGGGTTTCATTTTACTTGTATCCACAATCAACAGCCATTGAAGCAGCAGTCAAGAAATCAAAAGATGCATTGCTTTTGGTAAATCTGCTGCAAAGGACCTCTTTAAAGTGTTGAAGAGCAAAGATGTCATCTTGAAGACTAAGGTGTACCTGACCCAGGGCATGGTATTTTCAATCGCATCATATGCATGTGAAAGCTGGACAATGAATAAGGAAGACCGAAGAAGAGTTGATGCCTTTGAATTGTGGTGTTGGCGAAGAATATTGAATATGCCATGGACTGCCAGAGGAGGAACAAGTCTGCCTTGGAAGAAGTACAGCCAGAGTTCTCCTCAGAAGCGAGCATGGCGAGACTGTGTCTTATATACTTTGGACATGTTGTCAGGAGGGATCATGCTCTGGAAAAGGATGTCATGCTTGGCAAAGTACAGGGTCAGCGGAAAAGAGGAAGACCCTGAACGAGGTGGATTGACTCAGTGGCTGCAACAATGGGCTCAAGCATAACAACGATTGTAAGGATGGCACAGGACTAGGCAGTGTTTCGTTCTGTTGTGCATAGGGCCGCTATGAGTTGGAGCTGACTCGATGGCAGCTAACAACAACAACACATTACTAGGAGTAGGACTGCTGGATCCTACGGTATTTCTATTTCTAGCTTTTTAAGGAAACACCATATTGTTTTCCAAATGATTTTACCACTTTGCATTCCCACCAGTAGTGCATAAGAGTTCCAATCGCTCTACAGCCTCTTAAGCATTTGTTCTTTTCTGTTTTGTTTTTTTTTTAATTCATTTCAGTAATGTCTGGGTGAGATGGGATCTCACTGTAGCTTTAATTTGCATTTCTCTAATTGATATTGATTGTGAGCATTTCCTCATGTGTCTGTCAGCTGCCTGAATGTCTTCTTTGGTGAAGTGTGTGCTCATACCCTTTGCCCATTTTTTAATTGGATTATTTTTGTTTTTTTGTTGTAAAGTTGTTGTATTTTACTATAGATTTTAGTGATTTAGACCTTTGTGGGATTTGTCATAGCCAAACTTATTTTCCCAGTCTGTAGGTTCTCTTTTTACTTATTTGGTGAAGTCTTTTGATGAGCATATGTGTTTAATTTTTAGAAGATCCCAGTTATCTAGCTTAGCTTCTTGTGTTTGTATATTGTTAGTTATGGTTTGTATACTGTTAATGCCATGTATTAGGGCCTCTAGCATTGACCCTATTTTTTCTTCTATGATCTTTATAGTTTTTTGGTTTTGTGTGTAGGTCTTTGATCCATTTTGAATTAGTTATTGTGTATGGCCTGAGGTATGGGCCCTGCTTCATTTTTTTATGAATGGACATCCAGTTTTGCCAGCACCATTTGTTAAAAACACTGTCTTTTTCCCAGTTAATAGACTTTGGGCCTTTGTTGAAGATCAGGTGACCATAGGTAGATGGATTTACATCTGGTTCTCAATTCTGTTCCATTGGTCAATGTATCTGTCATTGTACCAGTACCAGTCTGTTTTGATTACCGTACCTATATAGTAGGTTCTGAGGTCAGGTAGTGAGAGTCCTCCTACTTGATTCTTTTTCTTCAATAGTGCTTTACTTATCCGGGCCCTCTTTCTTTTCCATATAAAGTTAATGATTAGTTTTTCTATCTCGATAAAGAATGCTGCTGGTTTTGGATTGGGATTGTATTGTATTTGTAGATTGATTTTGGTAGAATTGACATTTTCACAATGTTGAGTCTACCTATCCATGAGGATGGTATGTTCTTCCATTTATGTCAGTCTCTTTTGGTTTGTTGCAGTACTGTTTTGTAGTTTTCTTTGTATAGTCTTTTATGTCCCTGGTTAGATTTATTCCTAAGTATTTTATTGTTTAGGGGCTATTACAAATGGTATTGCTGATTTCCTTTTTGTAAGTGTCTTAATTGGTGTGTGGGAATCCAACTCATTTTTTTGTTTATCTTGTATCCTGCCATTCTGCTGAATCTTTCTATTAGTTCCAGTAGTTTTCCTGTGGAGTCTTTTAGGTGTTCTTTGTGTAGTATCATACCAAAATCCCAGTGCCATCGAGTTGATTCTGACTCATAGCAACCCTATAGGACAGAGTAGAACTGCCCCATAGAGTTTCCAGGGAGTGCCTGGTGGACTCGAACTGCTGACCCTTTGGTTAGCAGCTGTAGCACTTAACCACTATGCCACCAGGGTTTCCTGTAGTATCATATCATCCACAAATACGGATAGTTTTACTTCTTCCTTACCAATTTGGATGTCCTTTATTTCTTTTTTGTACCTTATTACTCTAGCTAGAACTTCCAGCACAATATTAAATAGGAATACACCTGTTTCTTGTTATGAACCATTGTATGTACCTCAAATATTTAATATAACAGGGTTTACAGAGGTTGGTTCATAACTACAAGTTGTACGTAAGTCCAGATGTCGTAACTCGGAGACTGCCTGTAAGTCAGATGGCAATTCTCTGATATACTTCTAATTTTTAGAGACTCACCCGTATTTCAAAGCTCTAATAAAACAGGAGGTTGTAATTGTGTCAAAGTAGTAAATGAGTGAAATTTGTTGGTACAAAGTAAGCTTATTGATATATTTTCTATTGGGTAAGTACAATAATCTTGTTTTCTCTGCATTTCAGACATTCCCAGGATAAAAAATGCCTAGCATACTTTGACAGAGTCTAGTATACGAATTCCATATTAGTTCTTTCCATTTTGCCATTTCAAGTGTCTCTGAACTAATGTTTTTATTGTACAAAAAAAATTTAAGGGCATTAACTTTCATCAGATAAGAAGTGTGAACTTAAGTATGTAGCTTTCTATTGCATAATTTTAACCTCATATAGAACACACTTAGTTGAGAGTTTGTTACAAGACACTGCAGTCAATATAACATATCTGAATATAAATGAAACACATGCTTCTGTGTTTTCACGAAAATTTTATTGAAACCTAAGTTTAAAATGACACATTCTTACAGCTCTATTTTCTCCACATATGGTGAAAAGTGTATACCATGAAAATGGGGTTCCCCTTAGCCAAAGATGACCACTAGTTCCAGCTTCTTACATATCCTTTCAAAGATATACAGTGCATTTTTCTGATGTAAAAAAGCAAAACTTTCGCATACATTATTTCATTTGAGCCTCACAAAAAATCCTGTAAAGAATGCAGAACGGGTTTCCTCCCTATTCACATAAGGAAAATGGAGGCTCGGAGAAGTTAATCATTATAAGCCTGTTCTACAACTAATCAGTTTATTACACAGTCAGTTAAGTCTTTATTGAACAATCCTTGCATCCAGGCATGGGGCTGAGGGGCAGAGCCAGAACTACAAGACCAAATGCATTATACCTCAATGCTGTCTCTGTTACTTGGAGTGGTGCTTGAATGCCTCAGTAAAAAATAAGACTGAAAGTTTTAAAAATTTGGGGGACTTTTATTATATTTTTTTTATAATTGAAACATGTTTAACAGATACATTTTAACTCCCAGAGTATAATATAACCAACATTCTGCAACAATAGGACAAAGAAAAGAAAGGGTTGACTTTTCTATCCGTAGTATTTGCCTGCCTAGGCATTCTAGGTTTTCATTGCAAAGGTTTTTAAGGAAACCCCAACTGTTTCAAGGAAGTGCTGCTTTTGGTTTAATGTTTATTCAGCTAGTGCACTCCACCCTTAAATGATCTTAGTGACTAATAGGACTGGCACCAGTTCTCACTTACCAGATGTGAATTCCACTTACCAGCTTGTTTTTTGTGCCTTCCCCTGCTAACTTGCAATCTTAAACAAAAAGAACTTCTTAAAATCAACGAGAATCAGCAACAATGTTTTTAAGTTGGCCTGGCACAATAGCCTCACCGAAGAGTCATATGTTGGTTATGTTCCCTGACGTTAGAAGGTCCTCCCCTGAGGCCCACAGTGACTCAGAGGCAGCTGCAGAGAACAGAACAGCCTAAGATTCATGTGACAAACCATCAGCCTTCACCAAAGCAAAGCAGGTGGGACAGCACACTTCCCCTTGCCCTCCCACCCCCTTTTGCTCTGGCTTTATGTTGTATTTTAGACAGATTTTTTTTCCCCCTCAAACTCCTCTGGATTTTCTCTTTGACCTAATTTCATTTGTGGAGAAATGCTGTCTGGAAGGACCTGCTGAGATTTTGTCTGGGCCTGCCTCTCTGAAGAAGGCCAGCAATCTGTTTGCACACCAAGAATGGAAAAAATGTTTCAGTGCTCCAGAGATTACTGAATTCAGTCTTTCCAAAATGAATCTATTCCTTCCAGAAGGGGTAGTTCTCATTAGATGGGAAATAGAAGCTGTCAGTTGGGAAAGGGCCCAGTCACCTGTGTCTTTAAGCGCTGCAACTCGTTTTTACGCGGGAAATTTAAGAATCACTGCTGTACAGTTCGACTGAGCTAAGTTTTCATTACTAACGCGATCCATAGGGAGGGTCTGGGGGCAGAAGAAGAGCGGTGTTTATGCCTCTCCTGACCCCAACGCTCCATCCCTCAAAATAAAAACCTATTTCTGGTAATGTTGCATGGCCATCCTAGAAAGAAATGGGGGAGAAAGGTAGGTAGGAGCTAAGAAAACAGCAATGTTCTCTCTTTATTATATTGGTATGGGAAACAGAAATGGTTTTAGAAAGCAGTGGAGCACCATACTTAAGAATCACTAACAGTCTTGTTAAAAAATGAATCTCCCTTCTCCCCATTCTAATTAAGTAGGTGTCATGGATTCAGCTGTGTCCCCCAAGAAATGTGTATATCAATTTGGCTAGGCCATGATTCCCGGTATTGTGTGATTGTCCACCATTTTGTCCTCTGATGTGATTTTCTTATGTGTTGTAAATCCTGCCTCTATGATGTTAATGAGGGGGGATGGGCAGCAGTTGTGTTGAGGCTGGACTCAGCCTACAGGGTTAGATTGTGTCTTGAGTCTTTTGGGATATAAAAGAGAAAGGCAAACAGAGACACAGCGGGACTGCATACCGCCAAGAAAGCAGTACCAGGAGCAGAGCATGTCCTTTGGACCTGGGGTTCCCACACAGAGAAGCTCCTAGTCCATGAGCCAACAGAGAGAGAAAGCCTTCCCCTGGAGCTGACGTCCTGAATTTGGACTTTTAGCCTACATTACTGTGAGGAAATAAATTTCTCTTTGTTAAAGCCATGCACTTGTGGTATTTCTGTTACAGAAGCACTAGGTGCCTGAGACAATAGGTATGGTGCAGGGCCTGGGAACCTGCATTTGTAAAATCATGTGCAGTCATTCTGATACAAGTTGATCCAGGGCACATTAAGATTACCTGTTTATTGTACTAAAGTCTGGGGCTATAAACCTTTTAACAGCTACCCCTCAAGCAGTTTCAAAGGAAGAAATATTATCAGCACAGAGACCTAAAGTAATTTTACAATACTAAGTCATATGTGGGTCCCTGGGTGGTACAAACAGTTTGCACTCAACTGCTAACCTTTAGGCTGGTGGTTCCAACCCAGTTATAAAAAAAAAAAAACAGTTATACCCAGAGGAAAAGGCTTGGTAATCTGCTTTTGTTAAGATTACAGCCAAAAAACAAAACAAACAAACGAACAAAGCCCTATTGAGCCTTTCTATTCCATGATTTAACTTATTCCAAGAGGCCGGAAAAACAAATGCCCCATGACTTGTTCTCTGCTTTCTACAGCTTTGTGACCCCAGCGCTTCTAGGATGGTACATATATGCAAGAGGTCAGTAAGTGTCCAGGGGCTGCTTGACTGGCTGATGTGGATGAGTTCTTATCTGCTGCCCCAATTTTTCTGGTTATCAGGTATGAGGCAAAAAAGAAAAAAGAAAGAAAGAAACTTTTTAGGTAACAGAGGTTAAAGCTTTATATGGGTTTTTTAAAAATACAGCCTGACATCCACAGGAACTTAACCTGTTTTTGCCCACTAGTGATCTGAAAAATCAAATACTCCAGGCCAAGAGCCTAATGGTCAGTAACTGACTACATTATGTCAAGTATTGCAGGTAGCGAGGAATCCCACGCATGCCCCATATATGAAATCACAGCGGTTAAGAGCTTGGCTGCTAACCAAAAGTTCAGCGGTTTGAATCCACCAGTCATTCCTTGGAAACCCAATGGGGTGGTTCTAGTCTGTTCTATAGGGTCAGTCTGAGTTGGAAATGACTCAGCAGCAACGGGTAATGGGAAAAATGGTAGCGTAAGCAGCGGAGCCTTGGTGGTGCAGTGGTTAGGTGTTTGGCTGCTAACCAAAAGGTCAG
The DNA here is from genome assembly GCF_030014295.1 of Loxodonta africana. Taxonomy (NCBI): domain Eukaryota; kingdom Metazoa; phylum Chordata; class Mammalia; order Proboscidea; family Elephantidae; genus Loxodonta; species Loxodonta africana. Next base: position 97,935,277 of record NC_087350.1, read on the forward strand.
CAGTTTGACTCCACCAGTTGTTCCTTGGAAACCCTGTGGGGCAGTTCTACTCTGTCCTGTAGGGTTGCTATGACTTGAAATTGACTTGGCAGCAATGGTTTTTCTTTCTTTTTTTTTTTTTTATAGTGTAAGCAGTCTCTCCATTTGTCATGATGTAGCTTATTGGTCCAGTTGTGAGGATTTTTGTCTTCTTTACGCTGAGGTGTAATCCGTACTGAAGGCTATAGTCTTTGATCTTCATCGGTAAGTGCTTCAAGTCCTCTTCACTCTCGGCAAGCAAGGTCGTATCATCTGCATATCACGCAGGTTGTTAATGAGTCTTCCTCCAGTCCTGATGCTGCATTCTTCTTCATATAGTCCAGCTTCTCAGATTATTTGCTCGGCGTACAGATTGAATAAGTATGGTGAAAGGATATAATCCTAACGCACACCTTTCCTGATTTTAAACCACGCGGTATCTCCTTGTTCTGTTTGAACAACTGCTTCTTGGTCTATGCACAGGTTCTGCATGAGCACTATTAAGTGTTCTGGAATTGCTATTCTTCACAGTATTATCCATAATTTGTTATGATCCACATAGTCAAATGCCTTTGCATAGTCAATAAAACACAGGTAAATATCTTTCTGGTGTTCTCTGCCTTCGCCAAGATCCGTATGACATCAGCAACCATATCCCTTGTTGCATGTACTCTTTTGAATCTAGCTTGAATTTCTGGCAATTCCCTGTTGATGTACTGCTGCAGTCAGTTTTAAATTCTCTTCTGCAAAATTTTGCTTGTATATATTAATGATATTGTTGGATAATTTCTTTTTTTAAGCAAAAAGAAAGTTTTATTTGTCATATATTCAAAAAGGCAAAAGTAGAAAATCGACAACCACGCTCCTTGAACCATGTCTGCTTGAGTCCAAAGAATATCATCGAACAGACAAGAGCGGGTGTCATGGATTGAATTATGTTCCCCAAAAAAGTGTGTTGACAATTTGGCTGGCCCATGATTTCCAGTATCGTGCAGTTGTCCTCCATTTTGTGATTGTAATTTGTTAAAGAGGATTAGAGTGTGACTATAACACCCTGGTCATCCCTGATCCAATGTAAAGGGAGTTTCCCTGGGGTATGGCCTGCAACACCTTTTATCTTCTTTTTTTTCTTTTATAATTTTTATTGTGCTTTAAGTGAAAGTTTACAAATCAGGTCAGTCTCTCACATAAAAACTTATATACACCTTGCTACATACTCCCAATTACTCTCCCCCTCATGAGACAGCCTGCTCTATCCCTCCACTCTCTCTTTTCGTGTCCATTTCGCCAGCCTCTTACCCTCTCTACCCTCTCATCTACCCTCCAGGCAGAGATGCCAACATAGTCTCATGTGTCCGCCTGATCCAAGAAGCTCACTCCTCACTAGCATCCTTCTCCAACCCATTGTCCAGTCCAATCCATGTCTGAAGAGTTGGCTTCGGGAATGGTTCCTGTCCTGGGCTAACAGAACATCTGGGGGCCATGGCCACCGGGGTCCTTCTAGTCTCAGTCAGACCATTAAGTCTGGTCTTTTTATGAGAATTGGGGTCTGCATCCCACTGCTCTCCTGCTTCCTCAGGGGTTGTCTGTTGTGTTCCCTGTCAGGGCAGTCATTGGTTGTAGACCACCTTTTATCTTATAAGAGATAAAAGGGAAGGGAAGCAAGCAGAGACAGGAACCTCATACCACCAAGAAAGCAGTACCTACCGGGAGAAGAGCGCATCCTTCAGACCCCAGGTTCCTGTGCAGAGGAGCTCCTAGTCCAGGGGAAGACTGATGACAAGTACCTTCCTCCAGACCCAACAGAGGGAGAAAGCCTTCCTCTGGAGCTGACACCCTGAATTTGGACTTCTAGTCTACTAGACTGTGAGAAAATAATTTCTCTTTGTTAAAGCCATCCACTTGTGGTATTTGTGTTATAGCAGCACTAGATAACTAAGACACATGGCAAAGTAGAGGGTCAGTGAAAAAGAAGAAAATTCTCAATAAAATAGATTGACACAGTGGCTGCAACAATGGGCTCAAACATAGCAATGATCGGAAGGATGGTGCACAACCGGGTAATGTTCCATTCTGTTACATATAAGGTCATTATGAGTCAGAATTGACTTGATGGTACCTAACAACTGCAGTATAAGCAAAGGTCCCTGGTTGGTGCAAGCAGTTTGCACTTGACTACTAACCTAAAGGTTGGTAGTTCTAACCCACCAGCAGTGCCGTGGAAGAAAGGTCTGGCAATCAGAGGAAAAGTCTGGCGACCTGCTTCCAAAGATGACAGCCAAGAAAACAATACAGAGCAATTCTACTCTGTAACACATGGGGTCACCATGAGTAGGAATCAACTCAAGGGCAACAAGTAGTGTAATCAGAAATGTTGATGTCGGTGTCATTCTGAGCTTTGCAAATGGATGAGTACGCTGTTCCTCTGTTTGTTGTACCAAAATCATAACTATACCAGGACATTAATAACTCGCTAGCCATGTGGCTTTGAGCAAGTCAGTTCTCTCTGGAAGGGCATTTCCTCATTAGTAAAATGAAGAGCTTGGATTCTGGTCTAAGGTCCCTTTCAATTTTAACATCTCTTTTTCTGTTTCATTCAGTCCACCAGACCAAACACATTAATCGTATTTATCCTGTTCAATTCCCCCTGTTTTCAGAGATAAAATATGACTCTAAGTCTTTTCATCAATCTGGATGTAAACTCTTTTTTATTATGCATATGTTAAAAAACAAAACAAAACCAAATCCACTGCCCTCAAGTCAATTTTAATTCACAGCCACCCTAAAGGACAGAGTAGAACTGCCCCATAGGGTTTCCAAGGTTGTAAACCTCTACAGAAACTGCCTGCTACATCTTTCTCATGCAAAGTAGCTAGTGGGCCCCAACCACTGACCTTTTGGTTAGCAGCCAAGCATTTTTTAACCACTCTGCCACCAGTGAGCATGTGTTACTATATGGACATATTCTTGAAAAAATGAAATACTATACTAAAAATACAGACGTTTTCACCCTACGTGGCCGTTAGATGTCGCTCACCAGCCAGGAAGTGTAAGAAAACCAACCTGTTTTTACAAGCTTCTGGTTGGTCCTCCACAGCCCGCCCTGTCCCACTGTCTGAATCTGTGGTTTGCTTAGCAATGTAACCGGTATTTGTGTGTCAGAGTCTTCCTGAAGGTAACCAGTTCTCTCAGCCTTCCAGAAACGTATTCTCTAAGTGTATTAATTTTATCATTTAATTCAACGTAACAGTTATTGAGCACTTGGTTTACTATGGATTAAGATGGATACAGTTCGTGGTAGAATTCCCACTCATCCTTGAAGAATTCAAATGCCACCTTCTCAGAGATCCTTTATCTGACCTTACTTTCAAAGCCAGGGTCCTTTAGATAAAGCTTTGTTACAATATTTTTTTGGATTATGTTTGTGTACATGTCTGTCTCCCCAAATTCTGGAAAAGTTTGTAATCGCCTTCATAATAAAAATAGTAAACATTAGAACTGTAAGGTGTGGTCATTTTTCACTTATCAGATTGGCGAGTGTCCACAATTTTTTTTCTTTCTCTTTTTTTTTTTTAATTGTGCTTTCAGTGAAAGTTTACAGTTCAAGTTAGTTTTTCATACAAAAATTTGTACACATACTGTTATGTGACTATAGTTGCTCTCCTTATAATGTGACAGCGTACTCCTCCTTTCCACCTCGGATTTCCCATGTGCATTCAGCCAGCTCCTGTCCCTTTTTGCCTTCTCATCTCACCTCTGGACAGGAGCTGCCCATTTAGTCTCATGTATCTACTTAAGCCAAGAAGCACTTGCTTCATGAGTATCATATTATGTCTTATAAAAAAAATATAGTCCAGTCTAATCTTTGTCTGAAGAATTGCCTTCAGGAATGGTTTCAGTTCTGGGCTAATAGAGAGTCCAGACACCATGTCTTCCTGGGTACCTCCAGTCTCAGTCAGACCATTAAGTCTGGTCTTGTTACTAGAGTTTGAGTTCTGCACACCACTTTTCTCCTGCTCTATCAGGGACTCTCTGTGTGTTCCCTGTTGGGGCGACCATTAGTGGTAGCCAGGCACCATCTAGTTCTTCTGGGCTAATGGAGTCTCTGGTTTATGTGGCCCTTCCTGTCTCATGGGCGCATATTTTTCTTGTGTCTTTGCTGTTCTTCATTCTTCTTTGCTCCAGGTGGGTTGGGACCAACTGATGATTCTTAGATGGCCACTTGTTAGTTTTTAAGACCTCAGACGCCACTCACCAAAGTGGGATGCAGAACATTTTGTTAATAAAATTTGTTATGCCAGTTGGCCTAGATGTCACCAGAAACCATGGTCCCCAGACTCTGTGTTTGGTTGTATTCAGGAAACTTCTTAGCTTTAGTTGTATTGTATGTTGTCCTTCCCTTCACCTAAGATAATTCTTATCTACTATCTAGTTAGTGAATACCCCTCTCCCCCACTCCCCACCCCGTAAACCATCAAAGAATGTTTTCTTCTGTGTTTAAACCTTTTCTTGAGTTCTTGTGATAGTGGTCGCATACAATACTTGTCCTTTTGTGACTGCCTAATTTCACCCAGCACAATGCCTTGCAGATTCATCCATGTCATGAGATGTTTCACAGATTCATCATTGCTCTTTACTGTTGCATAGTATTCCATTGTGCGAATATACCATAATTTGTTTTTCCATTTGTCTGTTGATAGGCACCTAGGTTGTTTCCATCTTTTTACTATTGTGAACAGTGCTGCAATGAACATGAGTGTGCATATATCTGTTCCTGTAAAGGCTTTTATTTCTCTAGAATATATTTCAAGGAGTGGGATTGCTGGATCGTATGGTAGTTCTATTTCTAGCTTTTTAAGGAAGTGCCAAATCAATTTCCAAAGTGGTTGTACCATTTTACATTCCCCCCAGCAGTGTATAACAGTTCCAGTCTCTCCACAACCTCTAGAACATTTATTTTTTTGTGTTTTTTGGATTAATGCTGGCATTGTTGGGGTGAGATGGTATCTCATTGTAGTTTTGATTTGCATTATAGGGTTGCTATGAGTCGGAATCGACTCGATGGCACTGGGTTTGGTTTTGGTTTTAATGGCTAATGAGCATTAGCATTTCCTCATGTATCTTTTAGCAGCCTGCATGTCTTCTTTGGTGAAGTGCCTGATCATATACTTTGCCCATTTTTTAATCGGGTTATTTGTCTTTTTGTTGTTGAGGTTTTGCAGTATCTTATAGATTTTAGAGATTAGACCCTAATCAGATATGTCGTAGCCAAAGTTTTTTTTTTCCCAGTCTGTAGGTTGTCTTTTTACTCTTTTGTTGAAGCCTTTTGATGAGCGTAAGTGTTTGATTTTTAGGAGCTCCCAGTTGTCTAGTTTCTCTTCTGGTGTTTGTGCATTGTTAGTAATGTTTTGTATTCTGTTTATGCCATGTTATAGGGCTCCTAGCATTGTCCCTATTTCTTCTTCCATGATCTTATCATTTTGGATTTTACATTTAGGTCTTTGATCCATTTTGAGTTAGTTTTTGTTCATGGTGTGAGGTATGGGTCTGGTTTCATTTTTTTTGCAGATGGATATTCATTATGTTAACACCATTTGTTAAAGAGACTGCCTTTTTCAATTAATGGACTTTGGGCCTTTGTCAAATATCAGATGCTGATAGGTAGAAGAATTTACATCTGAATTCTCAATTCTGTTCCACTGGTCTATGTACCTGTTGTTGTACCAGTACCAGGCTGTTTTGACTACTATGGGGGTATAATAGTTTCTAAAATCAGGTAGTGTGAGGCCTCCCACTTTGTTCTTCTTCTTCAGTAATGCTTTACTTATCCAGGGTCTCTTTCTTTTGCATATGAAGTTGGTGATTTGTTTCTCCACCTCATTAAAAAATGTCATTGAAATTTGAAATTGCGCTTTATCTGTAGATCTCTTTTGGTAGAATAGACATTTTCACAATGTTGAGTCTTCCTATTCATCAGCAAGGTATGTTTTTCCACTTATGTAGGCCTCTTGGTTTCTTGCAGTAGTATCTTGTAGTTTTCTTTGTATAGGTCTTTTATACCTCTGTTTAGATTTATACTTAAGTATTTTGTATTTCTTGAGGGCTATTGTAAATGGTGTTGATTTGGTGATTTCCTCTTCAAAGTTCTCTTTGTTGGTGTAGAGGAATCCAACTGATTTTTATATGTTTGTCTTGTATCCTGATACTTTGCTTAACTCTTCTATTAGTTCCAGTAGTTTTCTTGTGGATTCTTTGGGGTTTTCTGTGTATAAGATCCATATTATCTACAAATAGAGATACTTTTACTTCTTCATTACCAGTTTGGATGCCGTTTATTTTTTTTTCTAGCCTAATTGCTCTGGCTAGGACCTCCAGCACACTGTTGAATAAGAGTGATGATAAAGGACATCCTTGTCTGGTCCTCGTTCTCAAGCAGAATGCTTTCAGAGTCTCTCCATTTAGGATGATGTTGGCTGTTAGCTTTGTATAATGGCCTATATTATGTTGAGGAATTTCCTGTCTATTCCTATTTTGCTGAGAGTTTTTATCATGAATGGATGTTGGACTTTGTCAAATGCCTTTTCTGTGTCAACTGATAAGATTATGTGGTTCTTGTCTTTTGTTTTATTTACGTGATGGATTACACTGATTGTTTTTCTAATGTTGAACCATCCCTGCATACCTGGTATGAATCCCACTTGGTCATGGTGAATTATTTTTTTGATATGTTGTTGAATTCTATTGGCTAGAATTTTATTGAGGATTTTTGTGTCTATGTTCATGAGGGCTATTGGTCTGTAATTTTCTTTTTTCATGGTGTCTTTACCTGATTTTGGTATCAGGGTTATGCTGGCTTCATAGGGTGAGTTTGGGAGTGTTCTATCTTTTCCTATGCTCTGAAATACCTTCAGTAGTAGTGGTGTTAACTCTTCTCTAAACAAATATCCACAATTTTGATAATATTCTCCATTTAGAGTAGCAGGCATTCTCATACATTGTTAGTGGGAGGGTACACTTGTTTATGCTTTTCAGAGGTTGATTTGGCGAGATCATCAACATTTTAAATGCAGCAGTTCTTCTAGACATTTATCCTAAAGATATATATAGTACTTGCTCACATGTCCAAAGACCTATCTGTATAAGGAGATATTCATTGCAAATGACTGGAAGTGACCTGAGTGTCCATCAACGGAGAATAGGGTAAATTGTGCATTTTACAGTGCGTTACTACACAGCGGTAAAAAGAAGGAGGTAGACTTATAGGTACTGATATAAAATTATCTGAAAAATATAAGAAAATTGCTAGGTGCAGAAAAGTGAGGGAAGTCATAATACTCAACATTTATTGAGCACTTTAATATGGAGTTTCTCATTTAATCTTCATAAAAACCCTTGAAAGTAGGTACTTTAGTATCACCACATTACAAGCAAGGAAACTGAGACAGAGAGAAGTTAATTTATTCAAACTTGACTGCTAGTGACTGGAGGAGTTGATATTTAAACCCAGGTAGTCTTAACTTCAGGACCGTTGCTATTAATCGCTACACTACATTTGTGTGTAGTAGTGCAGGGGCACCATATATATGTCTCTATATATGTCTATATATATGTATATGTATATATACACACACACATGTGTATATATATACACACGTATCTGTATATATACATATATACACACGTATCTGTATATATACATATATACACACGTATATGTATATATACATATATACACACGTATATGTATATACACACACATATATGTATACACACACATATATATGTGTGTGTATATTTATACATATGTATGTATACTATACATAGATATAGAGAGAGAGCCAGGGATGTATATGCAGCATATATATCTGGATTCAGAAAAACCCGGTAACAGTGGCTGGGTCTGGGAAGAGAACTGTGGACTGATGGATCAGGAGTGAAAGGGAGGATTTCTTTCTGTTTTATGCCAGTGGTTCTCAAACTTGATCACATATTAGAATCACCTAAGGAACTTTAAAAAATAGTGTTGCCTGGGCACTACTTCAAATTAATTAAATGGGACCCTCTGGAAGTAGAACCCAGGCACTGGTATTTTTTTCAAAGCTTCCCAGGTGATTGTTACGGGAACCACTTTATTTACCCTGTCATACCATTTGGACTTAAAGAAAAAAAAAAAGCAAGTGTTACTTTAAAAAGAATTTCACAAGAGAACAATGTGTCTTATAACAGATTTCTGAAGAACATAGTTTTCTGATTGACACACTTTTTTGTGTGTGTGTGGAAGAAAAACTTTAATTGCTGTTGCGAAAAACATCTGTATGAAGTAGAAATTGGTTTTCATAACATTCATAGAGAATATGTTCTAGAAACTGGAGGTAACTGGATGTAAAATTCTGGCAGCAATTTAATAGAACAGTCCCAGATGGTTCAGGTGAGGCAAACATCTAATGAGGACGAACAGTTTGTCCATGGGGAATTTTGGGTGACACCTGGAGAAATATTACACTGTGCATAAACCAAATTGAATTATTTTCACAAGCATTGTAAAGCTTCATATAGTGAAAGGTTTTTTCTACATGCACTTGAATTTCACAGCAAGAGTGGCAGAGAATACTTAAACACAGAAGAGAGCATTCACGCAAGATAGCTAACTCCTTGATAAAATAACGCATACCATTCAAAATGATTACGCCATGATTACATCTAGGGTTTTCTACAAGGGACTGGTTATGGAAAGCATGGCCTCCAGTATCAACGTCTAGAGAGCAGCCACACCTTTTTTCATGTGTGTCCCCTTTTTGTATTTTTTCTTCATTTTTCTTAATCAGCTCTGCTGTTGTTGCTGCTGCTTAGCAAAGCTGGTAAAAACAAAGTTGTAATCACTGAACATAGCACTTTGGCAATCGACACGTTTAAAACCTTCAGCCTTCTGGGGTGGAGAAAGCACTGTGCGGCATTTAGAACTCCGATTTACAATCAGGGTGGTCAAAATTTTCCTGGTTCAAAGACTTCCACAACTTTCCTGATCAGGTCATCATAGGAGGTCTGACTTAAGTTTGTTTCAAAGGTCACATAAGAAAATTCCGGTTCTGAAGTGATGTGAATAGTCCAATAAGTGCCATCCAATTCTGTTCCATTCCTTGAATACCGTAGGATTGAATAGTGTGGCATCAATAACAGAACCTGGCATCAGGTCATGAATTCCACTCTCACGGGTGACATCCTTTGCAGTAACACCATCTTTCGTGTGGAACTGGTCCATAACTGCTGGGTCAAGCTCACCCATTAGAGTTTCCAGGGTTTCATCTGGCTGACTGATTACCCGCCTCTCTGAAAATCGAGAGTATAGAAGTACCAACAGTCAGAATTCATATGTCCCGTAAAATATACTGCTCCAATTGAGAAAATTGCATTAAGAAACTCTGTTTCTTCCTGGAAATTCCAGTGTGGGTACCCTTGCTGAGAAGGCTTCGTCAAATTCTTCCAAGAATAAAAGATTTGCATTGAGTCAAACCTACTGTAATCCCTAGCAAGCTTCAACAGGGGAATCAAGGCTTTCAGCAAGAGGGTGGTATCATACGTCTTCAAAATAAAATGTCTCTTGGAGACAAACACGCTACTCTCACTGAGCACATAAGCTTCCTGCTTGTCAATTTTTGTCACACTTATGGTTGAACATTGCACATCCTTCAAAAGTATATCCCTTTCTGTTCTTGGGGTGGTGCGACAATCCCCAGAGACTGTGTTTGCATCCGGCTGCTGCCAGGAGAACCAAACCTCCACAAGCTTCTTGGTCCCTTCGGAAAGACAAGCAGCTTCCATCACCGTGAGACTAGTGAACAATCAACCACCACAGAAAGTCGACTCAATTAAATCTCTTCTCCCACCGCTGCCGCCGCCTACGCAGGTTGTTCCAGCTGTTACTAAAGTTCAGGTTCCCCCTCTTTCTATAATTTTATATTAACTTTAAAAAAAAAGATTAATAAAATTTCTCCAGCTGTTTTTGTATGTGTGTGTGTGTGTGTGTGTGTGTGTGTGTGTGTGTGCGAAAGTTGAACGAGAGTCTGTTGGAGATAAAGACAGATAGAATTCAGCCTCTTAGAGCCGGCTGTTTCCCGTTACAAAGAGTAGCTAACGTCGCCGGCCATGCTCTGCAAGCCCTGGTCCACACACTTCTTTATTGTGCTAAAAAATTGTTATTGTTGTTGTTAGATGCAGTCTAGTAGGTCCCGCCTCATAGCGACCACAGAAGGAAACGCTGCCCGGTCCTGCGCCATCCTCACAATCCTTGTTACGCTTGAAGCCATTATTGCAGCCACTGTGTCAATTCATCTTGTTGAGTGTCTTCTTCTTTTCCACTGACCCGACTAAAAAAAGTAGTTCTCTTTAGAACCTGACATATTGGATTGGTTAATTTAGCTAAAACAAAACATTTATATTTTTGTCAAAAATCCTTAATGTATCTATTTCAGTTGACAAATTACCCATGACCTGGTGTGAGCTCATTCTATTTCCTCGTAATGATATAAAAAGCTTTTTTGGCTTAACCCATGTCTTTGATTTAATATAGATTTTTTAGTTGTATCTGTTTCTTGTCTAAAATGGTAGGCAACAAAATGATTTTAAAATATTTTATTTTTAGACTCCTCCCTCTTCTGTCATATCATCACCCCATAAAGGCATCTTTGTAATCTCTTTTACAAAAAAGCCAATATTTCATAACTCTTTAAGAGAAGTTAACAACTTACACATAAAACACTTTTAGAAATGACTGAAGTTCATTAGTCACGATTCTGTTTTCTGTTTTATTGACATCTAACAGCTAAAGATGGGTTTCCAGAAAACTCCTATGAAGGCTTTACCAAGGGCGAAAATGGGACACACACAATGAAACCCAGGAGAAGAAAAGTTCATGCCAAGTCACCGATTACAGGTCCCAGGCTAGTAAACTATACAATTTGGGATGAGAAAGAATAACAGTGGCATGAACGCATTTTTGGCAGACTTCAGTGGTCCTGAGGGTGAGAGGTGGTGCTAAGTATGACAGCTGGTAAGCGTGTGATCAAAGACCCACCCATAACACCAAAGACCTGTGGATTGTTTCCCCAGCCCACCCTACTCCGGGTGTCTTTTTGATCATTGAATTCTCATCTTCTGTCATATCTCTTTCTCCCCATGAGAAAAAAATGTCTTGCCATTCACCACTCCCAACCACCATCATTCTTTAGAATGCTACTATACGTAAAATAATTTGTAATTAGTTGTTCATTTTACAACCTGCACAGGGAAACTGAGGCACAATCTGGATTTTCTCATGCAGCAAGTGTTCTAATCTAACAACACCGTGCTTTAGATACAGAATCCTGAGCGTAATCACAGTTGCATGATGGACTTTGGTTTTAGCAGATGAGGGCTGGATTACAGCATTGCACTGAAGCTAACCTTTATTTATCCACACACAAAAAAATCAAAACCCATTGCTACCGAGTCGATTCGTAACGACCCTAAACCAAACCAAAACCAAACCCAGTGCTGTCGAGTCAATTCCAACTCATAACGACCCCAAGGGCTGCTTAATACTTGTTATCATTTTTATAGATTACAAAACACCCTTCTGCAAAAGGCTCTCACTTGTATCTCACATGGTTGTTGCCATGAGAAACCTGATTATATCCTGAATATTCTGGCTGCCTCAACAATAAACCTAAACCAATAGCAGGCTAAAATAGAAATATGAAAAAAATTTCATGCTAATTTAGTACAGAACACTTACAAGCAACTTATTTTGTGCATCACCAGGGCAGCTTTCATTCAATAAACATTTATCGAAAGCTTGACCCTTCTTTTTTTTTTTTTTAATTTTTATTGTGCTTTAAGTGAAAGTTTACAAACCAAGTCAGTCTCTCAAACAAAAACTTATATACACCTTGCTATCTACTCCTGGTTGCTCTCCCTCTAATGAGACAGCACACTCCTTCCCTCCACTCTCTGTTTTCGTGTCCATTCAGCCAGCTTCTGACTCTTCTGCCCTCTCATCTCTTCTCCAGACAGGAGCTGCCCCCATAGTCTCATATGTCTACTTGATCCAAGAAGCCCTCTCTTCACCAGTATCATTTTCTATCCCATAGTCCAGTCCAATCCCTGTCTGAAGAGTTGGCTTTGGGAATAGTTCCTGTCTTGGGCTAACAGAAGGTCTGGGGACCATGACCTCTGGGGTCCTTCCAGTCTCAGTCAGACCATTAAGTCTGTTGACTCTTATTTTAATATTTTTCTTCTGATATACAGATAATATGCATATTCAGATATTTGCTGTGTGCCAGGCACTATTTTAGGCACTTCATATATTATCTCATTGTAAGTCTTCCTCTGGCTTCACACTTCTACTCCCCTCCTCTTCGTAACTGTCTTTCTTCCTTTTTGTAGTTCACATTCACCCTCTGACTCCTACTCCTTTTCTCTTGTTTCTGTTTGCACTAAACAAGGGGCACAGTGGGTACATCCCACCTTCACTGCTAACTACATGAATCGAATCCCTAAAATGTGGATATGGTCCAGTCCTCACCTTCCCCATTCTCCATTCTTGTCACCAGCCACTGATGTGGCACTCTCTCTCTCAGCCCCAGACACCCAGAGCTGGGTCAGAGCTCACAAGTAGATGGACTCGGTCTTTCAGGCTGCCAAATAGGCAGACGCCAGCCCCTGCTAGCTCTCACTGTCCCAGTGGGTTCATTAATTCACTGGACTGACTCACAGAATCCATGGAAATATACCATACTTACTACATGTTTATTAAAACCAAAAAGGATACAAACGAAGAGATGCATAGAGTGTGTCATGGATTGAATTATGTCCCCCCAAAATGCGTGTATCAACTTGGTTAGGTCTTGATTCCCAGTATTATATGGTTGTCCTCCATTTTGTGATTGTAATTTTATGTTGAGAGGATCAGGGTGGGATTGTAACACCACTCTCACTCAAGTTACCTCCTTGATCCAAGGTAAAAAGGAGTTTCCCTGGGGTGTAGCCTGTACCACCTTTTATCTCTCAAGAGATAAAAAGGAAAGGGAAACAAACAGAGGGTTGGGGGCTTCATACCACCAGGAAAGCAGCACCAGGAGCAGAGCGCGTTCTTTGGGCCTGGGGTCCCTGCGCCTGAGAAGCTCCTCGACCAGGAGAAGATTGAGGATAAGAACCTTCTTCCAGAGCCAACAGAGAGAGAAAGCCTTCCTCTGGAGCTGACACCTTGAATTTGGACTTTTAGCCTACTTTACTGTGTGGAAATAAACTTCTCTTTGTTAAAGCCATCTGCTTGTGGTATTTCTGTTATAGCAGCACTAGATGACTAAGACAGGGTGAGATCTGGGAGAAGCCCCAGCACACAGCTTCCGTGTCCCAAAGAGAGACATGCTACCCTCTTCCATGCGTGGTCACCAGCCAGGAAGCCTCATATGAACCTTCGGGCTCAGAGTGCTAATTGGCCTCACCACATGACTATGATAGATTATATCATGCATACTGAGGCTTGGTCAGCATCAGCCCCCCTAGGCAAGTTGATTTCACACCTCGAACTATTAATTTACTCTTCTGCCATTTTTTCCCCCTGTATCACCACTCTCTCCTCAGAAAATCTTTTTTATTTCCTTATGTTCTGTGTGTGTTGAACAATGCAAAGAAAATCCAGAGGAAAGTCACAAATACGTTTTCTTAAAACATGTTTCTTAAAATGTGTTTAAATTCTTAAAATACATTTAAACTCACGTTTTGATGAGTTTTCAGTGCTCCACATCCTCACCAATATTTGGCATCTATTCTTAAAATTTTAGCTCCTCTGATGGGTGTATAGAAGTGTCTCCTGGTAGTTGTACTTTGCATTTCCCCGATGACCAGTGGTGTTGAGCGTCTTTTCATGTGTTCATTGGCCCCTCATAATCTTCTTTGGTCTATTCAAATCTTTTTCCCATTTTCATGAATTGTTTGTCTTTTTATTATTGAGTTTAGGAATTCCTTCTGTATCCTGGATACAAGCCCTTTATCTGATATATACTTTGTTTATATTTTTCCTCTAGTGTGTGGCCTGACTTTTCATCTATTCTTTGCATTTTCTCAATAATACCTTCATTATTTAAAAAAATGATCCCAATAAATGTAATAATGTAATAGATAATACATACGTAGTACAAGATAATACATATATTACACGTACAGATAATACATGTAAAGTATTGCTAGAAAATCATAGAAACCTTTTTTAAACAAAAAAATCAAAATGTGAAGCTATTGTTTCTCAACATACCCTCCGTCTAAGTCTATACACTTCTGAAGGTAGTGTTTCCACCTCTTTAACCCTTCCCTAATTTTTAAAGAATCCTTGGTGCTTTGATTAACACCACATCAAAATGGCAGTTTTGGCAACCTCGAGGGACTCAAATTGTGTTCCTTTTAATTGTTCTTTAAGTTTTGGAAACAAAAAGAGGTCTGAAGGGGCAGGATCAGTGCTGTAGAGTGGACGGGGTAAGGTTTCCCAACAAAATTGTTATAGAACAGCCTTGCTGCCCTCGAAGAATGAGCAGGTGTGTTGTCGTGATGGAAAAAAAAAACCCTCAGTGCAAATTTTCTGGGCTTTTTCTCACCAATGCAGTTTTCAATTCTCTTAAAACTTCTTCATGATAAGTCCCCGTGATCGTCCTGTGACCTTCCAGAAAATCTATCAAGATTACCCCTTTGGAAACCCAGAAAACCATTGCATTAACCTTCTGAGCGGTCTTCCCTCTCTTGGCTCATCTTTGAGGTCTTCCCGACCTTCCTTAAAACACTTGATCCATCAAAATAAAAACTATTGTTTTATGTGGGGCAGCATTCCCATAAACTTGTTGCAAACCTTCAATGATTTGGGAGGATGTCCGCTTGAGTTTTGTTAAAAATTTGATATTGGCCCTCAAAATCATTGTTTTCCATGACATGAAAATATACTTTTTTTTGAAGGCACCCTAAGGAGACTGAGAGAAGTGTATTACTGAGAGAACTTGTCTGCAGCCATCCACTGATCACAGAGACCTGTTTAAGCACATTTTGTTTGGAATAAACCCATGTATATATGAACTGGAAACCCTGGCGGCATAGTGCTTAAGTGCTACGGCCGCTAAAACCAAAGGGTCAGCAGTTCAAATCCGCCAGGCGCTCCTTGGAAACTTTATGGGGTAGTTCTACCCTGTCCTATGAGTCGGAATGGACTCGAGAGCACTGGGTTCGGTTTTTTTTTGAGTGTTGGAACCCTAGTAGCAATGCTGTTTGACTTACCCTCATGAATTCACGTGCCAGGCATGGTACAACTAATGTTTTGTATTTAATTCCTTAATGTACGTTTAGAGGATAGAGCCTATTATTTCCACTTATGTAGGGGGAACTGAGCCCTAATACAGCCCAACCCAATGCTGATGAGTCCATTCCGACTCATAGCGACCCTATAGGACAGAGCAGAACTGCCCCATAGAGTTCCCAAGGAGCACCTGGCAGATTCAAACTGCCGACCTTTTGGCTAGCAGCTGAAGCACTTAACCACTACCCTACCAGGGTTTCCAACTGAGCCCTAACCAAAAAACCCACTGCCATCGAGTCAATTCCGACTCATAGTGACCCTATAGGACAGAGCAGAACTGCCCCATAGAGTTTCCAAGAAGCACCTGGCGGATTTGAACTGCCAACCTATTGGTTAACAGCTGTAGCACTTAACCATTATGCCACCAAGGTTTCCAACTGAGCCTTAAAAAAAAAAAAAAAGCCTTAGAGAGGTTAAATAACTTGTTCAAGTTTGCATTGTCAGTAAAGAGGAAAGCTGGGATTGTTTTTTTTTTTTTGCACATTTTCTCAAGAAGTAGCTCTTTACTTTAAAAAAAGTAGTTGTTTTAATTTTTTGATTAGGAGACAAAGTCACATAGTCTAAAATTGAAAAAACGTGAAGTTTCTCCTTTAACCTTTTTTCTCAGCCATCCAGTTCTCCTCCCACAATCAGAAATAAGAAATTGTTAGTTGCTTGAGTATCCTTCCAGAGATATTTTACTGCCTAAACAAGCATATATAGAGCATCAGCTAAAAAGAGGAAGACCCTCAAGAAGATGGATTGACACAGTGGCTGCAAAATATGGGCTCAAGCATAACGATAGTGAAGATGACATGCATAACACGCCCATAAACAAGCAAATATGAAACAAAAAATATTTCCCTTTTTTTTTTCTACAAAGGGTAACATACTTTATACACTGCTCCAATCTTGCTTTTTCACTTAGGTGACTTTCCACATGGTACCATAATTTATTTGATTTGTTCCCTATTGGTGGACACTTAGTATATTTCTAGTCATTTGTTATTATTAACAGTGCTGCAATGAATTGCTTTGTACAGATTTCACTTTGCAGAGGTAAAAACTGGTGTTATAACCCCGATGTGTCTAATCCTAAAGCCACTTAACCTCCAAAACACATTGCTTCTCAATATATTGACTGATTTGAGAAAGATGGTTCTTCTTTACTTTACGAGAATACTTTATGCCTTAACCATGTGTCCCTCAGCTCCCAGCCAATCCTAGCACCTCTTAAATTCATAAGCACTCAGTCTCCTCACAGGATCTTCCCTGAGAATGTAGTCCACACCTCAGTGACCCTGATGGCCGAGTCCGGAATTGGAAATGATGGACTCAGGACACCTGAGACAGGTTTTCTTTGCTCATAGGCTTAGGGGTAAAAGTTTCCACCTAGGGCAAATGGAAAACCTTTTCTAAGGTGAAACAATGGTCTGATTTCAGTAAGAGTGATTGCACACAAGTATCTTGAGCAATATATCACCCTATTGCGTGTGACAGTTAACATTGATCATGTTCATCTTGTGTCTTACACAACCTTCCCTTGTACATGGGACTAACTTTGTCCTAGATTTCAATCATTTCCTGTTAAAATGTTACATCCCCTTTGTGGTGCGAAAAGCTGTCTTATGATAAAACAGATGAGTAACTCTATCACGCTCCGAACTTTGGCCTAGTTCATATGGCAATGACATGTACTCCTCTCTGAACTTTCCCCTAGATACCTGATTCCCTTAAGATATTAATAGTACTGCATGCGGGCCTAATATTCTTTTAATCTATTGATATTTGAGATGTCTAAATGCTTCATAAGTGTTATTAGCACATTTAAAACCATTCTTTTCCATCTCAGCTATAGAAAAGAGCACTGGGTAGCCTAAGTCTTATGAATAAAAGCAGTGGTAGGCAACACTTGGTAAAAATCATCTGTTTATGAGATGCCCTATCTTCAGTCATGCTGAAAGTTATGGCTGAAAGAATCTAGGATGGCACTGTTCAACATGGTAGCCGTGTGGCTATACATGTGGCTATTTAAATTTAAATTAATTAAAAATAAATAACCTTTAGAGTTCAGCTCCTTAGTTACATTATCCACATTTCAAATGGTCAATAGTCACATGCAGCTAGTGGTTACTATATTGGACGGCGTAGATATAGAACATTTCCATCACTGCAGAAAATTCTATTGGACGGTACTGACCTGGAAAGATCATTGGTACAGATGTTGTTGTTAGTTGCTGTTGAGCAGATTCTGACTCACGGCAACCCCATGTATTAGAGAGTAGAACTCTTCTACAGGGTTTTCTTGGCTGTAATCTAATGGAAGCAGACCTCCAGGCCTATCTTCTGAGGTACCACCACCCTTTAGGTTAGTGATTGAGAGCAAACCATTTGCACTACCTAGGAACCTAGGAACATTTTGGCATAAATGATGTTGTTGTTAGTTGACGTAGAGTCTATTCTCACTCGTGGTGACCCCGTGTGTGCAGAGTGGAACTGCTCCATAGGGTTTTCAAGGCTGTGTCTTTTAGGAAGCCAATTGCCAGGCATGTCTTGCAAGGCTTCTGGGTGAGTTTGAACTGCTAACCTTTTGGCTAGTAGTTGAATGCTTAACTGTTTGTGCCACTAAGGGACTTCCTTGGTACAGATGGCGTTAAAATAAAGTTTTATATATCATTAAGAAACTATTCTTGTAAGCACATGAGGATAACAATGATAATAACATCATCTTGGAGAATAACTGTTAGGTAAAACCGTTGCTGTGGAGTAGATTCCGACTCATGGCAACCCCGTGAGTCGAACTCCAAGTAGAACTGTGCTCCATAAAGTTTTCAATGGCTGATTTTTTCAGAAGTAGATCACCAAGCCTTTCTTACGAGACACCTCTGGGTGGACTTAAACTTTCAACCTTTTGGGTAGCAGCTGAGAACACTGACCCTTTGTACCATTCAGGGCTCCAGCTCTTAATATATACTTGGCCCTCCATATTCGTGGCTTCTGCATCTCCGGATTCAACCAACAGCAGTTTGAAAATATTTTTTTTAATAAAAAAAAATTCCAGAAAGTTCCAAAAAGCAAAACTGGAATTTGCCACATGCCAAGCACTATGCTGAATCCATGTGAGTGAAGTGATGTGTAGGCGTACCTGCTGTAGCCTCCCATCACTTCACAGATTCTCAGCCTGTCTCCAGCACTCATCATCATCTAAGCATTGCTCGCCTCACATCTGACATGTACTATGTAGTTATGCCTACAATGGTTGCAACCATACTGAATATACACAAATTTTTTTTCTTGTCATAATCCCCTAAGCAATATAGTACAACTATTTACATAGCATTTACATTGTATTAGGTATTATAATTAACCTAGAGATGATTTAAAGTATACAGAGGATGTAGGTAGGCTATATGCAAAGACTATGCCATTTTATATAAGGGACTTGAGTAGCCTCGGATTTCTGTATCTGCAGGTGTCATGGAACCAATCCTCATTGGATACTGGGGGAAGACTGTAAATATCATTAATTGCTGTCTCCATCTGGGATCAGCAAGTCATACTGTCCTCCTCTTGCACCAGGGCTTAAGGGAGAGTGTAGGGCCCTTCTTAAGTTTTAATGTGCTGTAGGAACCACCTGGGGCTCTTATTAAAATGCAGATTCTGGCTCAGTAGATTTGGGTGGGGCCTGAGATTGTGCATTTATAATGCCATAACGCTGCTGGACCTCAATGGTGCTGATGATGCATCTGGCCCATGAACAAAATTGTGTGTAGAAACTGTGAATTGTCAACTCAGGCTGTTGAGATAAAGAAAGGTGGATGAGTCTGTTGTGCTACCTGGTGTGTTTTTCTCATGCATCTAAAAACTACCGAGATTTGGAGAATGAAGTCAACTAAGGGGGAGTATTAAAGAGTCCTGGTGGCACAATGGCTAAGAGCTACAGCTGCTGACCAAAAGGTTGGGAGTTCAAATTCACCAGCTGCTCCTTAGAAACCCTATCAGGCAGTTCTACTCTGTCCTAAGGGCTGGTGAGAGTCAGAATCGACTCGGTGGCACCTGGTTTATTTTTTAATTGGTGCCACAATGGTTAAGTGCTTGGCTGCTAACCAAAAGGTTGGCAGTTTGAACCAACCAGTGGCTCCATGGGAGAAAAGACCTGGCAATCTGCTCCCGTAAAGATTACAGCCTAGGAAACCCTATGGGGCAGTTCTCTGTATATAGGGTTGCTATGAATCAGAATTGACTCGATGGCACACAACAACCGAACCCAAAAAACCAAACCTGTTGCCATCAATTCTGACTCAAAGCGACCCTATAGGACAGAGTAGAACTGCCACCATAAGGTTTCCAAAGCTACAAATCTTTGCAGAAGCACACTGCCACATCTTTCTCCTGTGGAGTGACCGGTGGGGTTCAAACCACTGACCTTTGGTTAGCAGTCAAGCACTTAATCACTGCCACTAGGCCTCTTTAACAATAAAAACAAGGGAGGGTAGAGTCTATTTGGGAGAGCAGCACCAAGTGGGATGATAAGGGTCAAAGGATAGGGAAATTACAGGTGAAAAAGAGAACTTGTGGTCTTTGGGACTTACCTGCAGAACATATTTAGACACAGGAAAGTGGATTTCAGTTCCTCTCAAGGAACTTTAATCTCTTTGGACCTTGCTTGAAATGCTGGAATAGATGAGAAAAAGATCAAACAAGAGGCAGGAAATCATGGCGGACTTTGCAACAAATCATTAACTCCTCTTTCCTTTAGCAAAAGTAATGTGATGAGCTAGAAAAAGCAGCAACTCACAGTGTCAGCTGTGTGGGGTGAACCTACCCAAACCATCTGACTCAGTTTTCTGAGCAATAAAATGCAAATAATAATAACAATACCTAAAACAAATACAGCAAATGATTAATTGTAGAATTCATGTGGTAGGTATGTGGGTGTTCACTAAACAATTCTGTCAGCGTCCCTGTATGTTTGAAAATCTTCAGAATAACATGTTTAATAATAATAATAATAATAGTGCTTCCTACCTTTCAATTTCCATAAGGCTGAAATGAGATAAATTAGAACACAGTAGATGTGTCTGGGAAACCTTGTACTGGTTAAGAGCTACGGCTGCTAATCAAAGGATCGGCAGTTCGAATCTGCCTGGTGCTCCTTGGAAACTCTATGGGGCCATTCTACTCTGTCCTATAGGGTCGCTATGAGCCGGAACCAACTCGACGGCACTGGGTTTCTGGGTTTAGATGTGTCTGAATAACACGAGCATGGTCTGAACAGTGTTTACTCTCTGAGGGACTTTCTCTTAGCAGTTTTAGACATTATTTTATGAGCATAAATACACATAAAATATCTCTGGAAGGATGCCCAAGAAAATAACATTGGTTTCCCCTGGGGAGGAGGAACTTTGTGGCTAGATGACAAGAATGGAAGGGGAACTCTTCACTGTATTCACTTTTGAAACTTTTGAATATCAGATCATGTGTATGTATTACCTATTCCAAAATAAACAAAATCTAATGAGAGCAAACATAGCTCTCTCAAAATCTAATAGTCTCTCCCTTCTTTTCCAGGTAGTATATTTGTTAAGTTGCGGAATGCGCCATGCCTGGCCCTTAGTTAGCAAAGAAGCCAATGTCCAGGTTCAGGTAGTGCGACATGGTGCTGCTGGACCAACTGGTCAGCATCCAGCTGGCTCGCTCTATCTAAGGGCTTTTTAGATGTAGGCCAAGGACTGCATTTTCCATTCCTGCTTTCCAGACAAGCCTGGGCTCAGGAAGTAACTAGATTGGGTATCTCAGAAGGAGAGATGTTCAGAAGCAATCTGGAGGTCTAGGAGGCCCCACTGCTGGGTTTGCATTAAAGGAGGTAGATGCAGGGATAGGGAATGAAG
Organism: Loxodonta africana; assembly: GCF_030014295.1. Taxonomy (NCBI): domain Eukaryota; kingdom Metazoa; phylum Chordata; class Mammalia; order Proboscidea; family Elephantidae; genus Loxodonta; species Loxodonta africana. The sequence continues at coordinate 97,956,538 of NC_087350.1, forward strand.
AGCTACACCCCATGATGAGGGACGTTGTTTATTGCTAGGTGCCAATGAGTTGATTCCAACTCATACTGACCTAATATGACAGAGTAGAACTGCCCATAGGATTTTCTAGGCTGTAATCTTTATAGGAGAAGATCACCAGGTCTTTTCTCCGATGGAGTCACCAGGTGGGCTCAAACCACCAACCTTCCAGTTAGCATCCAAGTGCTTAACCACTGTACCACCAGAGCTCTTCTTGATGGGGTATCCAAACCCAAAAACCAAACTCATTGCCACTGAGTAGATTCTGGCTCATAGCGACCCTATAGGACAAAGTAGAACAGCCCCATAAGGTTTCCAGGGAGTGGTTGGTGGTTTCAAACTGCTGACCCTTTGGTTAGCAGCTGACCTCTTAACCACTGTGCCCCCAGGGCTCCTTTGACGAGGCACAGTCCTGTGTAACTGATATTTTATGTGTTCCATATATATAAACGTTACAGTTTACATAGTGTTGATAAACATTTGGGAGGTAAGTGGGGTTAGGACACTGTCTTGCTTTGCTGAAGAGGAAACCCTGCTGTTTTCTGAAATCCATCCTAGCATCTGAGCTGAGGCCATGCTTTGCATGGGCTGCACCTAGCCAGTGACCAAGAACAGCAAGGATATTAAGGTAGGCTCATTCCTGGGGGACACGGGACCCCTCTCATGGTTTGCACGCTTCCCAGTGGAGTTGCTGAGCTTTTCTTGGAAGTGCTCTGCAAGTTAAGATGCTTCCACTCAACCTTCCTTCCTTGTCTCTCTCCAACATTTGGGATCAGGCCTGCTTTGCAGTCTGATTTTTACCAGAATAAGGTTCTTGCCTTTCACTGGTCTAGAATGAGCAGGTATGGCACGTAGTTTTCCACACGAGCAAAGCTTTATTGAAGAGGCTTGCAAGCAGAGGTGAGGAGGGCCTAGAACAATGCTTACTCTCATCTCACAGGACAAAAGACGGGCCCAAGGGTTTTTTTTTTTTTATTGTGCTTTAACTGAAAGTTTACAAATCCGGTCAGTCTCTCATACAAAAATTAACATGCACCTTTCTGTACACTCCTAATTGCTCACCCTCTGATGAGATAGCACAGTACTTCCCCCTCCTCTCTCTCCTCGTGTACATTCAGGTAGCTTCTGGACACCTCTGCCCTTTTATCTCTCCTCCAGACAGGCGATGGCAAGATAGTCTCATGTGTCTACTTGATCCAAGAAGCTTGTTCTTCACCAGTCTCATTTTCCATCCCCTATTCGAGTCCAATCCCTGTCTGAGGAGTTGACTTTGGGAATGATTTCTGCCCTGGGGTAACAGAAGGTCTGGGGTCCATGGCCTCCGGGGTTCCTCCAGTCCCAGTCTGACCATTAAGTCTGGTCTTTTTATGAGATTTTGGGGCCTGCATCTCACTGCTCTCTTGCTCCCTCAGGGCTTTCTCTGTTGAGTTCCCTGTCAGGACAGTCATCAGTTGTGGCTAGGTACCATCTAGGTCTTCTGGTCTCAGGCTGATGTAGTCAGGCCTGAGTTTTAAAAGTTCTTGGATGGGAAAAGATTCATGTTTATTCATACGCACAGGTGGGGATATATTAAGTAAGGTGCGCGTGCAGCAGCTTTCCAAGATGGCTCTTGCCCCGGATGCCTCTGGGATTCGTAGCAGGACTTATTAGTCTGGAGAGTCTCCCGCTCTCCAGGTTCAATTCCCCAGCTGGGGCTGTAGCCCCTCACTGCCCCTGGTGGAAGGTCACACAGCGATCACAGGTGGATGTTCTGTGCATGTCCCCAGGCCTGGTTTTCTCCACTGCCCCTGGTGGAAGGTCACACAGCGATCACAGGTGGATGTTCTGTGCATGTCCCCAGGCCTGGTTTTCTCCAGCTGCTTCTGAAAGGCAACTTTAAAAAAGTTTGTGGTCTATTTTTAGATTCCCTGCCCCATTTTTCTGGGGAATGGCTTTGTTTCTGTGCCCTGGCCCGTTTCTTGTTACTTTGCAGATTTTGGGGTCCCTCTGTTCTCTGTCTTATTAAGTCTCTAGGTTCCACACTCAACCCCCTATTAACTCCCTTACAATATAGTTTGTTTCTCTTTTACTTGCTTCTCCTCTAACCACACGAGTCTCTTCGCTATTCTCAAACAGGCACCCTCCGATCTCAGGGACTTTTCTCCTTGTCTTATGATAGTTCTCCCAGCCTCTCCTGGCTCCCTCTCATTTTCTCTTACATTCATTTCCTCTAATGAATTTCCTGCAAGTTTAATTTCCTTTTGGCATCAGGCATAGATCTGGGTGATTCCAGACTGTGCTTTCCATCAATGCACAGTATTGTCTTTCTTTTTATGAAGTTCATTTCAACTTGAGTCACTAGATGGTCACGTCTTTTTTTCTATCCACTTGTCATTTTTAACATCTTAATGATAAAAAAAAATCTGTGATTCTGTCTGGCATATAACATAGACATAGAAATGAAAATTCTTTTATCTTGTCAAAATATACAGATATGCTTCGTATTACATTACATAAACTCATATAAGGTTCAGTTTTACAAAGGTTTCTGTTTAATATATATGCAGACTATGGGTTTTTTGTTTGTTTCCTTAATAATTTGTCCCCTCCCATTCTTCATTTCCACTTTTGGTGTCCTTCTGTTGGGGTTTGTAATTGTGCTGGCCAGCCTGGGGTCCTTAAGAATTTGTGCAGGCCAGAGAACTACCATTGTCAGGTAGGCCTTGTTTTTTGGCATGGAATATGCTGGTCTAAAGGAAGAGGCTGTTTAAGTCTACGGAAATAGTGTCACCAGGAGAATGGGTACATTGTAAGCTGTGATCAGAATACCATATAATGTATGGTGTGGAGGAACCAGAAGGCTCATTCTTCTAGGCTCTTCCTGGAATTGCCTGGCAGCAACTTGGCTGGCTGTGTGCAACAGTTCCCAGGATTCCATCCTGGGAGTTTACTCTGCCTGAATAGACTGTTTCATCAGAAAGAAACCAAGTATCCCTTGGCGGCCAGTATTCTAAGAGTGGTTTTCCCTAAAGTGATGCACGGAAGAAGAGTTGCAGAGTAAGGGTAAAAAACCCTGTTGCCTTCAAGTCGATTCTGACCCAAAGCAGCCCTAAAGGACAGAGCAGAACTGCCTCATAGGGTTTCCAAGGAGGGTGGGGAGGATTTTGAGGCAACTTGGAAACGCTGAATAAGCCAAGTTGTGTGAAAGTAACCCTTACAGGCAGTGAACTAAAAAAAAAAAACCGGTTGTCATGAGTGATTGTGACTCATAGCGACCTTATAGGACTAATGCTTAATTATGCTCATATTCCAGGGGAGACAGAGTAGAAGAGTGCCAAAGCAGGAAGGAAAGTGAGCAGCAGCACTTGACTTCGTGAAGAATGTCTTCAAGGAGCTGTATATGCAAGGACTTGTGAGTAGCTTGTCTTGATCATTCAGTGTGCATGTGTGTATTAAAGAATCAGTACCTTACACACACACCCACATTATTGCCTTGCCCCTTTTCAGCAGACTCTCCAGACACTAACTATATTGTGGGCTCTTCGAGAGCAGGGGCCATGAATTTCACTTCCTGGAGCCCTGGTGGTGTCGTGGTTAAGAGCTCAGCTGCTAATCAAAAGGTCGGCAGTTCAAATCCACCAGCCGCTCCTCGGAAACCCTATGGGGCAGTTCTACTCTGTTCTGTAGGGTCTTTATATGAATTCGGTTTTCTTTGTGTGTGCCCCCAGTGGTGTCAACCACAGAGCTACATGCATGGCAAAGCCTCCTTGAATTATTCCTTTGAGCGTTATGGAAAATGGGTTCTTGGGCACCCTGGCAATGTGCACTTCACTAACTGATTTGCATGCCCAAGAGCACAAAATTTCCCTCCACCAATCTCTACTTCAACTCCAGCAGTCTTCCTTCCTCTCCACACATTTTGAGGGCTCTACCTAATAGTCCAGAGTCTCTGGGTGGTACAAACAATTAACAAGCTTGGCTGCTACCTGATAGGCTGGAGGTTTCAGTCTGCCTAGTGGCACCTCAGAAAAAAGGCCTAGCAATCTACTTTTGAGAAGTGAGCCGTTGAAAACCCTATGGAGTATAGTTCTACTCTGACACACATGGGGTCACAGTGAGTCAACATTGATTCAAAGGCAACTGGTTTTTTATGGTTTTTACCTAACAATCCAGTTCTAAGACAGGTCTTTGACTAAGCACATGGTTTGTTGTTGCAACAGCTAATACCAAATTAACTCCCTATGGCAATTAGCTATTTCCTCAGAGGCCTGGGAATCAACTGTAAACACGAGGTACAGGGGTGAGTGAGGTGGGGGGGAAAAGGCCGTCAGGGAAACTGCTCTTGCTGATGGCTGAAGATAGTCCCTGCAGACACAAGGGAAGGAGTCACAAGAAAAGGATGCCCAAGGGGCTTCTGCTTTTTCTCAGATTTAAGTCTGCAGGATTTCCTACCCATTTAGGGGATTGGTTGTGGGCTAGAAATCCTAGAGACCGGCAGGAAATCTCAAATGAAGTTCATAATGGTAATATAGGGTCCATTGCTAAGAGATCTGGCATGTTGGTCTTTCTTTCTAAGATTTCTATTACGCTTTCTGCCTACAAAAGTAGAAATACAGGCTCATTAAACATTTTCAAACATTGTAAGAAATACATAATATGAAAAGTGGAAGCACTTGTAATCCTGGTGCCTTCCCACTCCCACCCAAATCACCACTGTCAGTTATTTTGTATGCCTCTCCAGATGCCACGCTTTGTGGTTTGAAGCAAATTGTGTCTTAACGTACAATGTCTTTGACCAAAAAATATTCCACCACAAACTCAGATTCCTTGGTAGCTTGGGGTAGATATGTCCCAAGCTCTGTGTGTGTATGTGCACATGTGTGTGTTTGTGTGTGTTTGTTTGTGTATCTGGGACCGAGAGAGGCAGAGAAGGAAGAGAAAATGTGAGGAATGATAAAATCACCCCTACTCCTTTTCTGGGAAATGCTCTTCAGTTCTTGATTTCTCTCTTTCATAGGAAAATGTGTTATGAATCATCAAGCCAGATAATTTATTTAACATGAACATAGAGCACCATACTAAGAGTTATAAAAAAAAAAAAAAAAAAGATTGATTATAAACCACATATGCTCACTTGTCGGAGAGCTGTCAAGAACATGGTGGCCTAGGTGTGCTTCTGCCCAAGCATCCCTGAAGTGCTTTTATGTGAGAGAGGGACCATCTCTTGAATGCCTAGCAAGGATTTCCTGGAGTGGTGGTTTGAGGAAGATTCCTTCTATAAATGATTGCTCAGGAGACTGCAATTTAAACTTGGATCTCCACATGGAGGTGAAAATAACACAACTTTGGGAATGCACCACCCACCAGAAAGTTCCAGAGATGATTGTTAGCTAGTTGGGGATTGGGAGTTTCTTGGAGAAGGCAGGCCTAGCAGGTGACTAGGAATGGGTCTTGGGACACTGTTGCTACCCTGCTCAATTTATGCTCCCACACGCACACTTTTTCAGAACATCTGAGAGAATATGTGTTGGTTCATGCATTAGACTTCGGATTTTGAGACTCCCCACCCAACAATCTCCAAGCAGCTATGGCAGTCCCTGTAAAAGTTCATAGTTGGCTTTCTAAAACAGGTGATCTGTACTCAGTTATTGGCTTCTGTCATGGATTGAATTGTGTCCCCCAAAAATATGTGTCAATTTGGGTAGGCCATGATTACCAGTGTTGTGTAATTGTCCACCATTTTTTCATCTCATGTGATTTTCCTATGTGTTTTAAATCCTATCTCTATGGTGTGATGAGACGGGATTAGAGGCAGTTATGTTAATGAGGCAGGACTCAATCTACAAGATTAGATTGTGTCTTAAACCAATCTCTTTTGAGATAGAAAAGACAGGAGCAAGCAGAGAGATATGGAGACCACATACTACCAAGAAACGAGACCCAGAACAGTGAGTCCTTTTGACCCAGGGTCCCTGTAGTGAGAAGCTGCTTGACCAGGGGAAGATTAATGATGAGGACCTTCCTCCAGAGCCAACAGAGAGAGAAATCCTTCCCTTGGAGCTGATGTCCTGAGTTTGGATTTATAGCCTACTAGACTGTGAGAGAATAAATTTCTCTTTGTTAAAGCCATCCACTTGTGCTGTTTCTGTTATAGCAGCACTAGAAAACTAGGACAGCTTCCTGTAATCAAGTTGCTAGGTAGAACTTAGCAATCATAAATGACTCCTCTGGTTGGTTGTTTAGTTTTTTGAGCATTAAGTATAATCTAATAAAATTTTTCATAAAAAAACCTCTTTTTTGTTTTGAGTAATGCATGTTCATTTTAGAGAATTCAGATAAACAATAAGAAAGAAATGAGCTATAACGCTCCTGCTAAATGATAACTGCAATGAACATTTTGGTATATTTTCTTCCAAAATTCCCATACTTTAATAATAAGCTTTCAAAAATAGATATTTTATACGTATATGAGAAAGTTTTCCTTTTATTTCAACCTGAGGATAACTATTGTTTCTTTACGAAAGTCTGAAAGTGCATTCTATTAACTTCATTAAGCAGCAGATAGAAGTTAATTTCATTTTTTTTTTTTTATTTATCAAGTGACGTTCTTTTTGCTTTTATTTTTTAGGGAAAGGTTGTGTTTAGAAAAGAGCTGGAAACTGATCCACAAAGCCAGTCCATGGACCTTGATTCAGTTTAGTTTGAGCCTCAAATGGGCTGTAAGATTCCTAGCCTTTAAATTTCAACCCAAGGTGACTTCTGTGGATTTGACTTTTTTTTTTTTTTAAGTCTTTTGTGTAACTTTGATTAATTGCCTCAGATAAAAGGAATGGCTTATTCCAGGGTGACAAAAATGAATCCTGACCTTAAGGGTTTCACTCTACCAGCTCAGAGAGTGGGATATTTCTGGAAATGGCAATGGCACTGGTTGGTAAAGTTGTGTTTCCCTAACTTCCTCCTTTGTTTATTGAGTCACCCAGGACTGCTAATATTAGCCCTTTCAGAGCCAATCCAGGAAAAGAATCTCTGCCAAATGAAATTCCAGAGCTGAAATAGACAGTGAATATAATGGCTAAGTCACTCCTGACAACTTTGGCTCCGTTATCGTTCCAAAATTAACATACATAAGCAAAAAACAAAAACAAATCACTCCTCCTCTCTTAGCCCTACTTCTCACCCTGACTCTTAACCAATAGAAGGACTCAGATAAATGGAAGGATTAGGTACTTCACAAAAATGAAGCCAGGTCAAATGGAAAGGTTTCTAAGAGTAACTGGATACAGCCCTTGCTTCCAACAAAAGTGCTAACCCACCCATCCAGGGATGAGGGTCTTCTATAGGCTGGAGATCTATGCCCCAGGCCATTCAGGCAATCAATAGGGTCTCTTCTGACTCTAAAATTCTAGAGTTATCATGTTGGTTTTGTGACTCCAAATTAAAATTACTTGACTGTGATTCTTAATCCCTGAGAAAAAGTAAAAAAAAAATAAAGAGAAAAACAGGTTCTCTACAGGCTTGATGTCCTTTAGGAACTGATTAAGTCTGGGGAATGACACACAGTGTATGGGAGATGGCGTGTGTGTGTGTGTGCGCGCGTGTGTGTGCGTGTGTGGCTGCATGCATGCCTGCACATACCTGTTTGGGAAGTGGGAGGAGAAGAAGGCTTTCTCAACTTCATATAGCCTTTTCCCCATCTAAACCAAAAACCAAAAACGCAAACCTATTGCCATCAAGTTGATTCCAACTCATAGTGACCCTGTGGGGCAGAGTAAACTGCCCCATAGCATATCCAAGACTGTAAATCTTTACGGAAACAGACTACCACATCTTTCTCTCATGGGGAGTGCTGGTGGGTTTGAACTGCCGACCTTTCAGTTGGCAGCTGAGTGCTTTAACCACTGTGCCACCTGGGCTCCTCCTTGCCCCATCTGCCAAGGACAATTCTTTTCTGGTTCCCTAAAAAATACTACTCAACTTTTGTTTTTTCTCTTTCTCACCCCCTCACTCCCTCTTGCTCTTTACTTCATCATTCATTCAACAAACATTCACTGGAGATTTTAAGACATTGATCCCTGGGAGATAGCATGATATAGCTGAAAGAATTTTGGCCTAAAAGGTGTAGACGAATCTTTGACCCAGCTCTACCATTTATAAACTTGGTAACTTTGGACAAGTGACTTAATCTAAGTTAGAGCATAGAATAGGAATAGCAGGCCCTTTTTTTACTTTGCATGAAAATATTTGGTAAATTGTAAAAAAAGACGCAGAAAAAAAAAAAAAGATTTTAATTAACTTGCAAGTCTCCCTAGGAGATGAGTCTTAATAAACCTGTCCTTAGCAATTGGGTTTGAATTTGTTTATAAAATGCCTTTTGACTTTCTGGTTGAGAGCACAGGCTTGTGAAGGCTGGGGCGTATGGGGTGGCGGGGGGACTGTAGTTAGGAGACTCAGAGCAGACAAAGAACAACACGAGTGCATAAGAGAAAAGCAGATTCTCTAGGAAGGAGAAACAGAGTAGGTGAGGGGGCCCTCAGAAAACAGTTTGCCCATTTTGGCTTTCCCGTGGTCAGGCCCTGGTTGTTAGTAACTTGTATGCTCAGTGGACTGTGGCCTCTAGACAGAGCTGGTTAGGTCACTGAGGACAAAGACCACTACTGTCCAAAGGATCTTTTTCAAAGGCAGTTCTTGCATCAAAACCAAAAAAAACCAAACCCAGTGCCGTCAAGTCGATTCCAACTCATAGCAACCCTATAGGACAGGGTAGAACTGCCCCCATAGAGTTTCCAAGGAGCATCTGGTGGATTCGAACTGCTGTCTCTTTGGCTAGCAGCCGTAGCACTTAACTACTACACCACCAGGCTTCATGCATCAGCAACCCCAAAATCATACATTCTTGGGCTTGTTAGGCCTTGAGGTTAGAGACTGGTTCTCTTTCTAGTGTTAGGACTGGCCAATAAGCCTGAAATATCATTTAAATGAATAAATATATGACATCATAAGGGACAATTATTTATGCAAAAATGATTTGATGAAAGAGACTTATTACTGAATTGTCATTTTTGTATACATTGAAGCAATGCAGCATGGTGGAAAGGCCACGGAGCCTAGTCTCAACTCTGCCAGCTGTGGCCCTCCAGTAAATCTCTCAGTTGCTTTGTGCCTCTGTAAAAGAAGAGTCTGGCTTGAATTCCGTGTTTCTTAAGGAGTAGTTATTGGATCACATGCATCAAAAAGACCTGGGCTAATTTTTAAATATTTCTGGACTGTCTCCTCGATGCCATGAATCAGCATCTCTGGGATGAGGCCTCAGAATCCGCATTTTTAACAAGTACCCCAGGCCATTTCTCATGCACGTGGAAGCACACAGCCTCACTGGATAGGACTAGCAACAGGATCCCTTCCTGCTCTAATTTTGTAATTCTCATGACCCAGATCTCAGCTCTATTTTTCTGTGAACAAAGCAAAATTAAAAGGAGAAAGGAAATAACACTGGCTGAGAACTTACTATTCGCCTGGCACTATGTTTGCGTAAGGAGTCCCAGTGGCACAGTGGTTAGAGTGCTCGGCTGCTAACCAAAAGTTTAAACCCACCATTCACTCTACTGGAGAAAGATGTGGCAGTCGCTTCCATAAAGCCTTGGAAACCCTAGAGGGCAGTTCTACCTCGTCCTATAAGGTTGCTATGAGTTGCAATCAAGTCAACGGCAACAGGTTTGGTTTTGGAATGTTTGGGCAAAAGGAGCCCAGGTGGCACAATGATTAAACACTTGGCTACTAACCGAAAGATTGGTGGTTTGAACCCACCAGTGGCTCCGCAGGAGAAAAGTCCTGGTGACCTGCTCCTATAAAGATTACAGCCTAGAAAACCCTATGGGGCAATTCTACTCTGTCATATAGGGTGGCTAGGAGTCGGAACTGACTCAGTGGCACACAACAACATGTTTGGAGTGAAGTTCCTGGGCAGTGCAAACGGTTAATGTGCTGAACAAAACGGTTCAACTCCACCCAGAGGTGCCTTGAAGGAAGAAAGGTCTGGTGATTTATTTCTGCTTTCGGCTAGCAGTCAGGCGTGTTAACCGTTTGCCCCACCCAGGGACTCCAGAAAACGGGCAGTTTAATTTAATTTTAAGCTCCAATGAATATTGTAATATTTCTGTCATGTTTGGATGAAGCTGTCTTATGACAAAGGGATAGCAAAAGGCACTTGTCTAGTTTGAAATAATGTATGTGGAAAGAACACTGTAAAACTGTATACAATGTAAGGTATTGTTATTTTTTTGGATTAAGATCACATACAGCCGGAAGGAACCCTAGATATCATCTAGTCCAACTCTCTTATCTTATTGGCACTGAGACCTATGAGGGTCCAATGTATTGCCTAAGAGCACATACAAACAACAAAAAAAAAAATTGCCATTGGGTTGATTCCAACTCATAGCGACCCTACAGGACAGAGTAGAACTGCCTCATAGGGCTTCCTAGGAGTGGCTGGGTAGATTCGAACTGCCAACCTTTTGGTTAGCAGCAGAGCTCTTAATCTGCCACCAGGGCTCCAAGAACAGATACAAAGTAGTGGTTAATAGCTTAGATTCTAGAGTCAGACAAATCCAGTTTGAAGCCCAGCCCTGCCACTTACTGGCTTGCAACTTTAGGGCTAGGGAGGGCCCTGTCAAAGAGCTGAGTTGTAGAGTGAGTCGAGTTTGCCAGATGGGCAGGCATTCTAGGCAGAGTGAACAGTATGTCCAAAGAGAGAGGTGTGAGAGGGAGAAACTCTGCATGGAGGAGGGGATACAGTCCCACCCAGCTGGAGCACACAGTGTTTATGAAGGAGGGAAGAGAAAAGATGGGGGCAGGGGGAAGGAGGCAGTTGCCCTGCCTCAATAAGAGGAAACTCCACTGCCATTGTTTTCCCTTGCTATTTCAGTATTACTTTGTATTGATAGCATATCCAAAGAAGTTTCAGTTGCTACAAACTCTAGGAATATGGCTTTGTCAACAGAATCTCCAATACTTTGTAGTTCAGGGAGGGTAAGACTGGGTAGGGCCTGGGATATTGCTGGTCCCTTGGAGGCCCTTCCAGTTTCTCTGTGAGCTGAGCTCTGTTTAGTCCAATACCCAAATGAGGCTTTCTTGGGCAATAAGGCCCCGGGATGTGGCTAGAAAATATTAAACTTTTCATAGAAATATAAAATACATACAGAAAACTGTATATATCAGAAGTGTACAGCTTAATGAATTTTCATAAATAGAGCACGCACATGTAACTAGCACCCAGAACAAGAAACTGAAAATTAGCAGCACCCCAAAACCCCTCATGAACTCTTCTAGTCATTAGTCCTCCCAAAGTAACCACTATCCTGACTCCCAACAGCAGAGCTCAGTTGGCTTGTTTTTTTTTTTTTTTTTAATTAATTTTTATTAAGCTTCAAGTGAACATTTACCATTCCAATCAGTCTGTCACGTGTAGGTTTACATACATCTTACTCCCTTCTCCCACTTGCTCTCCCCCTATTGAGTCAGCCCTTTCAGTCTCTTGTTTCGTGCCAATTTTGCCGCCTTCCCTCTCTCTCTATCTTCCCATCCCCCCTCCAGTCAAGAGTTGCCAACACACTCTCCAGTGTCCACCTGATTTAATTAGCTCACTCTTCATCAGCATCTCTCTCAGTTGGCTTGTTTTTGTGCAGTATGTACCTGTATCTAGCGTCTTTGATTTATACTACACTTTGATTTACATTACATTGTCACATGTAGTGACAGGTCTGTTCACTCTCATTGCTGTATAAAAAAAAAAATTTTTTTTATTTTGAAACATTTTAAGCCTACATAAAAGGTAGAAGAATAGTACAATGAACAGCCGTATAGCCTTCACCTAGATCATGAAGAACTCCCCCTGCCCCTTATAGATGAGGCAAACTAAAACAAAGAGAAATTAGGTAACTAGCCAAGGTCATGGCCTTGGAATCTAGTCCTGCTTGCCTTGCTGCTTAGCTATAAGACTGGGCAAACCACTTAACTTTTCTGTAACTGTTGCTTCATCATTAAAATGGGAATAATGATCCACACCCCGCCAAATTTCCAGGCTGTTGTGAGGCTGAAGTATGAACATTTGAAAGCACCTTGGAAAGAGCAAAGTAGCAGTATTCAAGTGAGGTATCTTTAAACGGTAGGATCCTGGACCCCAAGCACTGTAGATCCTGATTCAGTAGGCATGGGATAGGGGCAGGAGTGTTTAACAAACACTGTTGGTGATTCTAATAACCTAGTCCCCAGAGTGCACTATGAGAAAACATTCTGTAAAACGGTGGTTCTCAAACTTTAGAGACTATCAGAATCACACGGAGGGCTTATTAAAACGGCAGAGTTTCTGATTTACTAGGATTGGGATGAGCCTGGGACTTGGCATTTCCAACGAGTTTCATGTGCTACTAATGCTGTTGGCCAGGGACCCCACTATGAACAACTGCTGTGAAGCACTTACAAAGTCAGGTATGAGTACCACTGGCTACCTTGATGATGCAGGGAAATTTCTGGTTAAGAGTAAGCTCTAAAAAATGATAGGATAATATTTATAAGAAAATAATTGCTCATTCACAAACTGAAATTTAATTCATTTCAGCAACTAATTTATTGGACATCTATTTAGTGCAGGTGTTATTATGTGCACTAGGGTTTACAAAGGGAAAAAACAGCTTCCTTGACGTCAAAGAGCAAGAATGTATAAACAAGTAAATAATACTGTGTGACAAAGGCAAAAGTAAAAGTTTACAAAGTGCTGCAGTGTTGAATTCCAACTGAGGTAGTCAGGAGGGCTTCTGAGGATGGTCTTATCTGTCTTGGGTTTTGAAGGGTGAATTCCCATTGAACAGGGTAGAGAAAACAGCATGAGTAACAACACATAGGAATTCTACACTAGGATGTGTTCGAAGGCCTGTGAGTAGATTCATATAGCTGGAGCTTAAACTTCAAGGATGATGGAGATCAGAGAGGTGACTGGAGAGAGAGGCAGTAGCCAGATCCTGGAGTGCCGGGGGAAGCCAGATCCTGGAGGGTCCAAGAAGTCGATTGAATCCTGGAAATAATAAAACAAAATCTTGAAACCTCCCAGGAATCTCAAGTTAGCCCACATCTGTGATGATGGCACATACCTACCTCAATAGTATCTTACACTTCCGTCTTGGGTAGTGTTCTTGCCACTAGCTCCATGTTCTTAGACTCATGAAGACTAAAGAGAGATGGAGCACAGAATTTGGTATGTTTTATCCTTGTGAGCCTGGAGAGTGTGGCCGCAAGATTAGTCCCTGAGGCCCTCTCCCTCAGAGGTCATAGAGAATGAAAGAAAAGCACAAGGAAGCTTGTTCAACCTTAAAGAGGGGAAGTGACTCACAGGTTTAAGAAACGAAAAAGTAGGGGAAAGGGCAAGTGTCTTCTGATGCAAAGTAAGGTCAAATTAGGGAGAAGTAAAAACAAACAGAAAACATCCGTAATTGCTCAAAATTCAATATTTTCTTTCATCTTGTGTCAGGTCAGAAGGTGGACTGCCAACAGGCAAACTAAATGTTTGCTTAGAGCACCAACAAAGCTGCAATGCCAGCAAGAAAAAAAAAAAATTTTTTTTTTTAGAATAATTCGATTGCTTAAAGCATTCAAGATGTCAACACAGAAAAAAAAAAAAAAAACCCCACAGAACTTTATTGGACTTTATCAGACTGCCTAACACTTATTTTATGGTTTAGTATTGTATTTTACATGGCGGTGAGGGGAGAAGAAATACAATAATTTTCCCGATTCCACCCCAGGCTGAGAGCTCACGGAGGCTGAGGCTGGCGGCAATTTCTGGGGATCCTGGGCCAGTCACAAGGGAATGAGCCCTCTGAAACCCTACCTGGCTCCGGGTGATTACCTAACTTGTTTGCTCAAAGAATCTGGTTCTGGCCCCTTCATTTTACACAAGAAAACACTAGAACTGTGATGTTGATTAAATTCCTTTAAAAACCTACACAATTAAAAAAAAAAAAAAAAAAAACCCTTTTCGTAATAAGCGTAGGCAGCATCATACCGGAGTGATTTGATTCGAAGTCTTGTTGAGAATAAAAGACGGGGACCGACAACAGTATTCTGAGACCCTTTTTGGAAATTCTTATCAACCTTAAATTGGAAATATGTTGGAGGAATTGACTTTGAAGTGGAAAGAGCAGTAAAACAGATGCCTCTACAGTCCAAATTGTTTTAAAATGAAGAAGCAGCGTAGAATTTCACAAAACTTTAGAAGTTAGTTGTCAGCTAAAAATAACAGCCTAGAAGCCATTCTTTCCATATTTAAAAGGCGTATCTATTCTGAGGATGACGCCGATCAACAGATTGTTACTGTTGTTAGGTGCCCTTCCTAGCGACCTTAATAAACCAAAACCAAACCCAGTGCCACCCAGTCGATTCTGACTCATAGCGACCCTATAGGACAGAGCAGAACTGCCCCATAGTTTCCAAGGAGCGCCTGGCGGATTCAAACTGCCGACCTTTTGGTTAGCAGCAGTTCCACTTAACCACTACGCCACGAGGGTTTCCCCTAGCGACCTTAGCGATCCTATACGACGGCAATGGGTGTTTGGGTTTTTTGAATCTTCACAGGAGCAGATCGCGAGGTTTCTTCTCAGCAGAGCAGCTGGTAGGTTTGAACCTCTGACCTCCCTGCCAGCACGTCAATCGGTGCACCACCAAGGCTCCTCTACGCCCCCTTCCACAGCCTATTGCAAAACCGCCAAAGCCCACCTGAGCACCACCAACACTGGCCACCGGCCTCTCAGGGCCCCATAACCAAGGCAGAGCCCAGACAGGGCTCCCACGCCAGGCAGGGCCCTCCCCACCCAGGCCCGACACCCGCATCGAGACGTGGGCCCCACCCTTCAAGTCGGGCGTGCGTTGTGAGGGAGACGGAAGGCGGGGGACGCTGCCGAGAGCGACGCTCCGCCGAAGACCGGGGCGAGGGGCGGGGCTCCCGGGGCCGCCGGTCACGTGTCGCGGAGGCGCGGGAGGGGTAGACGCTGGGCCGCCGGCGAGCGCACGCTGAACGCTGCCTGGGCTGCCAGAGCCGGCCGCGCGGACTCGCCTGACGCTCGCCCTTCCTCTGCTGTCGGTCGGTGGGTGCGCGCCCCTCCCCTGCACCAGCGAGCTGGTCCCGGGAGCCCCAGCAAGCGCCCCAGCAAGGCTTCTCGGGCGCTCTGGGAGCCGCTGCACCGCTCCCGGTGGGGCTCTCGGGGTGGGGGGTCGGTTCCGGGGGTGCTGGCTGGGAAGGGGCGGTCTCTGGGACCCTTGCTTACGACCCTGGGTTTGGTTCCTTGAGGTTTCGTTTCTGCTAACGGTTTAGTGCAGTTGTTATTAAATCTCCTTTGGCTCGCATGCATGGCGGCTGGGTAACTTCCTATTTGTCCCCAAGTGACATTACTTAAAGGGAAACGGGTTAGAAAATCGTCTCAGAGCAGAAGTTTATGGGGTACACAGTCAGTGAGGCAGTCGGTACTGGCGCCTGACTTCCTCCTTCAAGTTGGGTCTCCAGGAGAAGAAACGCGTGTTCTCCGAATTCACTTGTAGTAGAACCGGGACCCTTAGTGGCAGGAGGGGGAACTGACTCGCCCGGAAGCAGGGGACAGCGGCTGTGCAGGTTTTTCCTCCCCACGTCCGAGGCGGTTTTGCGTGCGTGTGGGTCCTCGGGATTCTGAATTTACGCTTAAAACCGTCCCAAAATGTTTCTCAGCTCTTCGGAGTACGTCTCTCTCTTTGTGCTTAGTCTCCCCTAAACAAGTTTTAGTTCTTTCTCAGGAAGGTAAAATTAAATCCCGCCCAAGGCGCTCCAACTCTGTTAATTCTGACCCTGTGACCCCCCAGGGGAATGTTGACTGACCTGGATGTCTTCTACTTGAAATCCCTCTTCCGTCTTAACAGGGATTTCAACGCAGCATGTTCGTGAACAGATACTGCCTTTCAAAGGGCATTTCTAGTACCCTGGCAAGAAGCAAGACACATGTGTCAGTAACTTTGCATTTCTTTGCTGGGTCTTTTTTTTTTTTTTAATAAATAGAGTTTAAACACAAGCTCTGATGCCTTACCTCAGAAGCTATTGCCCTTAGGAGAAGATTGAGAGAGGATTAGAAGAAGTACAGAGGACTACACTGATCTCATCTTGAATTTTGCTCTACTTGAAATTAGCATCTGCTTGGGTCAGGGAGAATACTGAGAGGGTCTCATCCCTCCCAGGTCCTGAAGTAAGTTTCTTTTCCACAGTCTCCTTTATCGAGGAAGAAAAATGGGATCTGTTGCAGTTGATCCACAACCGGTATGAATTTTAAATGTTTCTTGTCTTTTTTCCTGCCACACACGTTTTGAGAAGCTAACCCCTCCCCACAACCTTTGGTTGCAGAGTGTGGTGACTAGGGTGGCCAACCTGCCTTTGGTGAGCTCCACTTACGACCTGGTCTTCTCCGCTTACATCAGTACAAAGGATCAGCATCCCTACTTGAAGTCTGTGTGTGAGATCGCAGAGAAGGGAATGAAGACCATCACCTCCGTGGCCGTGACGAGTGCTCTGCCCATCATCCAGAAGCTAGAGCCTCAAAGTGAGTTCTGATTTTTCCCTCAAGAGGCAGTCCAAGAGACTGGTCAAGGGTGAGCCAGGAGGTTCTTTACTGTAAATGCCAGTGTAATTGCTCTGAGCACACAGTGGTATGGTCAGGGATCCACAGGCTTTCCTGAGGCAAATACGGCGTTTACCTAGACACTGCCTGGTGACCCTGCTTGTCAGAGAAGGCCTGCTTCATAGCCATGGCAGATTTTTTTTCTTTAAATTTTATTTATTTATTTTGTTGTTGTTAAGAATATATACAGCAAAATACTCACCAATTCAACATGTACCATTTAGTTACATTGATTAGCCATGGCAGATTTTCATGATACTTTAAAATAATCCGTCCCAGAGATGCTTTTTTTTTTTTTGAATTGAACACATACCAAAGATTTTATTAAACTCATTAATTTTGAGGGAGCCAGTAAGATGTTCAGTTTGGCTCAAGGAACATTTGAGGAGCTGGGGATTTATAAACGGTTTAAAAAAGTAATGTTAGGATAAGATTGCTAGGTTAGATACAAAATTGGTTAATATCCTACAGGTTCATAAACTGTAATCTTTGGGGTTATCTTTTCGACTGGACAGAAATTATTTGGGCCTCTGCCAGACAAAAATTCACAAGTTAACCTCCCCCCCACAGAGTTATATGAGACCCCAGTCAACAGAAAGCCAGTCGAAGGTACAAGCCCAGTTCTGCCCTGAAAAAACACCTAGAAATCTTTGCCTATTTTCGTATAATTCAGATTGTTGTTCTGTCAGCTCCATTTAAGCAGTGTGGTAGGAGCTGGTATTGCAAAGACAATTGAGTTCTCATTTACAGTAATAATACCTTGTGTTGTTTTAAATGTTTCCTTTAATTGTTGTTGACGCTAAATACTTTCCTATTTGTTGATTTATCTTTCCGTTTTATCCCATGTAAACTCTTAATTCATCTACTTTGAATGAAGCTGTGTACGTTTGGGCATTTAATAAATACATTTGGTTTGACTCTTTATGTGTTCTTAACAGAAAGCTTTTTTTTTTAAGTGTGGTTTAGATGAAGGTTTACAGAGCAGATTAGTTTCTTATTAAACAATTAATACACATGTTGTTTTGTGACCTTGGTTGCCAACTCTAAAGATGCTTTGATGGTGGCAACTGAGATCATAAGGGAAGCATGCAGTGGGTGAACTGAAATAACTGACCTCCTTGGGACCACACAGTGCACATGAACTGCCTTTTAAAATAACATCTGTATTGAGATATAATTCACATACCACACAATTCACCCATTTAAAGTGTAGAATCTATAGTAAAGAATGCCTGCCTTGAGCATTATACTCTTTTAAGATCTATCTGTATGGGATCAAATTGACAATAGCAACTCAGAGGATTAGATAGGAACTTTAGGGAGCAGTGAATTTATGTTAATGGGGGAGAAACAACTCAGAAAATGAGGGTGAGAATGGTTACATGACTGGAATGTAATCAGTGTCGCCAAATGGTACGTGTAGAAATTGTTGAATTAGTGTATGCTCTGCTGTATATATTCTCAACAACAACAAAATAAAATAAATTATGAAGAAGTATACAGTTAAATGATTTTTCACCAGTGGTGTATTCACAGGATTGTGTAAGCATCAGCACAGTCAATTTTAGAATACTTTCATCACCCCAAAAAGAAGCTTCATACTCAGCAGTCACTCCTATGTATGGTGGTTCCAATATTTCCATGTAACAGACTACTCCTGAATAAAGGTTTAAGTCTTTTCCCCAAATGCTTAACTCATGGACTCCTAGGTTTATAAGGGACCTCCAGAGACCAGGTATTTCAACTCTGCTATTCCCAAATGAATTTCGTACACAGAGGACTAGTGCTTGTCTTGATCATCATCTAGGAGGAAGCTTGGACTAAAATTTGGAACTTGTTAGGGAGATAGATCTAGAGTGTTATTAGTATACTCTTTTTCCTGGCGATACCTAGGGGACCCTACCCATACCCAAACATACACTAAATTTAGTATAAACCAAAACCAAACCCATTGCCATTGAAGTTGATTCTGACTCTTAGCAACCCTATAGGACAGAGTAGAACTGCCCTATAGGGATTCCAAGGGGTGGCTGGTAGATTCAAACTGCTGACCTTTTGATTAGCAGTCATAGCTCTTAACCACTGCACGACCAAAGCTTCAGATTTAGTATAGACAGGGATAAAAGAGGAGTCCCTGGGTGGAAAAAGTGGTTAAGCGCTGGGTTACTAAAGGTTGGCAGTTCAAACTCACCCAGAGGTGCCTTGGAAGAAAGGCCTGGTGTTCTACTTCTGGAAAGTCACAGCCAGGAAAATCCTATGGAGTGAAGTTCTACTCTGAAACACATGGGGTCGCCATAAGTTAGACCGGACATGGCGGCAACTGGTAGGGATTAAAGTAGCAT
Organism: Loxodonta africana; assembly: GCF_030014295.1. Classification (NCBI taxonomy): domain Eukaryota; kingdom Metazoa; phylum Chordata; class Mammalia; order Proboscidea; family Elephantidae; genus Loxodonta; species Loxodonta africana. The sequence continues at coordinate 97,975,562 of NC_087350.1, forward strand.
AGAAGTGCTGATCTTGAGGGAGTCTTCAGATCCTCATTCCCTGAACGAGGGTTCAGGTGAAGCCTAACTTCTTTTGGCATTAACTTTAGGGGCCATTTGATAAGGAGTTTCTTAGCCAGCTTCCTAGCTGACCTGTAGCTGCCACTTTCTGCTGCTCCCCCTCATTTTCTTGGCAGTAGAAATGAGTTGCCAACAACATGCCAAGCCTCCTCCTGTCTGGGCTAGGGAAACCAGGCAACATATGTTGTGGTAAATGAAAATATTCTTGCTATTTTTCTATAATAAGGCTGAAATTTAGGGCCTAGTAATGTGTATTCATTTCATGCCTACACTGTTAACTTTTTCCCCATTTGTGACTCTTCAGTTGCGGTTGCTAATACCTATGCCTGTAAACAGCTAGACAGGGTTGAGGAGAAACTGCCTATTCTGAATCAACCAACACACCAGGTAAGCTTGGGACCAAGTGTGGAGGCTTACCACTTTGCATATTTTCATGTTCTGCCGGTTTATCATAGGCTATGTGTGCCATACACAGGCATATACTTACCTGAAAGAATCACAGCTGCTTCCTTACCTTCCTGAACTGTTGTCAGGCTGCGTCTGGGAGGCAGAGAAGAATTAGCCACCTTTGGACTAGAATACTCTGTCTCATCTCTATCAGTTGGTGGTTTTACCTCTGCAGATGGAAGGTATTCTCTCAAATAACTGATTTGAATCGGAATTGACTCAACGGCGACAGGTTATGGGGTGCTGGATAAATGCAGAGGTGCTATACTAGAACCTTTTCTAACTTGGCTTGGTGCAGTGTTGATAGGACTGACGACCATCCTGTGTGGACAGCGAGCCAATGCTGACAAAAATGATAGGCCTATCCATTCTGGTGATTCTTTGGTATAGACATGTCCTAGAATTTTCCTTCTAACTAAGCATACAGCATGACACACAGTAATACAAGGTAGGGAAAAATCTGACTCTGTGTCTTTTATAACCTAAATAGACAAGTTTAGTGTATAGCTTTTAGAATGTGTATATCTCTTTAAAAACTGATTATGCTGCTTGGGACTAACCTAATGAGGAAAGTTATTATTTTCTCCTTTGGGTATTTTCTTTAAATTTCACTAACTTGTAGGTAACATTATAAGTCAAGTTACCGTATTTAAAATTAACAACAACAAAAAATTGGATTGGGTTGTGGAAAGTTCTAGTAAATGGTAATCTGGAGAGGGTCTTCATTTGACGTATTAACAAATAGTTAAAGAAGGATTTACTTCATGCTGATATGGGGTGGGAAGAGGGGGCTAACCTTAGCTTCATCTTCGTTTCCTCACTGGATTTGTGTGACTCTGGAATGAGCTATATAAAACCTCGTAATCTCACCAAAAGATAAGTTACCACTTTGCTTCTTCCTGTGATCTTTTTTTTTTCTGTTTGTCTTTAACTATACACCTGTAAGTAAATGTTGGCATTTGTACTACGCCCTGAACATTTAGTTTTTAATGTAGACTTTTATCTTCTAAGACATTTGAATTTGTATTCAGTTATAGCCCTTTTAAACAACTCCCTATGTAAGAAAAAAAAATACGAAGTTCCAGATGGACTTCTTAACCAAATCTGACTTATCCCAAACTAACATGGCTACACAATTGTGTATTTAATCCACGTAACCATTTTGGGCAGTATATTTATTTCACAGGTAACAAAACTTGATACTTGGAAGTAGTCACTTAGACCAGGACGTAAGTGTCATAGCTTTATTTGGGCTGCGGTCTAGTGTTCTTTGGCCTCCAATCTGACATGGTAGGTAGCCTGTAGAAAGTCACTGTAAAAAACCCATATATCTTGTGTACCATAACAACGTGTGGTATTCCTTCCTCCTGCCATAGAGGGAAATTTTTTTTCTCTTGCTTGCTTCATAGGATGATGACACTAGGCATATTAATTTACACTATTTTGTAAGTATCTCAGGAGCATGGCTGGATTATACCAGAAGACATTTGCCCGTTCATTGTATTTCACCTTGCTTGTGAGGAGAAGAAACTTAATATCTTAAAATGTTTTTGCAAAATAACCTGGTACCATGAATCATTTACCTTGTGTTTAAAAAAAACAAAGTGAGTGACTTGGAAGAAAAAAAAGGCTTACTTTTTAAATGTAAATAGTTAACTTATTTTTATATTCACATGCAAGAGGTTAATATTAACTATTAGCTGTTCTTCATGGAGTTAGCTCTTCATGGAATATTAGTGCCTGAAAGGACACTTTAGAGAATAACTAAACTGTAGGCTTTATCTCGCCCCATTTAGTCATATAACTAGAATTATGGAACTGCTGTAAGTGTCCTTGTAATAAAGTTTTTAAGTGGAAAGGGTTGTGATAGTTGTTATCCTTGTCTCAAATTCTCGCCTTTACCGCCCCCTTTGTGTAGGACCTGAAGGAGGGCACAGTAGGGTTAAAACCATTTCTTCCTCTCATAATAAAAATGGTATTAAGTCAGGATCTAGGTTTTCAGTCCACATTTCATGCGTGATCTTGGACAAGTCGCTGGTTTATGAAATGACTTTGAAAACTTTATGTTCTATACCTAAGATATGACTGTAGGAAATCTTTCATGTGTCCCCTCCCCACTCTCCAATATAGGGAGCAGAACTATCCAAGTAAGAGTTAGCTTACTTGGATTGGGAGCTTAGACTACTGTTCCTCCAATCAGCTGCTTCCTTCCTTCCCTTGCAGCAACTCAGAACACACACCGGTTTACTTCCCCAGTATCAGTGTTTAGTAGTAAACATACCTGTACCTGAACCCTTTGCTGTTGAGTTGATTCCGACTCATAGCGACCCTAAAGGACAGAGTAGAACTGCCGCATAGAGTTTCCAAGGAGCGCCTGGTGGATTTGGGCTGCCGACCTTTTGGTTAGCAGCCGTAGCACTTGACCACTATGCCACCAGGGTTTCTGTTGTAAACATATCGTGTAGTATTTGAGAGGAACTGAACTCAGTCAAGCATGCCAGGTATGATTGTGTTGTTGCATAAGCACAAAGGGGGGGAATCTTTTGTGCCAGTCTGTATCTTTTCCTTTACATGTGAGCAAAATGGGAAAACCAACCAGCCATGCCTCTAGGCTACCTTTGGGTATCATGGTTGGAGCTTGGGTAGGATGGTGGTTTGGAAATCCTGTGGAAGTGACAGGGATGGAGTACTGTCATCTCTGCTTAGGTGTTGTCTACAGACTTGTGTGCAAAGGATTGGGCATGCATCATGGTACGTATGTCTGAGAGTATGTATGCATGCAGGAACTGCTTCCAGTATAGTAAGCGTGTCAACATGGAAAATGCCATTCTTCTTTAGAGTAACCAACTCCTCTACCTCACTATTTGTTCATTTAATAAAAAACAAATAAATAAACAAAACTGAACACTTTAAAAACTTGATGAATTTTATTTCCCTTTACCTCATTTGTTCTTCCAACAACAACCCTTGCAGACTGGTAGGTAGGGCAGATATACATGATGAGGAAATCGAGGCTCACTCAAGCTTAGTGACATGCCCAAGACTCCAAAGCTAGAGAGTGCCAGTGCCAAGTTTCTTACTTAACTCTTCAACTGTGCTATATTAATGAAGACCTTCAGTGTGTGTTAATGCCCATGCTTTTCACCCACTAAGTGATCTTCCTCTCTATTTGTAGGTTGTTGCCAATGCCAAAGGTGCAGTGACTGGGGCGAAAGATGCTGTGACCACTACTGTGACTGGGGCCAAGGATTCCGTGGCCAGCACAATCACTGGAGTAGTGGACAAGACCAAAGGAGCGGTGACTGGCAGTGTGGAGAGAACCAAGTCTGTAGTCAATGGCAGCATTAACACAGTCTTGGGAAGTCGGATGATGCAACTGGTGAACAGTGGAGTAGAAAACGCACTCACCAAATCAGAGCTACTGGTAGACCAGTATCTCCCTCTCACCCAGGAAGAGCTAGGTAATTAGATTTTTGTGTTAAGATAATGTTTTATATCTTAAAGCAATCCTTTTTAACAGCTTCACTGAGATATATTTTATGCACTAGAAAATTTGCCTGCTTTCAGCCAAATTTATAGAGTTGTGCAGTCATCACCACAATCCAGCTTTAGAACATTTTCATCACCCCAAAAAATCCCTCATGCCTATTTGCAGTCAGTTGCAGTTCCCACCACCAGTCAACTAATTATCTACTTTCTGTCCTATAGATATGCCTTTCTTTTTTTTAATTTTATTTTATTATGGCTTTATATGTGTATCTCAAACCAAACCCATTGCTGTTGAGTTGGCTCTGACTCATTGTGACCCTACAGGACGGAGTAGAACAGCTCATAGGGTTTCTGTAGTCTTCACAGAAACAGACGACCACATCTTTCTGCTGGTGGATTTGAACTGCTGACCTTTTGGTTAGCAGCTGAGTGCTTAACCATTGTGCCAAATATTACACAAAATTTGCCATTTTAACCATTTTTAAGTTTACAATTTAGTGGCAATAGTTACATTAACAATGTTGCACAACTTTGACCACTATTTCTAAAACTGTCTTTATCACCCGAATCAGAAACTCTGTACCTATAAAGCTAGGTTTGTCTTCTTAAAGCAATCTTGTTTCACACTGAATTATACATACTAAGTTTTGAACGTTAGGAGAAAGTTTAGCCTAGATAAACGATTCTCTTTAAATGGATTGTCTTTAATGGGCTGCTTTACAGAATCGTTAAACATTTAGTGCCTACTATGTGCCGGGTAAAGTCCCTGGTGGCGCAAATGGTTTGCACTCATCTACTAACCTAAAGGTTGGCAGTTTGAACCCACCCAGCAGCACTGCAGAAGAAATGTCCTGGGCATCTGCTTCTATAGAGATGACAGCGGAGAAAACCCTATGTAGCAGCTCTACTCTGTAACATATGGGGTTGCCGTGAGTTGGAATCGACTCGATGACAATGGATTTAGTGTAGTTTATGTGCTGGGTACTGTGTTGTCCAAGAAGCACATTCTAGTGAGAAGGGACGTGTGGATGAAAATGTCAGTACAGTGAAATGTTCAGGTGGTCAAGCCCAGCAGGAGACATGAGCAGTCTTGGGGAAATGAATGCACAGTTGGTAGGCATGAGGGTAGAATCGACAAAGTCAAGGCCTGGGTTAGAGTCCAGGCCTTGTCCCCTGTCGTTGTGCTCCTTTAAATTTTTGTCCCTCTTTTCTAACCTCAGAAAAAGAGGCAAAAAAGGTCGAAGGATTTGATACGGTTCAGAAGCCAAGTTACTATGTTCGATTGGGATCTCTGTCTACCAAGCTCCGTTCCCGTGCCTACCAGCAGGCTCTCAGCAGGGTTAAAGAAGCTAAGCAAAAAAGCCAAGAGACCATCTCTCAACTCCATTCTACTGTTAACCTGGTGAGTAAAACTTCATTTTAAGATAATCTGAAGTGAGTTCATTCATCTCAAAGGGTGAGATTAAAGGTAATCATGAAATCTAGGAGTTTTAAATGTTTCTTTAGGAACAACCCAATAGAAAAATGGGCAAAAGGCATACAATCAATTCATAGAAAAGGAAGTATAAATAGCTCAAATGTATGAAATGATGCTAACCTTACTCTTACATAAAATAAATACAGATACTTCTATTGTCTTATCACACTGGCAAAATTTGATGCTGTTGGCAAGGGTGTAGACAAAGGCGCACTGGTATACTTCTGGAGAATTTAAGGAACAGATTCAAGGGATCGATTGGCAGTACGTAGGAAAATTACAAACAGACCTATACTTTGAGCAATTTTGCTTTGAGGAATTTATCCTACTAATACTAGTTTGAATTTGCAGAAGACTGTAAGCAATGCATGCCAACTAATAGAGGACTAACTGAATTGAAAGATCACAATAGACTACTGTGTAGTGATGAAAGATTGCCAAGTTACAGAACAGTGTGTTCTGCACTACCACGAGAAAGTGGTTCCTTCCTGGAAGGGGAAATAGGTGGCTGACAATAGGGAAAAGGAAGGTTGAACTCCTTACTCTTTTACTTTACACATAAACAAATTAAATTTTAGTTGCGTTACCTGTGATAAACTGGAGGTAAATTGGGGAACAGTGGTTTAATAGTTATATAGAGGCAGATGGCATGGTGGTCAAAGTGCTTGGCTGCTAACCGAAAGGTCAGTGGTTCAAACCCACCACCGCTCTGCAGGAAAAAGATGTGGCAGTCTGCTTCTGTAAAGATTTACAGTCTCAGAAATCCTATGGGGCAGTTCTACCCTGTCCTGTAGGGTCGCTGAGTCGGAATCATCTCAGCGACAGTGGGTTTGGTTTCGATTTTGGTTTAGTTACTACTGCTTGGCCGACTTACTCATATTGATAATAATTGGCAGTGACAACAGGGATGGTTTTCCTTAAACACTTACAGAAAGTCATGGATTTTGTGTCACATGATTTATATCAAGTATCTGAGCATAGGTTAACTTGACTGTCTAACTACTATGTTCCTTTGTCTTATTGTGTTCTAGATTGAATTTGCCAGGAAGAATGTGCATGGTGCCAACCAGAGAATTCAGGATGCTCAAGATAAGCTCTACCTCTCATGGGTGGAGTGGAAGAGAAGCATTGGCCATGACGACACTGATGAATCCCACTGTGCTGAGGTAAGAAAACTGCAAAAGTTCTCCTCAGACTTTGCATTTCAATTTTTCCGTAATTCCTCTTGTAGTACTCTTCCCTATCAAAGACCTGAACACTACTCTGTGCATAAAGTTGCTTGTTATGTGACAGGAAAGCAAAACTGGGGAGACACTTTATCTCCCAACCTACAGATATATATATATTGCCCCAAATGGGGTACAACTAAATGAGAAACATGGGTCTTTCCCTCATACTGAGTACAGATTAGCAGGGGGATACAGGCAGTTATGCCATTTGAGTGTTTGTGTGACAGTATAATACAGATGCTAGGAGAATATACAGGAAAGGTACCTAACTCAGCCTTGGAGCGGGGTGGGTGAGTCAGATGGCTTCCTAGAAGAGATGACCTAAACCAAAAAACCAAGCCCATTGCCATCGAGTCAGCTCTGACTCATGGCAACTCCATGTGTTACAGAGTAGAACTGCTCTGTAGGGTTTTCTTGGCTATAATCTTTACTGAAGCAGATCAAAGCTGACTCCTAATGAGTGAATAAATTAGATGAAAAGGCAATAAGTAGGGCTCGTGTTCCAGGAGTCCCTGGTGGCACAGACAGCTAAGGAATCAGCTACTAGCTGAAAGGTTGGCAGTCCGAACCCACCCAGAGACTCCTTGGAAGATAGACCTGGCAGTCTGCTGCCGAAAGTTCACAGCCCTTGAAAACTCTGTGGGGCAGTTCTTCCCTGCACACTGGGCGTTGCCATGAGCCAGGGTTGACTTGATGGCAACTAACAACAGTATTACAGACGGTGGAAATAGCATGTTGTAGTCCTGGAAAGTGGTTCTTTGGGTCTCCAAAACTATTATACATCTGCCTTCAAAATAAATATTAATTGATTGTTCATAACATATTATCTTATTTCAGGAGAGAATATCTAAATTGCTCTACTAACACAGTATGTTTTCATTCTGTCTAGTCTCCCCCTGCCTGTTAGATTTCTTAAGCTTAAGTTGATGAAGTTGGGAGACTTAGGCACTAGTTCAAATCCCCATACCAGTCGTTAACTGGAACAACTTACTTAAACCCTAAGCTCATGTTCATACATCTATACCATGTGAGTCGTTGGTATGAGGATTTTTAAAAAAGCAAAGAAACTGCATATACGTGTTGGACACATAACCAGTTTACTGTCATTGAATTAATTCATACGTAGCACCATTGGATCCCAGCTAATTCTTTAATTTGTCTTATTTTTAGCACATTGAGTCACGTACCCTTGCTATTGCCCGCAACCTGACTCAGCAGCTCCAGACCACGTGCCACACCCTCCTGTCCAACATCCAAGGTATACCTCAGAACATTCAAGATCAAGCCAACAGCTTGGGGGTCATGGCAGGTGACATCTATACAGTGTTCCTCAATGTTGCCTCCTTTAAGGAAGTGTCCGATGGTCTTCTCACTTCTAGCAAGGGGCAGCTACAGAAAATGAAGGCATCTTTAGACGATGTTATGGATTATCTTGTTAACAACACACCACTCAACTGGCTGGTAGGTCCCTTTTATCCTCAGCTGACTGAGCCTGAGAATGCCCAGGCCCAAGGTGCAGGGCAGAACAAGGCCTACCAGCAGGCCCAGGAACCTGAGCACAAAACACATTAAACTTGTCCCTGTCATCTGTGCAAGGTACAGCCAGCCAGATGATACCTTCTGTTATATTGAAATTAATGTGTTAGACAAATTGAAATTGGGGAAGCAGGTAGCTAGAAAAAAAGGTCCTCCATTATAGTTTCAGCAGGATAAAGAGCTGTAAGGTTTCTGGCATTAGCAGATATGTTCTCTTGTTTACCTGGCTGGTACGAAAAGGATGAGAAACTTGTCAGAACCTAGCCAGAACTCACTAAAAGTTCAAGTGCAGTTACGGTCTCATTCTGTGGCCATTGTGTTGCCACCATTTCTGTATGTTTATACTAAATAAAAAAACCTTCAAGTGGGCTGTGGTATGAATTGATGTCTGCTCTGGTTTTGTCTGAGCAGGCCTTATCACTGATTTGCCTTATAATGCATGCTTGTACAGCTTGGCTTTAATTTTTTATTTCTCATAAAGGAATTCCATCTTTGAATTAATAAAATTCACTGAAGAATAGATCAGTTTTATGCTGTTTGTTCCATGTGCTTTGTGTGTTGCTTTCATAGAGCCGCTTGTTCTGCGTAGCAGGATTACTAAAACACATACACGAATTCCATTTGGTCTGTTGTGTAAATTTGGCAGGGTGATAACATTGGAAGACTGTTGTTAAAAATGGAATGTTTGATAACAGGTCTTAAATTAAAAGCTGATGTGCATATTAGAATTTTACTAGGTGATGTTTGTTCCCGTTATTTGCCAATTTACTGGACCCCTGAGATTGGGCTTCTAAGCCAGTAGAAGGATCTACTCATAGCTGACGGCCCTGCTGAAAATGAATCAAAGCTGAAAGGAAGTGAGTGACTATTTTCATCAGTCTCACATAAAGGCAGTAAGCATTTCTCACCCAAGGACAACTTGAAGTATGAGCCCTAGAATGAGATCATTCAGCATCCATTTTCAGCTGAATTTAACTTACGGTGTTGTCGTTTTGGATGAAAGTTGCTATCTTGAATTGTCGGTGAGGTACATTTAGAAGACCATGGGCAAATAATAAGAAGTAAAAGGACTCTGGGACCCCTACAGAAAAGGGTCCTTATGTCTCCTACCTAAGGTTGTAGTCCAGGCTTCTAGCCCCCTCAGTGTTGGTCAATTATTTAGGAAATAAGCCGCAGTATATCAAACTATTTAAAAAAAAAACCAAATCATAGAACGTGTGAAATAGAGCTACATGCTTCTGCTTGACCATGCATGCTAAAAAGGTAAAAAGGGCTGCCCTTCAGCAGACCTGAAGTCCAAGTCAAATTCATCTCCTCTTTTTGCCCTGGCTCACCTCTTTTCTCCCGTGAAAACGAAGCAGCACATAATTTTACACATACCTTTGGTGTGAACGGGTCTGTCAAAACTTGTTATCAAGTTATGGGACTAAGTTTTTCCTCTCAAGATAATTTCAGGAATCAGTAAACAGGTGAGTTGAGTTGGAAGGCAGGGAATCATTGAAATACTTGAAGACTGCTCTTTATTTTGCAGCCAAGAAGCTTCCAGCTCCTGGGAAGGGTGGGTTTTCATGATTTATGGGCTTCCAGGACACAGCCTGTTCATTTGCCTGCCTGTCTCTAGTGGCTGGCACATTCTAGAGCCTCTGCTTCTTACAAAAAAAAAAGTTTTTTTCGTAGTCCGTATCCAACACGCACCTACCCTTTTGCCTCAAAACTCAGGCTGTTATTTTGTGGTTTATTTTAATTGGCTGGAAAAATCATATGTACAGCTATCCACATGCTTCCTTGTCCTGGACATACACCTTTATGTTCCCCTGTTATAAGAATTTAAATGACAGCTGAATTCTTGTGAAAAGGATACAGGTCCCAAAGGTATGCATGATATACAACATACAATGCAGATCACTCTTGGGTCCACACAAGGAGCGCCAGCCCTTGCTTTTTGCCATGAGCTTGCACATTGGTTTTGTCTGTGTGTTTCCAGTTTGTGCCTATGTTTGCTACGCTCAACTGTCAACATGTCTCAAAATTTGTGTCGTCCTTGTATCTTGCAGTTTTACTGTGTGTAACTCGGCAGTTTTAGTTTAACAGACTTTTTCTCAAGGAGGACGATTCTTTTGAGAGAAAAAGCTGACTAAACCTAGTGCAGTATCTAACCATGCAAGATTCTTAAATATTTGGCTGAATGAAGCCTGGCCCGGTGCTCTCAGCATGGATGAGAACACATTGTCTTTCAGTGAGCCTTCTCCTGCCCGCTCTGCCAATACCAGTGATTATTGACTGGGGAGATGGATTATCAACTCTCTTCTGAGAGTTCAAGGGTTTTTTTTGTCCTTTGCATGTAATAATAATATGGACTTCCTGGTTAGTCCTGGGCAAAAAATCAGAGGAACACAGTGTAATAGCCATTAATGTCTGAGCCTTAGTTTTCTCATCTGTAAAGTAAGATGAATGATGCCTGAACATTTGAAGTGGTTGAGGATGAGGTGTCTTTCTAATTTGCATAAGGGTAGGATGTGGACTAGTGGTGGTCCTGTAGGATGCAGCCTACCCTTCCAGGACAAAGTGGAGGGTGGGGCCACTAGAGGCCAGGAAGCACCATCTGTGGGACAGTGACAAGTAGTATCTAACTGACCGGTTCAAGTTGCCAGTTAGGTGTGAGTACATGATACTAGATCATGATTAGAAAAATATATCTACTTTGAAGAAGTGTTATAGATATTGAAGAACGAATGAAGTAAAAAGGAAAATACTAAAATTTAGTTTCCCTGAGATACCCCTTTTAGAGTACTACGTAGCTCATGGGCGGGGGCAGGAAGGGAAATAGTGAGGGGAGAAAGAAGAAGGAAGAACGTATTTGTGCACAAATGTTTAAGAAATTGAGTCTAAACGATGTCTGGGAGAGCAGGTGTGGGAGATGGACAGGAAGGCCTGCCATCAGTGCCCTCGGTGGCACTGGGACGAGTCCCACTGGGCCTCTGTTCTGATCCAGCTCCTTAATATGCATAGGTGATGCAGATTAGGGAGATATGGAATCTAATATAATGAAATGCTTTGAATCTCATAGAGAAGGCTAGTCTTGTAGAATAGACCTTCTAGGTTCTTTGGCTTTTTACTGATGACAGAAAAATGCTTTCTGAGAGAGCCATGTAAAAGATGTTAGAGCATATTATCCTATAATACGTACATTTTGGCCTAACATTGAAAAACCTACTTGGTACATTCACTGGGTAGTCAATGTGGATATGTAGGTAATTATATTATTATAGATATGTAGCTGCATTAACCAAATGGTTCAATTCAATACTTGAGTTTCTAATAGTGTAAGGCATAAACTCTTCTGGAAATGTAAAATGTCCTCAAAAAACTTACAGTTTTAGGGAAAGATTGTTGATGAATATTTGAATGATATTCTGGTATAGAATGCTGTTTGCCCGTTACCATTAATGGCCCTCGGCTGCTGATTTTCCAACTCCCTGCCTTTATTACAAAATTAACATGCCAAATATGGCACTTCAACAGAAGGCAGTATAGGAATGGCAGGGCAGCAATTTGAGTTTCAAGTTTTCTTGACCGAAGCAAAAGAGAATGCCGACTTAGATTTTCTTTAAAGGGAGGATAAAATGTCTAAAGACTTCCAGAACTTAAGGAAATGAGGAAGGTGGTAGACAGTGTTGTTAATCGACATCTTACAAAAGTGTAATAAAAAAACGGACTTTTGTGTAAATATCCTTGAGGAAGAGTTTCCGTTTAAATTATAATTTAGCATTAATAAGAGCAGATATTGACTAGTATGAATCAAGCACTTTCCTTTTTCATTGTCTGCTACACAGGAAAGAGCCCTGGTGGCATAGTAGTTAAGCACTTGGCTGCTAACCCAAAGGTCAGCAGTTCAAACCCACCAGCCACTCCACTGGCAGTCTACTTCTGTAAAGATTTAGTCTTGGAAATGCTATGGGGCCTTTCTGCCCTAAGGGTCACTGTGTGTTGGAATTGACTCAGTGGCAATGGGTTTGGTTTGGGTTATACTACATAGGCTAGAGCATGGAAAAACTCAGCTAAGGAGGCAGCAGACACATCTATCAGACCAAGTCCTCTGTGTAAAACGGCTCAAGTGATCTCTCTGCGGATAAAATCATGTTGTTTTTCAGGGAGCCTTCCCCTGCCCGCTCTGCCTATGCCAGCGAATATCAACTTGGGAGACTAATAAAATGTAGATTCCTGAGTCCCACCCCTTCAGAGTCTAGTTAGTCATCTAGAGGTAGGACCATGCATCCAGTTTTAAAAAGCACCCATTAAAAAAACAGACAAAAACATCCCTAGTGATTCTAATGCAGGTGACTGACTGATCATACTTTGAGAGCAATGAAAGCTTTTAACCAGAAACAAGAATAGGGATAGGGTTAATTTTTTTTTTTTTTATGATGAGAACGATTTGCTCAACTTGAAGAATCTAATCAATGTCATTGAATTGTATGTGTAGAAACTGTTGAACTGTTGTATGTTCTGCTGTGTATATTTTCAATAGCAACAACAAAATTGTTTTTTAAAAAAGGAAATTAAAATTAAAAAAAATGAGGCTAGCGTTACCTGTAGCCCTTACTCAACAAACAAGACCCTCAATGTGGGCTCCATAAAATGTCTTATTTTAAAAAGACTTACTTCCTGATGAACCTGCTCAAATGAATCAAATACACAGGGGTTAACATTGACTAGGTGAATGTTACCCAACAGTTATCAAGAATCATTTTAATTGTGTTGTGATCAGTACTAATCTGCTCTCTAGGCTGAGAGTTCTAACTGCTTCCTTGGACTGTTGGTCGCCAAGGACAAAGCATCTGTGTAAAAGAGGGTATTCCTACTTTATCACTGAGGCAGGGGGTGTGCATCTAGTCTACTCAGCTGGGCCAAATTCTTCGGGTAAAAGGTAAAGAGAGAATAAAGCAGAACCAAGATACTTCTGATCCTTCTAACTTGGAAACACATAATCAAGCTGCATAAATAACCTATTATGAACAGTGAGAGGTTTCTGTCAAAATCCAACTCCATCAGGGTTAGTCTTACATATTTAGTGTTGTAACTAACCGTTACCACTTTGCACGACCCTTTTATCAACCTGTACGTTAGAATTACTTTTATACAAACAAACCAAAATTTTAGTTTTTCTCTTTTCACTTTATTAGTTCTTTATTAATTAGATATTGTTTTAAAATAAATCAATATTCCTGATCCTCTGTCACGTTTACAGGCACTGCATGCACACTCACCTATAGCAGCCACCGAAACCCCCCCAGTTGGTGTTGCTGTTCCTTTAGTAGCCCCACCCATGCTGGGCCCTTGGCCACCACTAGCCTACCTTTATGCAAACTAGAAAAAGGCCCCCTATCCTCAACATGCTTTAGTGCCACTCCCTGGAAAACTGTCATAACGAATATGCAGATCTGTGAAGTCTATCATACGAAAGGTACTCCATAAGATTGCATGGTATACAAACCGCAGAAAAATTTATGCTGTGTTCAGGGCATCCTAGCATGGTTTTCTTGAATAGAATATCCTGCTGGTTTCCTGTCGTTGCTAGGAGGGACTATAGTTACCTGATAAGTTCCCCAGTAAGCATCTGATTCTGAGTTGGGCCTCCATCCCCCATGGGCATTGTCAGTAAGAGACACTTTACATGCCTACTTTGAGATTCCATAACTGTATTTTCCATTTTTGTCAATGGAAAAGAGATTTAATTTAGAAATCTGTGGAATGGTTCTACTTGTGCCACATTTCTAAAAACCCCACGAAATGGTTAGGCAAGACCACCAGATTATAAATTAAAGTTACCATGGAAACTTGATAGATTGTAATCACCTCTTAGCTGTCCCACCCTCCCCTCTTTCCTTCACAGCCTTCAAGTAGGCTTTAGTGATAGCTAGGGATAATGGGAATTAGACCTCTCAATCATCCCGGATGTATGGTAGGCAGATTAGTCATCTAGCTCTCCTAAACCATTTTGGGACTAGAGGTACTTCTTTTGATAATGGAGCTGGGGTAACTCTTCTCCTAAAAGCCTGCTGTCTTTCCAAAAAAGTATGTGGGACCTCCAGCCTCCTGCAAAGAACTATAGTTTAGGTCAACAGTATATGGTCTGTAGTTGACTTTTGAGGTTCAGTGGGGGTATTTAAGGAACTAAAAATAATAAAAGCTACTGTTTATTGAGCTATCTTTATTCCCCACCTACAACCCAATCAGGATTTTCCTTATCTGAGGGATAAGGAAACTGAGGTTGAAAAGGTTGATGCACGCAGGATGGGAAGATAGTCCGACAGTCTTACTGATGTCAAAGGCCCTATTTTTTCCATTTTAGCACTCTAGAACTCTGATAGGAAAAGACTGCAGCTTGCGTCCTTGTTTGGGGCCCAGAAAATTCCTCTTCTTATATGCTTTTGTGTCATAGCTTTCTATTTTACTAAAAATGAATAGAATGATATTGGATGTCAAAATATACCTTTAATAGAAATAGTTCAGAGATAGCTAAGCAAGGCACGTCTTTTAACACAAAAAAGTTAAAACTGCAAGAGTTGCTTGCCTAACGGTGCCCTGAACCCATTCGTGTAAGCATTGCTGGCTTTTGTTGATGTCAGGCTGGATATGATCTTTACAAAGTGAACGTTCATGAAGAGCTAAGGTGCAGCTTGATCTCCCTGAACTGAAAGCCTCAGGAGGAAACAGTGGACATTTGTACCTCAGCCTGCATACTCCTCTGAGCACTTGACTTCTTAGGAGGTGCAGTAAGGGCCACAAACAGGCAAAGCGCCCAATGAACAAAGCAAGAATCTCTCTACTTGCGTGTGTTTTAAGGGATTTGTTTGTTTGTTTTGTTTTGTCTCTGTTAGGTAGTCAGCTATTTTTTTCTATGCTATCAAGATTTCAGCCTTATATCAAGATTCTAGTAATATACCTTACTAATTTTCTCCTTTTCACTGGAGATTGGTTAAGAACTTATCAAAATTGTATGTAAGAGTCAATTGAGCTTCTTAGCCCTAAAGCCTTTCCTATACAGGGGAGAGCCAGGGCTTTGTGATGCCTATTTCAACTGTTAAAAGACCTTTTCTTTCTTCAGTTCATGGACATCTGAAGAGTTTATATTATTAGAAGTCAGACTTATGGATAAGGGACATTTTATTATTTTAAAAAGAGTAATAGATTAATAGATAGTAGACAAATCACCAGAAATGTTTTATATCTTTTTTTTCGAGCCTCCATTTAATAGGTTACACCAGCAGTTTCCATTTAAAGAGAAATTTCCTTAGTGCTTTTATAATATGAGTGAATTGTGGGAAAAAAAAAAAAAGACTACACAAAATCTTTTCAGAATGCACAGTTATAGATAAAGCAAAGTTTACCCACATGCAGTAATTAATGTCTCCATGACCTCACAGGGGCCAGTGGCTCATTTCGTTAGTATTTGTTTTAATATCTAAGATTCTTCTCTTACAGGTGTTTGATTTCACCCCCATAGACTTGACTTCTGAGACGGATGAAATTCCAGACATTATAGCTTTGGAAGAGGATGGCTCAGATCATTCACATTGTAATGGCTCTGTCCTTACAGGGCAAAATGTTGCATAACTAACAAAAAAATACTCCTTTTGGTTGAATATGCAGTGTATGTTACATTAAAGTTTATGTTTGCTCATGTGTTCATTGCTGAGGCTTTGGGGAGTGTTAATCTATTTTTTTTTGGGGGGGGCCACTTGGCCTTAATTGCAATGGAATCTTGCTTGATAGGCACTTTTGTAAGAGATCCTAATACTATGTCCATGTATCATTTTATTTCATTTTTCAAAATATAGTCACTGAAATGCCTGTAATAAAGATTGAGCTGAATAATCTTGAATCAGAGTAATTTTTTTTTTTTTTTTTTAAAGAAGCTGATGTAGGAGGAATTTATTGTTTTTTGACCTACCAGGATTCATTCCTGCTTCATTTGGCAACAGTACCCTTGTGTCTTTTGGGGGTTGTAGTAGGTCTGCCAGTTAAGGTTTTTTGTTTTTCCCTAGCTGAGGGGTGGGCATGTGACCCAAAGCTGGCCAACCAGGAAGACACATAGCATGGTGTGTGTCTTAGTCATCCAGTGCTGCCATACCACAAGTAGGTAGCTTTAACAAACAGAAGACTATTCTCTCACAGTCTAGGAGGCTAGAAGCCCGAATTCAGGGTGCCAGCTCCAGGGAAAGGCTTTCTCTGTCAGCTCTGGAGGATGGTCCTTGTCATCTGTCATGGATTGAATTGTGTCCCTGCAAAATATGTGTCAACTTGGTTAGGCCATGATTCCCAGTATTTTGTGGTTGTCCTCCATTTTGGGATTCAGGTAGAATTTTAACACCCTTACCTAAGGTCACATCCATGATCCAGTGTAAAGGGAGCTTCCCTGGAGTGTGGCCTGCACCACCTTTTATCTTACAAGAGAAGAAAGGGAAGAGAGCAGAGAGGAGGGGACCTCAAACCATGAAGAAAGTAGTGCCTAGAGCAGAGCACATCCTTTGGACCTGAGGTTCCTGCACAGAGAAGCTCCTAGTCCGGGGGAAGATTTATGTGAAGGCCAGTAGAGAGAAAAAGCCTCCTGTTGGAACTGATGCCCTGAATTTGAACTTTAGCCTACTTTACTGTGAGGAAATAAATTTCTCTCTGTTAAAGCCATCTACTTGTATTTCTTTTATAGCAGCACTGGATGACCAAGACATCATCCATCTTCCCCTGGTCTAGGAGCTTCTCAGCACAGGAAGCCTGAGTCCAAAAGACATGCTCTGGTCCCAGTGCGGCTTTCTTGGTGGTAGGATGTCCCCCAAGTCTCTCTGCTCTCTTCTCTCTTTTATATCTCGAAAGAGATTGACTCAAAATACAACCTTATCTTATAGATTGAATTCTGCTTCATTATCATAATTGCCTCTAATCCTGCCTCATTAACATCATAGAGGCAGGATTTACAACACACAGGAAAATCACATCAGGTGACAAAATGGTGGACAATCACACAAAACTTCAAATCATGGCCTAGGCAAGTTGACACACATTTTTGGGTGACACAATTCAATCCACAACAGTGGGCAAGGAGATTGCAGGTTCTAATCTTGGCTCTGCCACTCACTAGCTATATGACCTTGAGCAAATTACTTAATTCTTCATCTGTAAAACAGGGTTCATTATTAAGATTAAATAAATTAACCTTTGCAAAATGCTCAGGGTAGTGCTGGACCCACAGCAGCATTAAATGCTAGTTGAATAAGTACATTGTAGAAACAACGACCAACTCAGTAGCTATGAGCTCCCCGCCTAGTGCCCGAGTTGTGATACTGAAATACTGTTGTTAGGTGTCATGGAGTTGTTTCCAACTCATAGTGACCCTATGTCAACAGAACAAAACACTGCGCAGTCCAACTGAAAATACTGTTTACCTCTGAAAGAAACCAGAACTTGAAGAAATGACTGATTCCAGATCTGAGGCAGGAAATGTACAAAAGGAGTCTTGAACTTCTTTGCCATCCTGTATAGCAAGGAAGCCAATTTGAAGAAGTTCCCATTGGCCAAAGATGGGACAATTTGAGCTTCAATAAGGATAATAATTGCAATAATTCGAAACCCTACAAATATGTTTAAACCCATGACTTCATAGTAATATATGCAAATATTATTGCATATTTAAAACCTAATTGGTCACATTCAGGGGATGATAGCAAACCAATTCGTGATCTTGAAAACTAATAAATAAGGGGAAAGAATATATCTTGTCTTTTCCTATATCTTTACCATTGGGTAACCAAAATTTTTAACCGAATAGTAAATGACTTAAAACTTCATAAAACTATTCCCATCAATAAGTGAAAAAGAAGTGGTTAATTACAATACTAACATTTTGCAATCTCCACTGAATAAATGGATCCAGGCATCAGTGCATCAATGACTGCCAACAGCATAGAGACATTATGTGCTTTCTGAAGAAAGAACACACACCACCATTTCTAGTCTTGGGAAAGGGATTGATAGTACTTGAGTCTGATCAAGCTTCTGGATCCAGGTGCCAATTTGAAGGAAATACAGAGGACAAGGACAGTGGAACACAGTCGACTGCACCATGAGGATGTAGTCAGTAAAATTCAGACTGTGGGAAACTCTACAGGTCATTTAGCTCTAGTTCTTCAATAGACAAATTATAAAGGAAAAAAAAAGGGGGGAGGATGAAGGAAAAATTGTATATGATTTAAAAAAAAAGGCAAGTATACTAGGTAGGTATTCTTAGATGGGGTGGGCAGGTGTATTTTTTCGGAGTAGGGCATTAGAGTTAGACTAGTAGAACGCATTGCCATCAAGTAGATTCCTACTCACAGTCAGAATACTCATAGTGAGGCTAAAGGACAGAGTAGAACTGCCCCATAAGGTTTCCAAGGAGTGGCTGGTAGGTTCGGACTGCTGACCTTTTGGTTAGCAGGCAAGCTCTTAACCACTGCGCCACCAGGGCTCCCAGATTAATAGAAGAGACTGCTAAAGAACTTCCTTAACTCAGCAACTACGGAGTAAACAAGTGGAGTCAAGTGCCCTCTAGTGATTAGTAAGACTAGACAACCACTTCCCTGCAGGAGGATTCTGGTTGTTCACAGTTAAATGGTTTCCTTGGTGGTATCAGTGTGTTCTTCCCCTCCCCTCAGAGTGGGGTTCCTGTGGGGTCTTTCTTGTCCTGTAGTACCTAGCACAGTGTAGAGTTGAATTGGGTCTTGGTATTTGTGCAAAGCTTTTTCAGGGTATTTTTCAAGCTGCAATACCTTTAATTATGATAGGAAAGGCTAGAAATGAAAGTTGAAATGATACAGTACATCAGACGTATCAAAGTTTCACCTAAATCTTAGTCATCTAATAAGTCCTTTAAAATCTGCATGCCTTTTATACTGGCCACTTATTCCTCGAGAGCTTGTGTCCTTTGTGCTTAGCACAATGCTTAAGACACTGATCAGTGCCCAGTTAATGTTTGCTCTGTTCAAGCTTCCTTCTAATACATTGTGA
The DNA here is from genome assembly GCF_030014295.1 of Loxodonta africana. Lineage (NCBI taxonomy): Eukaryota > Metazoa > Chordata > Mammalia > Proboscidea > Elephantidae > Loxodonta > Loxodonta africana. Next base: position 97,994,843 of record NC_087350.1, read on the forward strand.
ATCAAACCACTTTTCACCAGCTACACTGCTACCACCTATTTCAAGTTTCGAGTTTTTATCCCCTGCACTACTGTAATGACGCTCTAACTGACTTTTCTGCTTCTCTTCTGGGTGTCCCCCCTCCTCACCTAGTCTGTTCTTTACACAGTAGCTGTCTTAGGTTTTTCTTGTTGTTGTTAGGTGCTATCAAGTTGATTCCAACTCATATCAACCCTGTGTACAATCGAATGCAACACTGCCTGGTCCTGTGCCATCCTCATGATCATTGTTATGCTCGACCATTGTTGCAGCTGCTGTGTCAATTCATCTCGTTGAGGGTCTTCCTCTTTTTTGATGACCTACTTTACCAAGCATGATGTCCTTCTCCAAGGACTGATCCCTCCTGATAACATGTCCAAAAAATGTAAGATGTAGTCTCACCAACCTTGCTTTTAAGGGGCATTCTGGCCGTACTTCTTAGATTTGTTCATTCTTCTGACAGTCCATAGTATCTTCAATATTCTTCACCAACACCATAATTTGAGGCATGAGTTTTTCTTTGGTCTTCCTTATTCATTGTCCAGCTTTCACATGCCTATGAGGCAATTAAAAACACCATGGCTTGGGTGAGGTGCACCTAAGATATCTTAGTTTCTTAGTGCCGCTATAACAGAAATACCAAAATGAGTGCCTTTAACAAACAGAAATCTATTTTCGCACATTTTGGAGGCTAGAAGTCTGAATTCAGCTCTAGGGGAAGATTTTCTCTGTCATCTTTAGGGGAAGATTCTTGTCTCTTTTCAGCTTCTGTACCTCAGTTCCTTGGTGCAACTGTGGCATCTATCTTTCCCTTATTGTGCTTCTTTGTTTCTGGGCCTAATCTGCTCTGTTTGTATCTTAAAAGTGGTTGGTTTAAGACACACGCTACACTGATATAATTTGATTAACATAACAAAGAAAAGCCTATTCCCAAATGGGATTACATCCATAAGCATAATCCTAAAACCCATTGCCATCAAGTTGATTCTGACTCTTGGTGACCCTATAGGACAGAGTAGAACTGCCCCATAGGGTTTCCAAGGAGCACCTGGTGGATGTGAACTGCTGACTTTTTGGTTAGCAGACTTTTTGTTTAGCAGCCGTAGCTCTTAGCCACTATGCCACCAGGGTTTCCTCCACAAGTATAAGAGTTAGAATTTACAGGAGATACTTTTGGGGACACAATTCAATCCATAATCACAGTCATGAAACCTTTCAAAAATGTGTATCTTGTCACTTTCTTGATTAAGAACCTTCCCAATGTTTTCTCACTGGAGTTAGAATAAAATTCAAACTTCTCACCCTTGTCTACAATGCTCTAAATGATTTGTACTCTATGAATATCTGTGATTGGTCTGACACTATATTTGTCAATGTTCAATATTCTCCAGCCATACTGACCTTTCTTCTTCCTTGAATAAATAAATGAAGCCTATTCTCACCTTTTTCTGCAACATTCTCCCTCAGAGCTTCTTCACATGGCTGGCTGCTTTTCATTACTGAGCTCTCAACTCGAAAGTCACCTTGTCAGTAATACTTCCCCAGATGGTCTTAACAAAGGTAACTACCCGCTCCCCTTCCAATCACTTTCTGTCTTATCTTGTTTTAATATCACTACCTTTAGTCATTTTATTTATTTATTTGCTTTATTACTGTCTTCCCAACAAGAATAAAAGCTCCATGAGCACAGGCACCTTGTCTGCGTAGTTTCACTACTCTATCCTTAGTACCTAGAACAGTGTCCGTAGGAAGTAGGTGCTCAATATAATTTTTTTTTTTAAACTAATGCATGAAACACTGCTGTGGGTCATGTGGCAATGGGCTTTGGGGTGATTTTTAAAGAATGTATCTTTTTTATACTAGCGTGTCAGCTATTTGAGGGGAGAGGCCAGTACAGTGTCTGACACAGTAGTAGCTTAAGTAATTGCTTACAGAAAAAATAAACATGGGCTTTCCCCCCAGTTAGTAATATTGTGAACCCTCACATGCTTGATCTTGTTGTCACTTTTGGTCTCCTAACAGGGCTAGGTTAAAACTCTGGAAACTGAGGTTCGCAGGTTAGATGACTTATTCAGAGCCACACAGTGAGGCGAAGAGCTGTGGAAAGAACCCAGCGCTCTTTCCACTACACTGATACACAGTCCTCCACCCAGGGTCTGTGTCTGACAGGCTAATGTTAGTGAAAAGAACGGCAACGAATAGGAGCGAAAACCCGCGAGCCTCGAGACCAGTAACCTACAACTTGAAGTTCCGCATGCGCAGCAAAGCCCCCTGGCCGCGCAGTGCGCTCTGGGTCGTCTTCCTCCTGCGAACGTGCGGAGAGCCGGGCGCGTTGCATGGCGGGAGATACAAACGCCCGCGAAGTCTCCGCTCCTGGGGGAAGCCTGGAGGCTGTAATTGTTTTCTCTCTCGGCTCATTGGACGCATAGCTCTCCCGGAAGCGCGGGAGTCTCGGTTTGCCGGGGCTTAGTCTAGGCGGCTGTGGCCGCGGTGCCGTTAGAGGCCCCATTTCCCGGAGACATTACGGCATTTCTAGGTGAAACCCCTCCGGCAGTGGAGGGGTCTCCGCCCCCTCAGGCTGCCGGTAGGGAGGGGCCTTGAGGGTCCATCTTGTCGCTTGGGTCTGCCCTTTCTTCTCACCCCTCACCCAGCCCACCGCGAGGATGAGCTTGGCCGGGGTCCCCTCTTTCGAGAAGGAGCATCTCTGGATGTATCTGCAGGCACTCGGCTTTGAGCCAGGCCCAGCGACCACTGCCTGCGGAAAAATTGTGTCGCTCACGAATTTCGGAGTGTAAGGCCCGGGTTGGCGGGCGGCGGAGCCTTTGATGGGGGCGCGGAGTGAACCGCCCTTTTGCGGACCCCGCCAGTGGGTTGGCCAGAAGTGGTCGAGCGGTTACTGTGTGCCAGGCATTGGGGACAGTCCCTGCTCCCAGAGGCTGCTAGTCTGGTGACAGAGACAGACAGCATTAATTACAGAACAGTGCTGGGAGCGTGGGAGAAAGAGCTGGCGGTCTGCTTCAGCGAAGATCCCAGCCAAAAAAACCCTGTGGGGTAGTTCTGCAGCGTCACATGGGGTCGCTATGAGTCCAGGTAGACTTGAAGGCTCCTAACTGACAACAACAAAGAGCCTCAAGTGAGGTCAGAACTGAAAAGGTGGCAAACCGTAACTTGGTGGTAGAGGTGGCTGGTTTGAGAAGTAGGAGGGTGTGGAATTGGTAGTGGAACAATACGTGCACATGCCTTTAGGATTCGAGGGGAGCCTTTTAAAAGGTGGTGGTTCTTTAAAGTTTACATTTTGAATTAGGAAACGAGGACATACCACAGTTAACAAAAAACAGCAGAAAAGGGCATTAAAAGAAAAAGTAAAGCCGCTTACCCAATTTTGCTACTTCCACTGTGGTTATGACCATAAATCCAAATATTTTGTTTGTGTTTCTGTGTTTTCTGAACTTTAGGTAGTATCTATTACCTTCCCCACTATAGGCCAAGAAGGATTTGAGATACATAGCCCATTCCCATTCTCCTCAGTCTTCATGATTTTTGTAAATTATGTTATTTTTCAGTCTAGTGGCTTTGTATTTTTGGAAAAATTGTTTTCATTACGTGGATTAGAGGGAGAAGCAGGGCTTTGCAGTTATCTAGGCCTGAACTTGGGGGCAGCAGAAGTGGAAAGAGGCTGTTCATTCGTTTGTTCCACAAATATTTATTAAACCCAATATTGGATCTGGGTATGCAGGGGTGAACAGAATAGACAAACTTTTCCCTTATGCAGTGTTAGCCTAGTGGGTGAACAAACCTTCAGCAAGTATCTTATTACAAATTATAATAGGTGCCAGAGAGGAAAGAACAGGATACTATGCAAAAAAATTAAAAGGCTCAAGAGATGGTAAAAAGAATGGATGGAGCTTCATTTGTGTTCTTCGAGGAATAGACATTCTAAGGACAACAGAATTGTACTATATCGTTAGGCATGAGAACTTAAGAGAACAATAATGCTAAGTCAAAAACTGTCACTTGTTTTGATTCCTTGGAATCACATTTGATGCCTTTCTTGATTCCTTATAATTTGTGTGACAATTCTTACAGGTCTTTGTTTTTTTTTTTAATTTTCTTACATTCTGTAGTTTTAGCCTTTATTTCGATCAGTTAGTGAAATTGGGACAGTAAAAACACGAAGGGACTTGCTAGGATTACATTATAAGGGTGGTTCTGGGAATAAAATTTAATGGTAAAGATCCTAGGCTTGGGTCAGATGACGTATTTATTTCAAATCACTGCTTTCCCACTTCCTTGTTATGTGATTTTGGGCAGGTTATCTAACCTCTCCAAATTTAAGTTTCTTCCTCTGCAAAATGAGGCTAATAGAATTACTTTCTTAGTGTCATTAGGATTAAATAAAATAATCCGTGTTAAAACCTCATTCGATTGTTGTGAAGATTAGATGAATTACTGCCTGTGAAAGGCTTAAAATAATATCTGGCAAATAGTAAACTCAATAATAAATGGTAGCATTTTTAGTGTTGTTTTTCATTAGATGTTGGTTGGTATTGTAATAGGCCATTGTTCTTTCTCCAGCTAGTTAGACTTTTCTTCCCTTGCCGTAGATTGTTTTCATCGCAATAAAGCAAGTTATGCCAGTTTTCTTACATTTGATGTGTATTTTCTAGGGATCAGAAAATATCCCTAGATAGTATAAAATGCACATGCATGAGAAAAATTAATTTGTCTTGACCTCTGGAAGAGAATGAAAAGTATTAATTTGTGTCAGACAGTGATGATGTTTAGTTTTATTAACCATTTTCCTTTTCTTTCCCTGCTTTTATTTTTTTTTAAACCACTAGGAACATGTTTGACAAGCTGAACCGTGACGCCTTTCAGATAGTTTCTTATTTTTTGTTTCAAATGCTGGACCAGTCTCTCACCAAAGAAGTTTTCAAGTGAGAAAAGACATTTTTATTTTCTTAAGTAGTCATTCTCAAATTTGAAAATGGACTGAATATGCCTTGATATTAAGCCAGAATTTCAAATTTGGCCTTTGACTATTATTTTGAATGGGTGCCGCAAAACTCAGGTTTGAGTCTTGGAAATTTAGTAATTAATCTTTTTAAATCTGAGTGACTTTTGGTTTTTTTGGTAGTTATCTTAAAGTCACGTCATAAAATTATTGTGTATTTCATAGATAAGGTAGATTTTGTTTTATAAAATTAGTTCCTAGCATTCTTCACGGTCTTAATTATTAGGCAAAACAATCAACTGGTTCTAACCTATCTGTGCGCTCAGTTTTACCCAACTTTTTTACTAAGTACCCATGCCTTACTCTTTTTTCTTGTAAGCATGTTATTTGTTTTGTGTTTTTTCACTTTCCAATTCACTGTAAATTCTTATTTTTGTCATCGATATATAGTAATATTAAAGTGCTATCTGCCGCAGGCATAAATCATACCTATTAAGTTTAACCTATTGTTATGGTCTGTTGAATATCAAATAGTTTAAGAAGGAACTATAAATATGAACACTTACAGCCTTGGTTCCATGTTATTTTGCATGCGATTTAGGTTTCTTTTATCTGAAAAAGTGTTCCAGAGATTATTTTTGCTCTTTTCCTGAGGCATGCATTTTTAATTTTTTTTAATGTAGAGTAAAACTCCATTAAAAGGTATCAATTTTTTGCTTAGGTTTTTTTTTTTCCCTCTAAGTATTATTGTTATAAAATTAATGGTATATAACAAACCATCTGCCCTTTTAACCATTTTTACATGTACATTTCAATGACATTAATTATATTCACCATGTTGTACAACCATCACTACTACCATTTTCAATTTTTTCCCATCACCCTTAACAAAATCTCAGTACCCCTTAGGCAGTAACACCTTATTTATCCAATTCAGAAAATATAGAAAAAGGTAGAACAGGAAGTAAAATTCATTCCTAGACCTACTGACCACAGAATGTTATTGTTGATTATTTCAACTGTTTGGTTGTCTTTTTCTATGTATATTTAATTTTTTTTCTGTGCATATAAAAAATTAAACTATTTTATTATAAATAAATATTAAAAACATGGGACATTGAACAAATGATTCTATCGTAGAATAAAAGCTTAGACAAAATTCTTATTATCAGGGGAAAACATTAGGTAGATTATAAAGTCTAGTATTTTGACTAAAGGTGAAGCAGAACTTTTTCACATTTTTATGTCTTATTTAGCCACAAAACAGTAGCACCCACTGACTGTGATGTGGGTTATCTGTAGGAGTCGTATCTGTCATGTTCTTCCTGTTTTGGGCTTCATGTGTAACCATTGCTGTCTCTCCAGCAAGATTCTTTTTTTTTCAGGCTTAGCATACAAATTTATTTATACTATCTTTATACGTTAGCCCAGTGGATCCATTGAGAATGTTGACGTCTTTAGCTGATTTTCAGTAATTTTAACAGCTATTCATACCCGCGGAACCCTGGTGGGGCGGTGGGTAAGAGCTCGGCTGCAAACCAGTCCTAGGCGGTCCTTGGAAGCCCTATGGAAGAGTTCTACTCTGTCCTGTGGGGTTGCTGTGAGTTGGAAACGACTCGATGACGATGGGTGTTTTTTAATTCATACCTTTATTTAATATACTCATTCATTAATTATTTGCGCTAAGCTGAACTCAACCAAATAGATATTTTTAAAGAAAAATACCCAATTTCTCAGGTTGCTCTCTCTCTTTAGCTGAACTCTGAGAACATTAGCTTTAATCCATTTAGCATTAATGTTTCTAGTTCAGGAGATAAGTTTTATATTTTTAAATTTTACTGAGTTTTTTTGTTCATAATTCTAATGCTCCTATTTTTGTTTTTAAGATTTTGCTGGCCTCCATTTGACCAAAAACGTGATGCTGAATTCCGGAAGCATTGCTGTGAATGGTTAAAAAAAATTTCTGTAAGTGTTTCTGTTCTGAAAGAGTCAAACTTGAAGAATTAAAAAAAAACTACACTAACTCTTTGAGGTGAAATCTTGTTAATGCTTTTATGCTAACAGTATAAGCAAGGAAATATTAGAGTAATATTTTTAGGTAGGTTTTGGTTGAGACTGTAGGTTTCTAATAAGCCAGCTTTGTTGAGTAGGCGCACTGGAAATAGATTTTAGGGATTGTAGGAGTTTATATCATAGTTTTTTTGAGAAGAAAACTTTTTTTGATCATAGATTATTTTAGCTTATTTCCCCAAATAGTATCAATAATTGTGGCTTTATTATTATAATTATTTTCTGTGGCCAATTGTTTTATGACCTAGGGTTGAGAAAAGTTCAAAAATTCAAACTTATTGTTCAAAATGGAATAATCTGATCAGCCCTTTTATGCTAGAGTTACGGAATACCTGGGAGGCTTAAACTAAATGGTGACCCCTGTATTGTAGAGCTTTAGAATGAGTGTCTTAGTCATCTAATGCTGCTATAACAGAAATACCACAAGTCGATGGCTTTAACAGAGAAATTTATTTCTTCCCAGTAAAGTAGGCTAAAAGTCCAGATTCAGGGCGTCAGCTCTAGGGGAAGGCTTTTTTGTCTGTCGGCCTTCTCATCAATCTTCCTCTGGACTAGAAGCTTCTCCGCGCAGGAACCCTGGGTCCAAAGGATGTGCTCTACTGGCACTGCTTTCTTGATGGTATGAGGTCATCCCTCTCTGCTCTCTTCCCTTTCCTTGTTATCTCTTGAGAGATAAAAGGTGATGCAGTCCACACCCCAGGGAAACTCCCTTTACATTGGATCAGGGATGTGACCTGGCTAAGGGTGGTGTTACAATCCCACCCTAATGCTCTTTAATGTAAAATTTAAGTCACAAAATGGAGGACAACCACAGAATACTGGGAATCTTGGCCTAACCAAGTTGACACATATTTTTGGGGGACATAATTGAATGCATGACAATGATCTACTTTCTCTATCACTTACAGACTTTTGGAAATCTTTGCAATCTTGTAATCTAACTTTTAAAAAAAGTCCTTACACCTTTAGAGAATATATTGGGAGCTCTATGCTGAGTGTTCCTGAATCTACCACATTTTTCTTTAGCCCCACAAAATTGATAAGCATTTTGAAAGACTTAATTTTTAAGAGTTTCAGGTGTACTGTACCATAGGTATATATATCTTCTATACCAAAATAAATAAACCCGTTGCTATTGAGTTGATTCCAACTCATAACCAAAACTCCGTATCTCGTATAACCAAAACCAAACCACACCTGTTGCCATCAAGTCGATTCCGACTTGTACTGACCCTATAGTACAGCGTAGAACTGCCCCATAAGGGTTTTCATGGAGCACCTGGTGGATTCAAACTGCCAACCTTTTGGTTAGCAACCGTAGCTCTTAACCACTACGCCACCAGGGTTTCCAGTATCTCCTATGGGAGCATATAAACACTTCTTTATGGTAGGTTTAAAAATAAATTTCACCAGGGCAAAACTTTGTTTTTATCTATTCTAGGCTATTTCAGCAAATATAAACGTTAAGAAGCTACAGTGTGCCAGGCATTGAGCCAGCTGCTAGATTTAGAAAGACGAATTAGACTCAAGCATACGTATAATTGTTATTCTAGGTCCTCAAATCCTCAACAGTGATTTGCCATGCTAGGTATTTTGTTTGTAGCTGTCTCTAACAAAGTAGGGAAAAGGTTCGGTCCAGCTTTTTTTTTTTTTTTTTTTTTAATAATAAGGAAGTTTATTATTATAGGATGGCTAAAGAATTGGTTATCCCTTTGGCTTAACATGAGGGAACACAGCCTGAAGAGAGGATCAGTGAGCTGAAGATGGCAGAAAGGGAAGATGAGAAGAACCTGGGTCCTTAATGGTGTTGAGCGTTAGGCAGCTCTAACTCAAAGGCAGCTATAGTAACAGCAGCCTGCAGTCCTTTGTTTGAGGGCTGTCTATTCTGTGCATAAAGGCTGAAGGGGGCTCCACGGGGCTCCAGTGGACAGAGCACACCTTTAGGCAGAGTTACAGCTGCTCAGTGTTGGAAGCTGTTAGGATGGTGTGCTAAGGGGACAGGAGTGGGCACCATCAGCTTTTGTTACAGTGGACCTTTAGTCCAGCATGTGACTTAGAAATTATTCTAAAATTGGATTAAGCAGGGTATACATTTTTATTGTGGTAAAAATGCCTTCTATGCGTTTGTTTCATTGCTTTGAAAATGTTGGGTGCTTTGGAGTTGATTCCGACTCATGGCGACCACATGTGACAATAGAACTGCCCCATAGGGTTTTCTTGGCAGTAATCCTTACAGAAGCAGTTCGCCAGGTCTTTCTCCCATGGGGCTGCTGGGTGGATTTAATCTGCCAGCCTTTCGGTTAGTAGCCAAGTGCTTAACCACTGCACCTTCATGGTTCCTTATACTTCAAAAATAGTATGATGTAAAAATGAGGTGTTATTTTTAAGAAAATCTTCAAATCGTTTCTTTTTTCTGTAGGCTGAATGTGGAGGTAGCTTTCCTCAGGTTGTTGGCTCACTGTTTATTTCTCCTGGAGGTCCGAAGTTTGTTCATCTGATGTACCATTTTGCAAGATACGTTGCAATAAAATATATTAAAACCTATTCTAAAAGTAAGTTAAGTTTATAGTAGGAATTTTTTTTTTCTTTTTGATTCTTCAATTTTTATTATTCTTTACAGTTTGTGAACTACCCGGGGATTTTAATAAAGCAAGTAAGTTCATGTACCTCAAAAGCAAATACTAATATTTTACTGAAACTGTAGTTTGAAATCGTCTTATAATGAGCATAAGTATACAGATTATTTTATTATACAAGGATCAGGAAACTTTCTATAGAAGGTCAGGTAGCAAATATTTTAGGCTTTGTTGGTGACTTACCGTCTCTATACATATTTTTTTTTTTATTTTTTACAACCCTTTAAAAAGTGGAAACCATTTGTAGCTTGCAGGCCTCACAGAACCAGGAAGTGGGTCAGATCTGAGCTCCAGGTCCTGGTTGGCCAGCCCCTGCTCTAATACGTTGTGCTAAATGTACTTTAGTTTGTATTTGAGATTTATTTTTGTTACTGGCAATGTGTTGGAATTTTTTTAATTTGTTTTGATCTATTTGCTAATTTATGGAAATGAAAAATTGATTTTTTCAAGCTAATACTTCTAAAGTATGCTGCTTGTAGCTTATTCAGTTTGCTGATCTGTTTGATTGGTTTATGCTCACAAAACATAGACAATACAAAAAAGTTGAGACAATAACCCTATCCATATTCCAGCTTCTGGAGAGAGCCGTTGCTGACATTTTGGTTTACTTCCTTTTAGTGTTTTTTAGTGCATATATTATATCTGTACCTTTTCTTTATTTTGAATAGGTAGTGCGTTCTCCTGTCTTGAAAATCAAAAAATAAAAGGTCTTCCACCTGTGTTCTCTCGCTACCTTGTTTTCCTTATTAGAGGCAACCAGTGTAATCAGTAATACAAGGAAATATGTATATGTTCTTTCCTTTTCTTTTTTTAAACCATGTGTGGTAACATTTTATGTGGTTTTTTTTTTTTTTTTTTGGTAGGGGGGTGGAAGCATAATCTTTAATTGTGCTACTCAACCAAACAGGACAAGGAACAGCAGAAAAATGACCTTAATGCTGTAATTGTAACTGAAACATCTAAATTGCTAGAGTTTTTTTTACAACCCTTTCAGTAATTATGAAAATTGATAATATCAGTCTTGAGTACGTTATGTAGGGAAGTCTTTGTAATCATTGCTCTTCTCCTGACGAGTATACATACAGTTTTGAATCTTGCTTTTTCTCCTTGACATTATATCTTAGAGACCTTCCCATATCAATTCGTGGAGTTTTCTGGTTTTCATTCTTTATAACTACACAATGTTGCATTGATTGGACATACCATGATTTATTAAACCAGTTGCATTCCCTCTACCCAGTCTTTTGCTGTAAAAACAATGCTACAGTGAAAAACTTTATACATATATCAATTTATGTTTATTAGTATTTTTAGGAGAATAATTCCCGAAAGATAAATTGCTTGGCTAAAGTCATTGTGCATGTGTAATTTGCTAATAATTACCTGATTATTTTCCCTAGAGGTTGGACAATTTATACTTCCATCACCAGTGTATTGAGATGGTCAGTTTTTCCATAGACTCAACAACATAGTGTATGATCAGACATTTTTATCTTTTCAGTCGGATAGGTTAAAAATGGAATGTCAGTGTAGTTTTAATTTGTATTTCTCATTACTAGTGTGGTTGAAAATTACTATGTTTAAGAGCAATTTGAGCTTTTTTTATACTCATGTTCGTATTCTTTGTCCATACTTTTCTTAGATTATTGGTCTTTTTATTTTATCATTTGTGATATAACATATAAACTTTTTTCTTTCGTGAATGATTTTTTTCCTTTTTCATACGTATGTGATTCTGCTTGATAAACATATGCATATTTTTCATTTCATATAACATAAGCGTTTCTTAGTTTTTCTGTTATAGATCTGCCCTAATTACGTGTAACTCAAGTTTTTTTTTTTTTATTAAATCTATGTATTTTGATTTAACAAGAGTTTGTTGTTCGTTACATGCTAGAAGCTATAAGGTTTCTAAGCATGGGTTGTCCTAGTTCTGATTTAAAGCAATTCCAGTGAACATATTGAGTCTGTAAATGAGTCTTAGAATTCAACAAACTTATTCCCTGTTAAGCCTTTAGAAACTGGGGTGGTTTCTTTGGGGTAATTCTAGGACCTAAATTAGTGACGTTTAAGTGCATCGTGGGGTTCCCAATTTGCAGGAATTCTTATCTTTATTGAACCATGTTAAACTAGTAGAATTTATTACATGAAAAAACCTGGACTCTGAAATGTTTGGATGAATAATTCTCACGACCTGCTTTGATCATTAGTGACATAGCCAAGAATTGCTTGAGAAATGGAGAATATGTTTAATTAGTGTTCTGTACTGTTGATCCTAGTAAGAGGAAAAGTAAGCTGATGGCAGCCATGCGGGTGATGTGCTCTCCCTCTGTTTCTTTTAACTGACTTTCTTTGTTGTTAAAAGATAAAGAAGAGTTGTTGAAAGATCCTGTTAAAAAGAATAGCTGCTTGTATATATAACAATGTATAGTAGATATATCATGTCGTGAACGAGCTGTGTATTTTGGGCAAATGGGCTCTAAAAGCTTTCAATTTGTAAAACAACTTTAACTTCAAATATCCTTTTTTAGTTGCCTATATTTAAAAATGAGTCATTGCTTTTTAACATCACCTGTATTTTTTGTATTCATGTGGCATACTGGCATTTAAGGAGTTGGGGGTTATATGAGTTAATTTAATCTCTTGAAATTAATAAAAATTCAACATTTTTGAAATTTAATCGTTTGTAAGTCTAAGTTTTCTGTAATCTTTTGTTCCGTATAGATTCTTCTGTACATTTTATAGATACGTTTAATGTAAAGCCACAAGATTCGCATAAGTGCATTGCCAGATGCCATATAGCACGGAAGAAATTTTTCCAAATTTTGCAGAGAGAAGATTGTGTTATCCAAAAATATCAGGAAAATGCACAGTAAGTAGTACTTTGATAGTGAGAAAATGAAAATTCCTTCTTTTTAAACAAATGTCAGAAGTATAACTTCAGTGGAAATAATCCATGCCTACTTTAAAACTGTTAAGCGCTTGACTACCAGCCAAAAGATTGATGGTTCGAACCCATCCAGAGATGCCTCGGAAGACAGGCCTGGCAGTCTGCTGCAGTGAGATCACAGCTTTGAAAACCCATGCAGCAGATATAATTTGCACACATGGGGTTGCCACGAGTTGGAATCAACTCGATGGCAACTAATAACACTTCAAAACATTAGCTATTATCTTTCAATTTTAAAGCCAGAGGGCTTCTTAATAAAATATTTGAAAACTTTAGGCATGCTGTAAGTGAAAGTTTAGAGAGAAGGGAAAAATTATCTTAATTCAAAACGTTGAATTTTCAGTAAGACAGAAAATGATACTGGTGAGGAGTGAGCTTCTTGGCTCAAGTAGACACATGAGACTGTCTGGGCAGTTACTGTCTGGAGGAGAGATGAGAAGGCAGGGGGACAGAAGCTGGCTGAATGGACATGGGAAAACGGTGGAGAGAAGGAGCGTGCTGTCTCATTGGGAGAAGCAACTAGGAGTATATAGCAAAAAAATGTTTGTACGAGAGACTGACTTGATTTGTAAACATTCACTTGAAGCACAAAAAAAATTTCAGTTTTCATATTTTTCAAATATGAAACTTTTTTAAAAGTTGTAAATGGTGTTTGTTCCATTTTGTATCCTTTTGTAAAATTTCTTTCTGTAAATTTTCCGTATTGCCATAACATACTAGTTTTTATGTCTGTTTACTAATCTGTTGAGTAGGTATTCCATTAAGTAGATTTTCTGTCAAATAGATATTCCATACTTTATTTAAAGTATTTCATACTATTTTATATTTCATCTATTCAGCAAGCTTTTTTTCATGTCAACTATGTGCTAGATTTTGTTTAGGCACTGGTGTTATAGCATTAAACAAGACAGGCGGGCTTATTATACTCTAGAAGCAGATTGCATCTCATTTTTTACAACTATAAACAACTACAGTAAGATAACTTTTAAAATATTGTGTTATCTTTTTAATTTTTTATTGTGGTTTTGGTGAAGGTTTACAGAGCAAATTAATTTCCCATTCAATAGTTCATATACAGATTGTTCCATGACATTGATTGCAATCACCACAAGGTGTCAGCACTCTCCCCATTACCACCCCGAGTTCCCTATTTTCATTTGTTTGGTTTTCATGCTGCTTCTGTCTTCTCATCTTTGCTTCTGGGTAGATGTTGCCCTTTTGGTCTCATATAGATGATTGTTCTAAGAAGCATTTCCTCACTGATGTTGTTTATTTTGTAGGCCTGTCAATTATTTGGCTGAAAGGTGATCTATGGGAATGGCTTCAGTTCTGAGTTAAAAGATGTCTAAGGGCGTAGTCTCAGGGGTTCCTCCAGCCTCTCTTGGACCAGAAATCTGGTCTTTTTTATGTATTGGAATTTCGTTCTCTATATTTTTTTCTCTCTCCAACTTGGCCTTTTATTGTGATCCTGGTCAGAGTGGCTGGTAGTGGTAGCTGGGCACCATCTAGTTCATATGGTTTCAGGCTAGTGGAGGCTGTGGTTCCTGTGGTTCGTAAGTCCTTTGGACTAATTATTTCCTCGAGTCTTTGGTTTCCTTCACTCTTCTTTGCTCCAGACGGAAAGAGACCTATAGTTGTATCTTAGATGGTTTCTCACAAGCTTTTAAGACCCCCATACACTACTCACCAAAGTAGGATGTAGAGCATTGTCTTTATGAACAACGTTATGCCAGTTTATCTAGATGTCTCCTGAATACGGTGGTCCTTAGCCTTCAAGCCCAGTAACTGTGTCCTGTGAACTGTTTGGTTGTGTCTAGGATGTTTTCATGACTGTGTACCCTGTGTGCTCTATTATGCATACGAGTATACATGCCGCACGTATGTATGTATGTAGAAATAACCACAGCCAAACCTATATATGCATGTGGATGTACGCCTGTACGCCCTCCCATACCCATTGAGCATACATATCTACCTATGTGGCCACTCATAAAATATTGTTTATTTTTACTGTTGTTGCAGGATTGTATGTGTTGTATTTACTGTCATTGCCTTTTATCCTTATGTACCTCTCAGTGTCTTCCCTTGCCTTGGTAATGCCGTGTTGACTTCCGCCATATTGTGTATTGCCTTTCCCTTCACCAGAGTTAACAAGCGTCTACTCTAGTTAGTCATTTTCCCTCTGTCCCCCTCCCATTCCTGATAACCGTCAAAAAATGTTTTTCTGTGTGTAAACCTTTTCTTGACTGTTAATAATAGTGATTTCATACAATATTTGTCCTTTTGTGATTGACTTATTTTACCGAGCATAATGTCTTCGAGATTCATACATGTTGTGAGATGTTTTGTGAATTCATTATTCTTTATCGTTGTGTAGTATTCCATTGTGTATATGTACCACAGTTTGTTTATCCATTCGTCTATTAATGGGCACTTAGATTATTTTCATCTTTTTGTTATCGTGAATACTGCGGTGAACATGGGTGTGCGTATGTCTGTTTTTGTCACGGCTTTTATTTCTGTTGGATATGTACCTAGGAGTGGGATTGCTGGATCATATGGTATTTCTAGCTTGTTAAGGAAGCACCATACCTTTTTCCTTAGTGGTTTTACCATTTTACGTTCCCACCAGAGGTATTTAATAAGAGTTCCAGTCTCCCTACAACCTCGCCAGCATTTGTTTTCTGTTTTTTTGATTAGTGCCATTATTGCTGGGTTGAAATGGTATCGTAGTTTTGTTTTGCCTCTCTTTAATGGCTAATGACTGTGAGCATCTCTTCATGTATTTTTTAGCTGCCTGGATGTCGTCTTTGCTGAAGTGTCCGTTCATGTCTGTCATGGATTGAATTATGTCCCCCTAAAATTTTTTTTTTTTTTTTAAATGTGTGTATTAGTTTGACTGGGCCGTGATTCCCCGTCTGTGTGACTTTACTACATGTTGTAAATTCTGCCTCTATGATGTTAATGGGGGAGGGTGGGCGGCAGTTGTGTTAGTGAGACAGGACTCAGTCTACAAGGTTGGCTTGTGTCTTGAGGCAATCCCTTGAGATACAGAAGAGAGAAGCTAGCAGAGACACAGGGGACCTCATTCCACCAAAAAAGCAGTGCCAGGAGCAGAGCGTGTCCTTTGGACTAGGGGTCCCTGCACAGAGAAGCTGCTAGTTTGGGGGAAGATTGATGAGAAGGCCGACAGAGAAAACCTTCACCTGGAGCTGACACCCTGAATTTGGACTTTTAGCCTACTTTTCTGTGAGAAAAACTTTTCTTTGTTAAAACCATCCACTTGTGGTATTTGTGTTACAGCAGCACTAGATGACTAAAACAGTGTCCTTTGGGTATTTGTTAATTAGATAGTTCGTCTTTTTGTTGTTGAGGTGTTGAAGTTTCCTCAATGCGTTATCTTTATTAAAGCTACAAAATCCTTTGAAATGGCCTTAAAACTGAAGTGTGGCTTGACAGCTTTAGATAACGTTTAAATTTGTTGTAGGTATGTGAGACAAAGGTAAGAGAGCCAGAGTACTCTTATTGTCCACCGACATTTTTACTCAAAGAATTTAGAGTAGAAGTCATGGCCCATCTCAACATCAGCTTGTCTGTTCGATCACACCTGTGCCTTAAAGCAGTGTCCATTGGAGGGAGTTCCAGGTCCTTTAGTGGCCTGCTGGGTATATTTAGAAGACTAGTCCCCAGAAGCCTTGAGCAAAGATATGAAAAGACCAAAAATATCAAAGTGGGCTATACTAGTGGATTGCAATGGGATTATAAATTGATATCTTTGTTTTTTGCAGATTCTTAGTTAAGCAAGTACGAGAATTGAGAGCAGAATATATAGGACTGCAAAACCACATAAAAAAGTAAGTGACTTAGAGTTGAAAGTCGCCTTAGATTTTAGTTAAGGTTCTCTGTTTTACACGTGAGGAAACTGAGAGTCCCAGAAACATTAATAAAGATAATATGTAAATAGCTAGACAGTGATAAGACTAAAACATAGTTCTGACTCCTAGTCTAGTTCTTTCCAGTGCATTATTGTTGCCTTGAGCTAGAATTTTATTTCGGTTTTTAGTTGGAATGGTTGTTATTGGATGGGTTTGTAGGTTAGTTAGCTCTTGGATATTAAATTACCATGTGATTTTCTTGTGGCTAATTAGATTAATTTTTACCTAGAATGGAACCCTGTGATGACCAAAGTAATCTACAAGAGAAAGTTCAAAAGGTGAGACAACTGTTGAAGGAGAGATTTAATCTCTCTTAGGATATGCAGTGTTTGCTCTATCGGTTGGACTTCTATAGTTTCTTTCTGTAGCGCTGTTACTAGTATTATTATTTTTTAAACTCTGCTTGGTATAGAGGATATATAAAGGGATCAGCAGAGTGCTTCTAAAACTCTTGAATATACTGGAAAAAATTAGCTTGGAATTTATAAGATTAAATATATACAAAAGTATTTTTAAATGTGGTTACTTTAAAATCTTTTATGCCAGTAAGAAAAGCTTGGCTTGCTTGGAATTTAATCAGTATTAATTTATCTAAATAAAATGTATTAACTGAAGGGAGATAGCAAACGCAGAAGAAAACAAGGAGTGACGTTGAGGCTGGCTAGGGAAGAAGCACGAATGATCTGAAGCCTGCAGAGGTTGGCTCTGATGTGGGATATAAGTGTTTTTCTAGGCCTTCCTTTGGCCTGGATGAAATCTTTCTCAGGCTCTTTAAGTCTGTGATCACCAGGCTGCTTTGGGTATTAATTTGTCTTTCTAGGCACCTTTTCACTGGAAAAAGTGAGTTCCCTCCTTAGGAAATTTTATTCATTCATTCAGTAACCATTAATCACCTGCCATGTGTCAAGCATTCTTGTAAATATCAGGACTGCATCAATGAAGAAAACAGATGAAGTTGTTCTCTTCATGGAGCTTTCAGTTAGCAAATATGAATATTCCTATTACTGGAAGTAATATCTCTGTAAATTTCATAGGTTGGTATTAAACCTACTGAAGTTTTTCCATCAGTCTTTGCTGAGTTTGATTAATATCACTCAGTTTTCCTGAGTCCCATCATCTTTGAGGCATTGACTAGATCAAACTTTTAGACATGAAAACTCTGAGAACCAGATCGTGGACTATTGTAAACGCACGTAGGAAATGCCATCCTGTGAGACCTCTGAACTGCCAGTCAGTGACTCCTATTTTGAGGACAACTTTATTTTGCAATGCAGTGCTGCAATTAGAGAGATTTAATAATTTATGAGTACCATGGGAAAACACAGACACTGACTTGGGTATGATTATCATGTTTATCTACCTCCATCCTACTTTTGTAAATTCTGTTGAAGCATAACATGCAAATAAAAAAGTACACAAATAATAAATGCGTAGCTTGATGAATTTTCACCAAGTAAACACACCCATGTAACCAGCATCCAGGTTAAGAAACAGAATATTGCCAGCACCCTAGACACGCCCTGAATCCCCTTTTCACTCACAGCCCCTTTACCCTGAGGGTAAACATTATCCTGATTTCTTACGGCAAAGATTAGTTTTGCCTGTTTTTGAACTTTATATAAATAGAAATATACAGAATATACTCTTGTGTATCAATTTGTTTTACTCAGCATTATATTTGTGATGTTGATGCTGTTGTGTGTAGTTGTAATATTGCCATTCTCATTGCTGTCTGATGTTCTATTGTATGAATATAGCGGAGTTTACCCATTTTACTCTAGGTGAATCTTTGGGTTGTTTCCAGTTTTTAACTATTACAAATAATAGTCCTGTGAATATTCTCCTACCTGAGTTTTAGTGAGTAGATGTTAGTATAGGCCTAAGACTCTTTGCTTTTTAAGAAGCAGACTTTTATGTATTTTAACTTTTCTGGAACTTGAATGACTATTAAATTGATGTGTAACATTGTCCCCCCGCCCCCGAAAACGTTTATTATTTCTCCCTTAAAAATCTCCATGAGATCATTGGGATATCAGAATATAGGAAATGCTAATTGCATTTTGGTGCTATTAGAGTGCTTAGATTTGCTTTGAAAATCATAGTGAGCTAGCTTCCCTCAAGAAATTCTTTGGTTTTAAAGCCCTTTTGGAAGTAATATCAGAGCTTTTAGACAATTAAAATACAGTTATTTGATTTTTTTATTAGAAATTATTCTAGTAGTACATCATTTGTACCTAGGAATGAATGTAAATTTGTATTTTACATTTCTTTAGTGTATGTTTAGACTATGTTTAATATTTTCTGTTTGTCTCTGTTTTCAAAGGTTCGGTCATTGTGGGCTTTAGTGAATGAAACACTCATGTTTTTGGAAAAAGAGAGAGAAGTTGTTAGTTCAGTCCTTAGCCTTGTTAACCAGTACTCTTTAGACGGAACTAATGTTGCTGTTCAGATTCCAAGGCTCTTACTTGACAAAATTGAAAAACAAATGGGTCAGGTAAGCATTTGATAGTAAGAAAACTTCTGAGTAGTAGTTGTGATGGTAAATGTTTTGGTGTGTATATTTTTACCACAATTAAAAAATCTGGGGAAATTTCTGTCTCATTATTTTATAGGTTATATGCTGTTTTTCTTGTAGTGTTTTTTACTACTTTTAAAACTTGTGAGTATATCTACTGTAACTTGCATAAGGAGGAGTACTCTTAGGGTACCCATCAACCCTTATTGGCTGTGCCTTGTACGGTGATAACGTCATACAGAGTGGGGGGTGGGAGGTTGCTTAGTAGGAAGATGATACGATACTCGTTCTTTAAAAGTTTTCAGTGAGTGCACCAGTGATCTCCTGATTGCCACGTTTTTTTTTTTTAAATGCTTCATCCTCTTGGTTTCTCTCTCATCTTGATGTTAAATATTCTTTTAAAAGTCTTTTTAACTTTTGTGACTTCAGTGTCTACTCTTAACGTGGTTTTTCACACTGCTGTTCTCAATTTTTCCACTGGTTCCTTTTTCTAACTTTTAAAAGAAAGTGTTCTCATTGGTTCCGTTAATGCCCCCTTTTCTTTCCCACATTACAAATTCACCTCAATTTATTACCCAATTCCATGGCTTCCACGGCCTCCTGTACAGTAATGTCTCCAAATCGCTATTTCCTGTCTCTCCCTTTTAACCTAAACTCCATCTGCTTATTTCCACTTGCTTATGGGACATTTCCATCTGGATAGCCCATACTTATTTTTCTTGGTAAATATACAGTTTATTAACCATCTGCTATACGCCAGGAGGAGCCCTGGTGGTGCAATGATTAAGAGGTTGGCTGCTAACTAAAAGGTCTGCACTTCAAATCCACCAGCCGCTCCTTGGAAATCCCATGGGGCAGTTCTGCGCTGTCCTGTAGAGTTGCTATGAGTTGGAATTGACTGGACGGCAATGAGTCCCCCCCCGCCACAATATGCCACATATTGATATAGTATTAAAAACAAACAAAAACCTGTTGCTTTGGAGTTGATTCCGACTCATAGTGTCACTAGAGGACAGAATAGAACTGGTCCATAGGGTTTCCAAGGAGTAACTGGTGGATTCAGACTGTTGACCTTTTGGTTAGTTAGCAGCAGCTCTTAGCCATTACACCACCAGGGCTCCTGATATAGTATTGTTGGTAGGTGCCGTCGAGTCAGTTCTGACTCATAGCGACCCTATAGGACAGAGTAGAACTGCCCCATAGGGCTCCCAAGGAACAACTGGTGGATTTGAACTGCCAACCTTTTGGTTAGCACCCGAGCTCTTAACCACCACCCTACCAGGACTTGTATAGGGAATACAAAAATATTGTTTTTGACCCTGAAGAGCTTTCAGTTTAATAGGAAACATGAAGGGGAAAGTCAAATTCAGAGTATTTAAAAATCAGATTTTTTCAGGGGCTGGGCAGGTAATATGTATAAGTGAGCATGCTCGTTCTAGTGTAACAATAGGGAGAAAGTAAGAAGTCGTGAGGTGTTTGGAGACTTACAGAGTAATTTCTTGGTGAGATCTCTGAGTTTGTAAATGTTAGCAGTGGATTTCATATGTTTTTCAAACACTGGAGCTGTGCAGGCCAAATTAACATGTCCAAGTTTGGTTGCAGCCTTTAGGAACCATCAGTTGCTACTTTTGTTAAAAAGTGAATTCATGATCTTTGCGCAAACCTGTCCTTTCTCCCCAATCTTGATTCTACCTTCTGTCTATTTGAATTAAAAATGTAGCATGTCGTGTTCTTTCACGGTAATTGTTTTTATTGGAACAAAATCGTTTACTGTAGTTTTATTTTTTGACGGGGAAGGGTTTTTTTTTTTTTTTTTAATTTAAGGTAAACTTTTTATATAATAGTAAAAAACAAATATATTACATAGCAGTTTATTATCTTTAGAACCAGTAGTTTACCACTTTTTTTTCCCTCTCTGAATCCTTAGTTACACATAGGAAATGTTTATGAGGCTGGAAAATTGAACCTCTTAACAGTTATTCAGTTATTAAATGAAGTCTTGAAAATAATGAAATATGAACATTGTCAGACTGACCAAGCAAGACTGACAGTAGACCTTCACTACCTTGAAAAAGAGACCAGATTTCAGAGAGAAAGATTATCAGATCTGAAGCATATGAGGTACACTAGAAAGATGTTCTTTTCTTTTATTGTGGGAGGATTAGGGTGGTTTTGATAATTTCTCAGCAAAATTCGTATATAGTTACTACTCTTTGTCTTTCGAAAACAAGTATGAAAATTTTGTTAGTACACAAAAACCGTATTATCTGATCAACTTCCAGAAAAGACACAGAAAGTAGAAGGGAAAATTAACGTAGTTTTCTCTTTATCTGGAATGATTTTTTTGCCAAGTGATATCTCTGTGATATAATTTTAATGTTTCTTTTGTGGGGTCTACTAATAAAACTAGGGCTCTGAAGTTTTTTTATCTGAGCAGAAAGATTGGGAGGTATGGGATGCCATCAGGAGTGAACAGAGAGTGGGAGTAGAGCTCTGACTGAGTGCAGAACCAGGAAAAACAATTGTGTTATAAAGATAAGTGGGGTAAAAAGTGTATGATTGCTTTCTGGTCTTAAAAAAGGAAAAAGGTACTTTAGGCTCTGAATGTTTGGTTGTGAGAGTTATTCAAGTTAAAGTTATTTGTACTTTGGATTTTTATTTCCTTCTTCCTTACAACCATCATTGCTTTCTTAAATTTTATTCATTACCTTTTGGTTTATTCATAATTTGGATAAAAAATTTTTTTTTTAATGCTATCATAGGTATAAAATGAAAGAAGATCTTATAACTATAAGACGTTCTATTATTGAGAAACAAGGAGAATGGTCTAAGAAGTGGACAGAATTTCTTGGCCTGTCTCCTTTCAGTCTAATTAAAGGTTGTACTCCAGTAAGTAATATTGACTTCATTTTTTTTTTTTTTTATTGTGCTTTAAGTGAAAGTTGACAATTCAAGCCAGTTTCTCATACAAAAACTTACATGAACCTTGTTATATGATCCTAGTTGTTCTCCCTATAATGTAACAGCACACTTCTTCTCTCAACCCTGTATTAACCATGAATTGACTTCATTTTGCAAAGTGGTTTAATGTAAGGCCCAAACCGAATCCCACTGATGGTGAGTTGAAGCCGACTCAGAGCAACCCTGTAGGACAGAGTAGAACTGCTCCACAGGGTTTCCAAGGTTGTACATCTTTACGGAAGCAGACTGCTACATCTTTCTCTCCAGGAGTGGCTAGTGGGTTCAAACCACTGACCTTTTGGTTAGCAGCCAAGCACTTTAACCACTCCACTACCAGGGCTTCTTTAATGTAAAGCAGTCTCCTGATTTATCATGTCACAAATGACCTGGAAACGCTATGTGTGTGCATGTTTGTCAGCTTTGCGTTTGAGACTAAAATTCAAATGTTTTGGTTTCTGTAATTTCTCTAAATATGTATTAAAATAGTCATTAAAATGTTGTGACTTGTAGTTAATACTTTTAGATTCAGATGATTGTCTTAACAAGAAAACGAATCATCCCTCCTGATGTGAGATAGTTGGAGGACAAAGTAACCCCCTGTTTCCTAATACTGTACTCCTTGGTTTAAAAAATCGTTGTAGGATAATTTATTTAAAAAAAAAAAAAATAGGTTTGGTAATTCTATTTTTGTCAGAAAAAAAAAATCATACACTCAGATTAATTTAGCAGTGTTATTGTGGTAGTGTATAAAATGTGTAACTTCAAATTTGTATTCTGTGTTTTAAGGCTGTGGATCTTTTACCACCTATGTCTCCCCTTTCATTTGATCCTGCCTCAGAAGAAGTATATGCAAGGAGCATTCTTTTTAAGTACCCTGCTTCACTTCCAGGTTGGTTATTTATCTTTCTCTCTTTTAAACCTCCCTCTAATCAGTATTTCTCTCTGTGATAATAGCTCCTTTCCATTTGCTTTTGTTTTCTCAGTTTTTTTTATTGTGATGAAATACACATAACATAAAATTAATTATTTCAAGCGTTGCAAAGTGTATAACTCAGTGGCATTTAGTAAATTTACAATGTGTGCAAGCTACCACTACCTCTATCTAGTTCCAAAATATTTCCATCACTTGAGAGTAAATCCACATACTCATTAAGCTGTGACTCCTCTTTT